>NW_011888798.1:11956356-11959058 GCF_000151845.1 Pteropus vampyrus | reverse complement strand
TTTTTTTCCTAACTGAAAACAACAACGACCACCACCTTACTTCCATTAGCAAATGGTACTTTCTAGGGAATTGTAGAAAGGTAGAACTGTGATGGTTACAGCCCTGATCTGTGGCCGCCATTTTTCTAATTGAAGAAATGCCAACTATCTCTCCCCATTTTTCTTGTTTTCCTTGCTTATCCTCTATCCATGATAAAACAACTCTGTTCTCAACATTTTTCTCCCAATCTAATTGTAATTTAGCTATTTGCTTATATCTTTGTTTAATCTAAACGATGTTTACTAATTCTCCTTTCTTAGACTCATTACATTCTCAGATCACATTCCCAAATTAATAAGTCATAATTTCCCTTTATAGAAGATACAGGATATCTATCTCAAAAGGTTATTCTTATACCTGTTCAATGATCTACCCTTTCTCATGGATTCTTACTCCATCTCTATCTGTCCTGCCAAAGTGAAGTAAAAAGTTGAAAAATTATCTGGTGAATCTGATAGACACAGATGGCTACTATGAGTAACTGTGTCTCTCTAAATCTTTTCCACTCCACTTCAGGTTTGCTGAGTTATATGGACAACTGTGTCTACTCTCCATTTCATAGTTGCCTATATAACAACAGTTTTCATATGGCAGATGAGGAGAGGAAACAAAAATAAGCTTGGGGTAAGGTGCTACAGGAAAAGATTCAAAACAGCTTTATTTGATAAGAAACATGTAAAAACAGTGAAGCATGGGGGATTCAGACCTATCAATTTAGCAACAGATAAAAATTTATTAAACATGTTTATAGGAGCTAAAGCATCCTCTATATTATTAGGATAGTTTTGTTAAATTAAAATGTTCAGTCTAAAACTATGCATTATTTTAGTTTGCTTATATTGTAATATATATGTAATATAAAAACTATATTTACAGATATTTAATGAAAGTCTCCAGAAAGATAAGAATTTAAAGTTCATAGATGTTTTTCTCTATTTGTCGCTGTATTTAATCAATATTAATGATTTTTTAAATTCTATGCAGAAAGGAAGAAAGCTCAAGTCTTCATATCCCTGAACTTTTCTTTTTCAATTTTCACTTTACCGTGCTTTAATTGCTTGGTTCAAGATTTTAATTATTATAAGGTAATCTAGTTTAAGTGAATATTCAAGGATCATTTGTTTTTCTTTTATATGACTGTAGTTGAAATGTGGGTGAAGAGAAGGCTGAAGTTGATATGAACCTATCTTTCAACTTCAGCTGCCACTTTCCACTCACTAATATTTCATGACTGTCTTTACAGGAAGATAATAAAGAAGTAATGAAATCCAGTAGACCAGAGGATATGGATATCGGTAAAAACATAGAGATTTTTGCTTCTGTCCACTAAGGATTAACTGTTAAACACTGTTTTCAGATACTAGCCAATAGACAGCATAGAACTTGATCTCTGAATTAAGGAAAACAAATGAGGTGAGACCTACAATCTCTCCAGCCAACTGTCTAGTGGCATTTTCCAGACTGAAACACAGAGAGAAAGAACATGAACAAAATCTCAAAGTTCTGCTGAAATAAAGAGATAAATATAGGCATGTGTGTAGGTATAGGTGTATGGGTGTGTGTGTGTGGGGGGGTGTTGTTAAAGCAGCTAGAATTTTCAAGACTTTGCATTGAAAAGAAAGGGTAATAGCAGAGGTTTCCCTCTAGTCTTCAGCTATGCACTGATCTGCACATGCATGAGGTAAAATTCATGAGGTCAGAGAAACAATCACAATGAAGCAGTAAGTTAAATAAATTTTTGATCTCACATAAGGCTGAAAATAGTTTATATGTCCACCATCCACAGAGGACAGACCATCCATTACATGGATCATAAGGTAGAGTCCTTAGAAGGGTCAATCCTGAGTGATGAGGCTGTATTATACCTAGTATAAAGGCTTTCTTACACTTGACAGAACAAAATTTAAAATCAAGCCTTGAAAAATAAAACTAATCTGTAAATACTTTAAATGCACCCCAGGACAAAATCTAATAGTCTTTACAGGAATCCCGAAGCCAAGCACTCAAAAATGTAAGTTTACAATCTCTGGCATCCAGTCAAAAATCACCAGGCATGCAGATAGGTAGATCACACTGCAAAGTATATAAATGTCTAATAACCGTGTTGTACACCTGAAACTAATATATCGTATGTAAACTGTAACACAAAAATAAATTTTAAATCACCAGGCATGCAAAAAAGTAAGAAAACATAATCTATATCCAAGATAACAAGCAATAATAGAAACAAACATAGCAGTGAGAAATGATAAAATTATCAAAGACTTAAAAACATTGTAGACATTATAAATATGTACAACGATAAAAGTAAAACTTGATTGTAATTAGGAGACATTAAAATAATGAAAATACCCAAATGGAAATTATAGGAAGAAAAAACTATATTTAAATGAAAAAATACACCTATATAGGATTAATAACAGATTAACAGAGATATTAGATATAGTGGGAAAAGTATGAGTCAGTTTGAACATATAACAGTATAAGTTACTCCAAATAAAGATTTAAAGAAATAAACAGAGCATGAGTGACCTGGGAGTCAATATGAAATTGTGTAACTATGTATAATGAGAGCCTCATAAGGAAGGAAAAGAAAGGGAAAGAAAAAATTATGTAAAGAAATAACCAAAAATGTACCATAGTTGATAAAAACTATGAATTC
>NW_011888798.1:11954283-11956306 GCF_000151845.1 Pteropus vampyrus | reverse complement strand
ATATGTAGAAATGAAATGTATAAAATAGCATAAAGGGTAGGCAGTATTACATGAAAGTAACCTGATCCAATCAAGATGGTGGAATAGGTAAACACTGTTCACCTCCACCACTACCACATCAAAATTACAACTAAACTACAGAGTGGTCATCTTGAGAATGCCTGAAGTCTAGCTAAACAGAAGTCTTATAACTAAGGACATGCAGAAGAAGCCATGTCAAGATTGGTAGGAGGGATGTAGATTTGGAATGCTCTGTTCTCACACCCACATGTGGCAGTTAAAAACTGCGAGAGCTGTGTTGACTGCGAAGATCTCCCTTGAGGAGCAAGGGGTCCAGCCCCATACCAGGCTCCCCAGGCCAGGGTTCCAGTGCTTGGAAGAGAAGTACCCATAACTTCTGGCAGTGAAAACCAGTGGAGATTGTGGCTGAGTGAGACGGAGGGTGGCTGGAGTTCCAGGCACTTTTAGGGCCTGCACATGAACTTGCTTGCCAACAGACCCACTCACTCTGAGCTCCAGCACTGGGGCAGTAGCTCGAAAGGCTCCAGGGAATATGAAGAGGAAGTGAATTGAGGGTTGAAGGGGTGGCTTTCCCCTAGACAGAAGTGCTGACAAAATCCATTGTTCCTTTGTTAAGCCCTGCCCCCACCTAATCTTCATGCACAGACAGGTGCCATATCTGAGTCTCCATCAGTCTAACACTGTGCACCCTGGTGATTCCCTGAGACCCTGCCCTGCCACCTTGCAGGCCCACCCAAGCCACTTTGGTAGCTGTTCCATACAAACAGCCTGTCTTGGCTCAAGCTGTGAACTTTCCTAAAATCTCTCAAAGGTTCACAAACCCCAAACAAGCAGCATCTGGTCTCAGCATGCCTGGTACTTCTTCCTTAGCAGCCTCAAGCCTGGCACTAGTGTAGCCAACCACAGTTCATACCTTAGCCTCTCCCAGACACCTCCAAATCCAGAACAAGTGGCAATCATCTGCAGATCACTTTGTATTTCATTCCAAGTGATTCTAGACAGGGTACAAGCAGTGGCTGACTTTAGCTGGCACTAGAGCCCCTCCCAAGAGACCCTAGATCCAACACACCTGGTGGCCAGATTCAGACCACATCAGTGCACCACCCAACCACGTCCACAAAAGTGCACCACCCAACAGACAGACTTGGCAGGCACCAGAGACCTGTTAAAGTGAATCCTCCATAGGGTCAGCCCCTGCACAAGAGCTCCTCCACTGTAGTCCTTACAACCAATCAGCCTGAGGGTCACTCCCTCCATTGATGTGCCAACAGCAATCAAGGCTCAATTACAACAAGAGGGCACACATAACCCTCACAAGGGACACACCTGGAGTACCCAGCTCAGGTGACCCGGGAAACTGAACAACGGTGCCCCACAGGACACCTACTATATCAGATCATTCTACTAATACTGGGAGACACAGAAGCCCTACCTAATATATAGAAACAAACATGGGAAAGCAGCCAAAATGAGGATACAAAGAAATATGAACTAAAAAAATGGAGACAAGCAATCTACCAGATGCAGAGTTCAAAACACTGGTCATAAGAATGCTCAATGATCTAAGTGAGAACTTCAACAAGGAAATAAGAAACATAAAAATGGAAATAAAAAAAACATAAAAAAGTAACAAGTCATTAATGAAAAATGCAATAACTGAAATAAAGAACACATTAGAGGGAATCAACAGGAAATTAGATAAAGCAGGGGACTGAATCAACAATTTGGAAGGTAAAGGATCAGAAAAGACCTAATCAGAACAGCAACCAGAAAAAAGAATCCAAAAAAAAAAAAAAGGATAGTTTAAGAAATCTCTTGGACAATATCAAGAGTACTAACATTTGCATCATAGAGCTACCAGAAAAAGGAGAGAGAGTAAGGAATTGAAAACCTGTTTGAACAAACAATGATGGAGAACTTCCTTAACCTGGTGAAGGAAATAGACATACAAGCCCAGGAAGCACAGAGTCCCAAAGAAGAGGAACCCAAAGAGGCCCATACC
>NW_011888798.1:11943468-11954233 GCF_000151845.1 Pteropus vampyrus | reverse complement strand
AGGCCCACCCAAGCCACTTTGGTAGCTGTTCCATACAAACAGCCTGTCTTGGCTCAAGCTGTGAACTTTCCTAAAATCTCTCAAAGGTTCACAAACCCCAAACAAGCAGCATCTGGTCTCAGCATGCCTGGTACTTCTTCCTTAGCAGCCTCAAGCCTGGCACTAGTGTAGCCAACCTCAGTTCATACCTTAGCCTCTCCCAGACACCTCCAAATCCAGAATAAGTGGCAACCATCTGCAGATCACTTTGTATTTCATTCCAAGTGATTCTAGACAGGGTACAAGCAGTGGCTGACTTTAGCTGGCACTAGAGCCCCTCCCAAGAGACCCTAGATCCAACACACCTGGTGGCCAGATTCAGACCACATCAGTGCACCACCCAACCACGTCCACAAAAGTGCACCACCCAACAGACAGACTTGGCAGGCACCAGAGACCTGTTAAAGTGAATCCTCCATAGGGTCAGCCCCTGCACAAGAGCTCCTCCACTGTAGTCCTTACAACCAATCAGCCTGAGGGTCACTCCCTCCATTGATGTGCCAACAGCAATCAAGGCTCAATTACAACAAGAGGGCACACATAACCCTCACAAGGGACACACCTGGA
The DNA here is from genome assembly GCF_000151845.1 of Pteropus vampyrus. NCBI lineage: Eukaryota > Metazoa > Chordata > Mammalia > Chiroptera > Pteropodidae > Pteropus > Pteropus vampyrus. Next base: position 11,953,627 of record NW_011888798.1, on the reverse strand, counting down.
GTACCCAGCTCAGGTGACCCGGGAAACTGAACAACGGTGCCCCACAGGACACCTACTATATCAGATCATTCTACTAATACTGGGAGACACAGAAGCCCTACCTAATATATAGAAACAAACATGGGAAAGCAGCCAAAATGAGGATACAAAGAAATATGAACTAAAAAAATGGAGACAAGCAATCTACCAGATGCAGAGTTCAAAACACTGGTCATAAGAATGCTCAATGATCTAAGTGAGAACTTCAACAAGGAAATAAGAAACATAAAAATGGAAATAAAAAAAACATAAAAAAGTAACAAGTCATTAATGAAAAATGCAATAACTGAAATAAAGAACACATTAGAGGGAATCAACAGGAAATTAGATAAAGCAGGGGACTGAATCAACAATTTGGAAGGTAAAGGATCAGAAAAGACCTAATCAGAACAGCAACCAGAAAAAAGAATCCAAAAAAAAAAAAAAGGATAGTTTAAGAAATCTCTTGGACAATATCAAGAGTACTAACATTTGCATCATAGAGCTACCAGAAAAAGGAGAGAGAGTAAGGAATTGAAAACCTGTTTGAACAAACAATGATGGAGAACTTCCTTAACCTGGTGAAGGAAATAGACATACAAGCCCAGGAAGCACAGAGTCCCAAAGAAGAGGAACCCAAAGAGGCCCATACCAAGACACATTATAATTAAAATGGCAAAGGCTAAAGACAAAGAATCTTAAAAGCAGCAAGAAAAAAGCAGTCAGTTACAACAGAGTTCCCATAGGATTGTCAGCTGATTTCTCAACAGAAACTTTGCAGGACAGAGGAACTGGAATAAAATATTCGAAATGATGAAAAGCAAGGAATTACAACCAAGATTATTCTACTTAGCACAGCTAAATTTAGAATCAAAGGAGAGATAAAAAGCTTCCTAGACAAGAAGAAGCTAAAGGAGTTCACCACCGCCAAAGCAGTATTATAAGAAATGTTAAAGGGGCTTCCTTAAGAAGAAGAACAAAATAAAATTTCCTTTTCAAAGACACTGTTAAGAAAATGAAAAGGCAAGTAACAATCTGGAAAAAATAGCAAAAGATATATCTAATAAGAGATTTGGATCCAGAATGAAAAGAACAAAATAATAAGAGGAGAAGCAACTCAATACAAAATTAAGCAAAATATTTACATGCACATTTTACCAAAGAAGTTTTTTGATGGCAAATAAACACAGGAAAAAAATGCTTGACATCATCAGTCATTAGGGAGATGCAAATTAAAACCACAATGAGATATCACTAAACTCCATAAAAATGGCTAAAATTAAAAAGAGCAATAGTAAATGTTGAGGAGGATGTGGTACAAGTGAAACTCTAATACACTGTTTGTAGGACTTCAGGGTGGTAAAATTACCTTGGAAAACAGTTGGCAGTTCCTTGTAAATTTAAATATACACTCATCATGGGACCCAGCAATAACTCTTGCCCAAGAGAAAGAAGTACCTATATGTATCCACCAGAAGACTCATATACAAATGTTTATAGCAGCTTTATGCATAATAGCCCAAACTGAAAATAACCATCAGGTAGTAAATAAATAAACTGTTACATTCACACAATGATATATTAATCATCAATGAGAAAACAAAAAACACAGCCGTGGATACACACAGTAACATGGATGGTTCTCAAAAGCATTATACTAATTAAAAGAGTCAAACCCAAAATATTAGTTACTGTGCAATTAATTCCATTTACATATACATAAAATTCTAGAAAAGGGAAAACTATAGTAATAGAAAGCAGACCAGTGGTTATCTGAGACCAGCAGTATTGGGAGAAAATTCAATGTAGAGGGACATGAAGGAATATTTTGGGATAATGAAAATGCTCTATATCTTGATTGTTATAGTTACACAACTATATACATTAATCAGAACTCATGGAACTGTACATTTAGAATGGGTGAATTGTTGTTGTATGTAAATTATACCCCAATATACCTGATTCTAAATATTATATGCCCAGCTTGCCAATAAAGATTTGCTAAAATCCAAAATGCAATCTTGGTGGAACATGGCTGACCAGGGAAATAGTGCTTTCCCCAGGTATAACTGAAAAACCTTTAGAGGCATCTAAAAGTGATGTTGGCAAGGAAGGGTCTTCAAGAGTCACCAGGGAGCAAAACTAGGGCTATTCCTTAATACCAGATCTAGGCGGCACATAAAGGGAATTGTGTACTCCTTCATCCTCTCAACAGTCTTGGAAAGTAACTGCTATTATCCCCACTTGACAGAGAAGGAAAGCAAAACTCAGAAGCAAATATGGTCTCTTGACAGAATGCAAGTCCACCTCCAAAGCTCAGGCTCTCTCTATTCATCAACTGGCCTCCCAGTAGGATTAGGGATTCCTAGTGTAAGAGAGCTTGCTAGGGACTCTGAAGACCAGTACTTCTCTAGCTTGGTGGAAGGAATGCACAAACTCCTGGATTCTCTTGCTCTATGTCCCAGATTCCTCTGCAGAGAGGGTCCTTAGGGCGCAGACACTAAATCATGACTGTACAAGCAGCACAGACATGCTCTGTGCAAATGCATTTGACTTTCATCATACCTCATATTTCTGTAGCAAAACGTTTGCTGATTGCTTACTATGGGGCAAGTACTTTACTTGCATCAGCTCATTATACAATATGTAATGGACACATATTACATATGAGGAAACTGAGGTTTAAGGAGGTTATTAAAGTTGCCCATGGTCATATAGCTATAAGTAAGACAGCCAGAATTCAGACCAAGGCCTAAAAGCTCATAGACTTCACTGATATGACTCCAGTATTGTCTTCTGTATTCAGTTACCAGGCATTCTGAATCAGTATGGATGCTCTTGGCGAAAAGTAACACATTAAATGGTAAGGAGCTGTAATAGCTCACAGTGCAGAATCTAGAGCCTCTACAGTTCTGCCTATCCTGTGTCAACTTTATCTTCACGTTGGTATGAGTTGGTTATAGCAGCTCCATACATACTCAGCTGCACACTCCCCATTATAGAGGGAAAAAGAAGCCGACTCTTTATGTGATTTTCTGTATACTTCCAAAAACTATCCCATGAAAATTAGCCAAATGAGGTCACAAGCTCATTTCCAGATCTATGCTCACTAGTGAGAGAACACCATTCATTGACTGGCCCAGGCCTGGATTCCTGAGCCAACCACTGTCAGGGAAGGTTATAATTACATCCTAATTATGTCGTACCCCTAGAGTGGAAATAAATACTGGGAAACCAACCACAGCACCTGTTACATTCTTTCTTAGACATCATTTCAATCAAATTTTACAGCAATACTATGTCTCAGCAATAATCTCCATTTCACAGATGAGAAAACAAATGTTCAGGGAACACATCTCTCTCAAGGACAGGAGAATATACACAGCAGCCAGGATTCAAAGTCAGTTCTTCTGGTTCCAAGTCCAGAGCTCTTTCCTCTATTGGCAACCACTGTGATCATCCCCTACTCCCCATCTTTAGACCGAATTCCGAGATGTTGCTGGGAATATACTCATCTTCTAGGTTCTCTCCTTTGGTATTTATCATTTTTTTCCTAATTCAATAACCACTCCACATGGATTCTAGTGAGCCATTTGTTACCAAGTCAGGAGGCTTTTTTTTTCAGCATTTCCTTTCTAATGAGGTTTTATAGCTCTCATTTAAAATAGATGCAGAGTCTGCTGTACCTTAAAACCTATTTAGTGTGATATAGACTTTCTTTTCCTTTTCCTCTTCAATCTCACCTAAAATAATCTCAACTTCAAAAAGGCTTTCCTTTTCAAATTATTTTTCCACATTTACCATCAAACTATACCCCCAAGCCTTTTGGCTCTCACCACCTGTATGCATTCTCTGTAATGAACCTAATAGAAAGGTTCTGGCCTTGGGCTTTTAAGTAAGGGTGCCATAAAGGTAGCAACTTTTCCCTTAAAAAATATGTAAGAGAAATGGCATGATTAAAACCCCCTCAAATATCTATTTAGTCATATAGAGCCATGTTTCAACTAGAATTCCAACAGGAATGGAAATAGAGAACAGGCAGGCAGATGACTGTGGTTTCAGTACCTAGCAGAGCCCTAGATGCTGGTCCAAAGGAGTCCTTTGCACTCTGGGTCCACCTTACATTTAAAATATGCTGCCATGAACTTCACCTCTTTTGATTTTCCCAAAAATCATGCATCAAATTGGGGAAGACAGACACTAATGTATTCAGTTTACATATACAGAAACCAAGGCAAAGATTGCCTAATTACTAAGGGACAAAATTGTAATTGAAATTTAGGTATACTCATTCCAGGCTGAGAGCTGTTTAGCTGCATTATTTTGCTTCATAAAATGTTAGGGAAGTCTTGTGAAAGATGTGAAGGCACAGGAATAAGCTTAGCACCTCTGACCCTAGATTTTACATTTGCATCTTATTTATTTGTTTGTTTGTTCGTTCGTTTGTTTTGCCTTTCTTTGGTGTTCAGGAAAAGTAAACAAGACTTGACAGAAAATCTGATGAGACACTGCAACTGTTTTGACCCAAGGCCAATACATAAAAATTCAAAAGATTGTTATCAAGACTATATGTTGGTACCATCTAGGGCAACTGTAATAACTTGGTCTTGCAACAAAAAAGATATTATCATTGCATGTTGAATAATATTGAATGAGCTATTGATTCTTTAGAAAATGTGGATCTCCTGAAGACAAGAAGAAAGAGATTAAAGAGGCACCAGAGAAAACTCTCATTTTTCTAAATGTGAAGAATTGGGGGTATAGTAATTGAGGGGCTGCTGAAATAAGGAGCCAACTTAGAGCATGGGGAAAAGATCATAATAGGATATTAACCATGGTGAGGAGGAGGTGGTGGAGATGGAGGAGGAGAAGGGGAAGCTGAATGGAATCATAATGCTGGAGACCATGCCGGAAATACCTAGAACTAGGCTTGGAGATTTTGCTTATAAACAGAATGGCTGGGGAAGTAGAAAGGAAAGCTACAACAGACAGCACTGCTAGAGGTGGGATTAAGAAAGAAGCCAAAGACAGCTGAGAGAACTTCAGGATTTAAAGGCTAGAAATGTTTTTGGTAAGTTTGAGCAAATCACAGGACACTTAGCTATCCCCCAGGTCCTCCCTCCCCCCAGATGACTGGAAAGAGTCAGAGATGGAGCAGAATGAGGAAAGTGAGGCAGTAGCTGAGTGAGTCTCTCTGTTGTGTCCTGAGGATTGCAGCAGAATGGAACATGCTGGAACTTCAAAGTTTTCTGACAGCTAAATCTGCTTAAAAGTGCAGGGGAAGGAAAGCTTCAGTCTGAACAATGCAGCTCAACCAATATGTTTCTGAAAAATTCATCAGAGCTTCTATTCCATGCACCTGCAGAATATAACCCTAGAAGTGGATTTTATTGTCCTTGTAAAATACAAACTCACTAATGAGTATGGTTTATTGTGAAGCAAGACACATGCCCCACAGCCTCTGCCTGCTCCTACCCCAAAGCCTCCATCATCCTGCGACACTTCATTCAACTTGGAAGAGTTCATGCACTTTGTGCAAAGTCTGTCTGGATTCAATGATCCCTGTGCAATTAAGGAAGCAGAAGCAAGTGTGTGTACGTGACTCTAAGGCACTGCTGTCTCATATAGGGGTTTATGAACAACCGGAATTTCTCATTCCATGCACTGTGGACTATCCTTCTGTCTGGCATTTTCATTACAACATTCTATATAAGTTTTCTCTATAAATGAAGACCTGGCACAAATTTAACACAGCACCCCATTCATTGTGAAATTCCAGACATGCTGGTTTAAGGGGAAGAAGGCCATTTAAACCAGGTTCCCTGGTAGCTCTTGCAGAGTAGAGCAACATGTGAATTGCACAGTGCACTAACTGTCATCTACGATTTTGGTCAGTCAGCACAATTATCTACACGGAAAGCAACTTCCACTGATTTCAGCAGGAACTCCTCATGAATACTCAAAGTCATCATTTTTGCTCTTAGGAAAGATTTACTCTAAAACACAAATTCTCTCTAACAAGAGTCCATTACTGTGTAATGAATAAATAGTTCATGTGCAGGCATACAGATTTCCAGGGGCCTTGGGCCCTATCCTTACGCACAGGCCTCTCAAGCCTTTTTTCCTACGAAGGGGAGAGGGTGCTTCTGCAAAGAGGTTCACATCTTACAGGCTTCGGAATGAGTTTTGATTTCAAGTTCAGTTGAAGTACAAATGTCTAGCTTTGTTTGCTCACATGAAACTGGACTGCTAAATGGAAAGGCTTTTAATAACTGGGGTCTCATAAGGGCTGCTGGCTCCACTGTTTTACATAACTGGTGATGATGCGGGCTGTCTGATATTTGAATCCTGGCATCTGCAGTCTCCCTGGCCTCTGCTCAGTTTATAGAGTACATTTTTCAGTTTAATTTTCCTTCGCCTAGATGAAACGAACTGAAATCTTTAGTCACCTGGACAGTTGACAGCAGTTCAACGTTCTCTAACTAGCTGATATTCTAATCATCCTGTTAAAATCTAATTACATGTACTTGTATTCATCAGAGTTCTACAGAGAAACAGGACAAAGTGTATGTGTGCGTGTGCGTATGTGGGTGTGCGTGCATACGCCTGTGTTTATTATAAGGAATTGGCTTAGGCAATTAGGGAGGCTGGCAATTCCCAAGATCTACAGGGTGAGTTAGCAAGCTGGAGACCTAGGAGAGCCCATAGTTTAATTCTGCTCTGAGTATGAAGGCTGAGAACCAGGAGAACTGACGGTGTAGTTTCAGTCTGAAGGCCTGTATGCTAGAGACCCAGGAAGAGTCAACATTTTAGTTCTAGTCCAAAGGCAGGAAAAACTGACATCCCAGCTCAGCAGCAAGAAGAATTCTCTCTTACTTGAGGGAAGGCCAGCCTTTTTGTTCTGTTCGCTCAGTCTGTCGATTTAAATGTTAATCTCATCCAAAAACACCCTCACAGAACACATCCAGAATGATGTTTGATCAAATATCTGGGCACCCTGAGGCCCAGTCAAGTTGGCATATAAAATTAACCATCACAGTAATTAAGGAGCTGTTGTTTATGGTACATGGCAATGATTAAAGAGCCAAATGGGGGGGCATTTTCCAATTAAAACATAATTTTTATACCCCTTTTAAACAAACACCTGCAGGATGGCCTGTCTAAGATGAGCTCATAGAAACCACTCTGCTAATACCGCACCCCCATCCCCACTCCAAAGCTTTAAGGGATATTGCTATTATTTAGGAATGAAACCATCGTTTCAGAACTGCTTTTTAAATATTTTTCTGATGTAGACTCCTCAAACTTTGTGGATATATACTTAGAATAATTCTAAAACCTCTTCTGAGATGAGGCAAATGAGACACCAAGGGGAAGAAACAGCTTGTCTAGCATCATCGTATATGGAAAACGAATGTGCCTAAGTTTTAAGGACTCAGGAGTGCAGGTGCTCCCCTCCCCGCCTTTAAAAGAGTGAGGTAGAACTTCCACCTGTAGAAAATGATGGATATCTTAGTTGTTATAGAGCTGGCTAAGAAGCAGGTGCAAAGAAAAGGATTTAAGGGGATATTATTTTTAAAGGGGAAAAATATTGGTAGGTGACCCACTCAACAGGGTAACTCACTTTTCAAAACACATGGCACTGGCTTAGGATACCAAAAGATTCCTTGGTATTTGCATACTGTACTGGACATGGTTGCTGGCCCATCCACCTTCCTGGAGACTTAATATAGCAGATCTTTGAATAACATCGTTTCATTCAACATTTTCATTATAATGTTGATGAGGAAAAAATAGATTCCTGGCTGGGGCCACCGTCTGTGTGCAGTTTGCACATTCTCCCCATGTCTGCGTGTGTTTTCTCCAGGGACTCCAGCGTCCTTTCTCCCACATTCCAAAGATGTGCATGTGAGGTGAACTGGCATGTCTATGCTGTCCCAGTCTGAGTGAGTATGGATGTGTGTGAATGTGTCCTGTGATAGAAGGGCTTCCTGTCCAAGGTGGATCCCTGCCCTGTGCCCTAAACTGCTGGGAGAGGCTCTGGCTACCTGAGACCATAAACTGAAATAAGCAGGTTGGAAAAGAATGATCTTGCTTGCTTTTATGAATTCTTCTTAAATATATGTAGAACTTAAATTTATTTCAATGTTTAGTATTAGACATATCTTTATTTAGAAGTTTGATGATCCTGTGACTAGAAATATGCCGTAGGAACTTAACTCTTTCTTATATCAAGTATCCTATGGTAAAATTGGTTTTGTTATAGGTTGTTTTGTTTAAAGAGCCTATATATCAACAATGTTAAGTAAGGACTTGAGTGTGCCTCTGCCGAACTTCCAATCCCCAGTAACTGCATATCTTTGCCTGCAGGTAACCGCCCTAGAAATAGCCCTCTACTAATCGGCGATCGGAGGTGGTGATTAATAACCCACTTGCTCACTCCTCAGGTAGGCAAACTTTGAGAGCTGGGTTGATACTCAAGGGTTTTTCTGAAGTTATGCTCTGTCACCCTCATTGGTAGCCAAGGCCAGCAGCATGTATGTGTGACAGCATGTGTATGCTCTGCTCTCACCATCTTGAAATTCTTCATAACTTTTGAAAAAGGAGCCCTGTACTTTATTTTGCTTTGGGCTGTGCAAATTATCTAGCCAGTCCAGGCAGCTAACACTCCTTTCATTGGCTGGTTTCCTTCCCTGTCTGACTTCTCCTATTGGTCTTTCCTATACTTTCTGATAACATACTTGCCCTTGAATCCTTTTCACAAGGTCTATTTCTGGGAGACTTCAAATTAGACTGTTTCCAAGGTCATTATAATATTGAAAAGCACAGTAAAGAATTAACGAAAGCCATTCAACTATTTTATTAAAAGAAAACAATAATGCGCATGGGTTTAATAGTTCTCTCGTCAGTCATTATCACATCATTTTGTAATATCTAAGAGGTTTTATTAAGAACTAACACCCAACTAAGCTTCCCAGCTTCTCTGTGTCATAGACTAAGTGCTCAGGAGAATCTAATACCTGCAAATACCTCCTTGTAGAAGTAATGCAATAAACAACAGTCAAGTTGACATTTAAACAATAGCTCTGCAGGCCATCTGTTTGTTTGGTTTTTAAAAAATATTTGTCTTTGCCAGAATGTCAAGAAGAATAAGTTCACATAATTTAGGAGCTACTAAGGCAAGTAAGTTCTTAATTATTTACAAAGACAGGGTTATCTACAGCCATCAGGGTTTTTTTTAGTAATGTTCAACCAAATTTTTAAAAAACAGGTCAGAGAAATTGACCTTTTTGTAGAGGCAGATATCACAGTGATTGAATCTTCAACTAAAGTTTAAGAAAAAGATGTAAATAAGGATTCTGGTTCAGAACCAGCTCAGCTCATCAAATCCAGAGCCCATGTATTCTTGACTTTTTTATCCCTAGGGTCTAGCTCAAAGCCTAGAATGAAGTCGATGCCTAATAAAAATTTAGTAACTGACTAAACTTGGTTTATGGCTGTGACTTGAGGTTTGAGTACCAGAAAATAAAACTGACTCACCCCTACCTATGAAAAAACTATAGGTTTTGCCCACTAGCTCTTTTTCATAGACTGGAATTTATCAAATGAGTATAACATCAGCGCACGAGGACAGTTTCGGAGGGAGAAGATGGAAGGCAGTAGGCTGGCAGCAAGTTTGGGTTAAATTCTGCCTGTGACTGAAGGCTGTGGTTCAAGTCCATTTGCAATATGTGGAGGAAGCAATACTTGAGAACTAGCTAGAGAAATAGAAGGCTGTCGTAGGCCTTTCTCTCCATGTGTGAGACTTACAGTTAGAAACTTCTAAGACCAAGTCCACCCATTCTGTATGAATGCTGTCACCTCCTTGCTGTGAATTGTAGACATAAAACCTCATTGTGCCTTACTTTCCTCATCATTCAAAATGATGACATCCAGTTACTTGCAGTTGGCCACAGGGACTGATATTCCGACTCTATTTCTCTCACCTTTCTCCTGGTACACATTTTAGTGCAGTTTGTTTCTTAAATGCAGCTGTCCCCAGAAAAACTAGCCTTTTTAGGCTGCTCACTGGATAAATAATCAAGACAAATGGGGCAAAAGTTTATATAAGCCCATTCTGAAGATGTTTTAAAAGTCAAGA
>NW_011888798.1:11938907-11943271 GCF_000151845.1 Pteropus vampyrus | reverse complement strand
AATGTAAAGTTTTGATTACTGAATGGAACACTGATTTTGTATCAATGGAGGAAAACACAGCCCTGGCACCTGGAGAAGCACAGGGGAGAGGTGGGGAGAGAATTAATGATCTTTGTTTTTCAGAACTGTTCCTGGAAGCTTTGAGCCTATGAGCACACCTGAGAGCACCAACTGTGAGATGGCAAAGGTGGTCTGGCTCCTGCATGTTCCACACAGAACTCTGATAGATGTCATTCGCACTCATGACACTAACAAACTGATGTCATGGTCGAGCAGAGCTGTTTGGAACTGACTGCAGTGCCTCTGAAACCAAGGGCTGGACTGAGTTATTTCAGACTGGACTGGGAATCCAGGGGCTGGAAGCGCCATGGTGAGAAGCCTAGTTGGGGGCCTTTTAACCTGTACTGACTAATGTATGTCTGTTTGGAGTGCCTTCATGAAAGTTAACTCTTCGCTTCCAGAAGTGCCATGCACTGTGCATGGGAATGCTTGTCCTGTGTGTATCCCCTATCAGTGACTATCATGACCCTGCGTCAGCTCTGGATGGAGCACTCAGGTCAGCTTCAACTTAGCTGAAACTCCTAAAGACAAGAACTGAAGTCAACATTATGTTTTGGTTTCACCCTGCTGTATGATGTCCTACTAATAATAATTTTGTTTATTTTACGGATGCTTTAGATAGGGCCAAGGCAATGGATTGTGCAGAAAAGAGTTATCATAGCAAGCCTAAAAATGCTTACCCTGAAAAAGTCCTGCTTACAAGGTTGGTCCTTTCCTAGCACCTGGGAACTTAGATTTTGAGAGTTGCCAGCATCCTAAACAAAAAGAGTGGCCCACTGTGACTAAATTCTTTGTGTAGTGTGGTTTATGCTGAAAACCTGCTTTCCTTCTAGGAGCTGGGATTTTCATATGTGCTAGGCAGAGTGACTATGTGACCAGGCCCCAATAAAAGCCTTGGGCTCTGAGTCTCTAATGACCTGGGGTAGTTAACATTTCACATGTATTGTCATAACCTGTTGCTGGGGGTATTTAGAACGTCCTGTGTGACTCCACTGGAAGAGGACCTGTGGAAGCCGGTGCCTGGTTACCTCCTGACTTAGCCCCATGCATCATTTCCCTTTGCTGGTTCTGCTTTGTATTCTTCCATTGCAATAAATCATAGCTGTGAGTACAACTTTAGAAAAATGATATCCATAGCTACCTATACTTTATTCATATTTTTCTTAATAATAATAACTACAACAAGAAGGAGGCCAACAACTGAGTTCTTGCTAGCACCTGCCTGACACCTGTATGCAAAAAACTCAATGATCTCAAAAATATTTCAGAGTAGATATTGCTATTATCTCCATTTGGCAGATGAGGGAATGGAGGCTTAGAGAAGTTCAGGTAATTCCTCAAGATCACAGCATCTGTTAGATGGCAAAGGGTAAACTGGAGTGTAGGCCCATGTGACAGTAAGCCTGGGACTGGGAGACTCTGTTGAGGGAATCGACAGAAGCACTCGAAAATGCAAAACTCTAGATACATACATGGCGCTGACACTACTGTTATAAACGAGGTCCAAATCCTGTCCAGAAAAACCTTTTCAAGTTTTCTAGCTTATTCGCATCCTGTGATTGAAACTTCTGTCTTCTCACAGATTCATGGGAAGTGGGAACTTGACATGGACAGGTATTTTGAAGATCAGGTTTACCCCTACTCCTGCAAAGAGTTTTAGAAGTTTGAGCCAAACAAATGAACAAACAAACAAACAAAAAACCATTAAAAGCATTAGCGAGTATCTAGAATAAGACCTTCATCTGATGATTGAAGAAACAGACATGAAGTATTTTGCACTAAAACTAGACTCCTCCCCCAATTAATTTCCTTGGTACATGGCCTCTTTATCATTTTTCTCTTTTTTAAATTGGATTCGATTGTAACTCAGTGTATAGAAGCACTTTTATTTTTTAAATTATGAGTTACAAAGGAAAAAGACCTGGTTTAAAGCAGAATTATACGCAAATGCTTTTAGATGTTAAGAAAACATTTTGATGGCTGGGTGAGTATTGAGGGAAGATAATATCTTAGGAAATGCAGTCCACTCTCTCAAAAGCAGGGAAACCAATGCCCACTCCAAATGTGTTCTTATACACATAGGATTCCTTTCAAATGGGCTCTGAAGGCAGAACACATGGCTGAGTTTCAAATGGGCAGGGTCACCTTAAAGCTTATTTCCCCTTGGTTTGGAAGTTGACACAATCAAGTTACAGTCAGAGACTGTTTATCACAGTGGCATGAAAATCTCTCTTCAAATTCCTCCAGCTTTTATAATCAAACAATAACATCTCCAGAGTATAGATTTTAGCTACATAAGAAACATATTGGAAATTGATTCAATGCTTCTGGCTTGGCTGTGACAATGTTTCATAACCTGGTAACCTCCCAGCTTGTTCTTTTCCTTTCCTGCAAGGCTTTTAGCTATACCAGAGAGGCAAAGCAAAGATAAAGCAAACATTATCCTTTTATCTGATCATTTGCAAAATGAGTGGAGCAGACACCGTACCACTGATGAGAAGATAGCTAAATGACTCTTTTCAAATTCTATCCATTGGCTGATGAAAGAAATTAAGACTGACATTGATAAGTTATTTTCTCTGGCACTACCATTTTCAACAATGAGGGTTTCTCTTTAGAAGTAGTTAAGCCCTGGTTGCATATCTGTGAGCGATTAAAAAGTGCCCAGATCAGCTCCCTTTTGTAATATATTTACCAAGATGCTTCGCTTTCTCTATATTCATTCACTTTTGCTCTGGCATGTCTCTTGAATAAGGGTTCATTTCAGACAAGAACATCCTGTTCCCAAGATCACGTTTCCTCCTTTTTCTCTCAGTTGCATGTTTCATTGCACAACTCAATTTTCATCTCCACAATTTGTCATAGCCCTTACCTGATCTATCATTCTAGCACTTTACACTTCCCTCAAGCTCAGATATTTACTCAAATGTGCCAGACTTAATGGACACATCACTGGGAATCCCTGTGGACTGAGTGTGAGGATCACTTTAATTGAGGCTTTTTTCTTCTTCATTAAGCATATATTATTGCAGTCTTACTGTAGTGCCTTCCAAGCTTGATTATGGTTTTGTTTTTTTTTTAAATAACTGCTGCTTCTTAATCACTAATTTTTTATTAATTTCAGGTTTAAGAAGAAATGCTGGCTTTAATACCACTTAAGGCTCAGACAGTTCTGTCCATTTATAATGTGTGGTCAGCTTGGAATTATCTATGGTAACATGGAGGCCAAAGAGATTAAAATTCAAGAGTTGCTCACAACCTCTGTTTCCGACTTACTCCTACGACACCTGAATCGATAATGAGTAGCTTTCTATTGGTGGTCAGGTTCTTCTCTCTTCTTTTGACTGACCTCTCTTCTAGAGATGCTAATGGGCTGGTTAACAGGTAGGCAGGAAGAGTATGGCATAGATCAGAAAGGCAAATTGAAGGCCAATTCAGCCTACAGACATGTTTTGCTTTGGAAGGTACTTTATTTTTTGTTTTTTAAATAATTGCAAAATATACTGCAAACACAGGAGTGCATGCAACAAATAACCATATTTACATAATCGTCATCACCATCATCATCATCAAAGAATACCCACAATCCACCTTAATCTGTTTTTAAGTCACTCTTGTACCCTTCTCTGATCACATCCTCCTCACACTACTGCTGCTCCATAAGGTAACCACATTGATGAATTTCATGTTACACATCAACCTACTGTATTTTTTGTTTATTTGAATAATCTTACTTCGGGCAGTTTCACAGAGTATTCACTTTGAGACTGCTAATTATCTTGTCTCAGCACACTGATGGTATAATTCCATTGTCTTCTGGCTTCCATTGTTGCTGTACTAAAGTTCACTGCGCTGTAATTATTATTACTTATAAGATAATCTGTATTTTCTCTTTGATTTATTTTAGTATCTTTCCTTTATTTTTGGTGTTCTACACTTCACCCAAACGAGCCTGAGTGTAGATTCCCCACCCCCCCAGCGTTATTGAAGTATGATTAACAAATAAAAATGGCATATATTTAAGGCATAAAATGTGATGTTTTGATAAATGTATACATTGTGAAATGATTATCACGATCAAACTAATTAACATATTAATGACCTCACAGTTACTTTGTGTGTGTGTGTGTGTGTGGTGAGAACACCAAGACCTACTCTATCAGTAAATTTCAAGTATAGAATACCTCATTATTAACTGCAGTCATATGCTGTATATTAGGTCTCCAGAATTCATTCATTGTCTAACTGAAAGTTATCCCTAAACCTTAGCCCCCTAGTAACCACTCTTGTGATCTCTGTTTCTA
>NW_011888798.1:11927243-11937387 GCF_000151845.1 Pteropus vampyrus | reverse complement strand
TCCAGGTCACCAGAGCCTACCACATATTCCTTGGGTAAATACTGACTACAGCACTCTCTTCCCTCTGTACTCAAGTTTTGGTGCTATCCTAGCCTCGGATGAACTCTTTGCCTGCAGCTCAACCACGCATTTAAGAATACATGTATATTTCTTATTTTATATTCTATACTTTTAGAGGTGGTATCTATATATATCAGTGAAAGGATTTTGAAATTCTAATTTTAAATATTGCCAGATTAAAAAAAAAATCTCTGAAGGTTTACTTTTTAAAATTGAGCCCACATTTTAAAATGTATTATATGTCACATAAAAATCTCGAGTTTTGGCTTCTGGTGAAAAATGAAAAGACTTGGCTAGCCTTCTTCTATAGTGACATCTGGAACAGGCAAGTAGCTGCTCCCCTGGGATGGGTCATGTTCTCTCTATTCCTTAAAACTCCTCTCACTCATATAATATATGCATGTACACGTCAAGTCTGGCCTGTCTCACCCATTGACTCAGGGCTTATTTGAGTTTGCAACCTCTGGCCAAGCCATCTACTGAAGGGATCCTTGGTCCCTGGTGCCTGCAAAGTGACTAAAAAAGTACCTAGTTATCATTTAGCATTCTTGAGTGTCCATTTAACTTTACTTCTCAGCTATGGATTAAGCTGGGTTTGAATGCTGGCTCTCCTCCATACTTGCCACATAGGTAGGCAAAGCATATACCTTTCAGGGCATCCATTTCCTCATCTGCAAAGGGTGACTACAGTATCTAACTTGCAGGGTTGATGTGAAGATAAAACAAAGCAACACACATAAATACTTTGGCCAATACCTAGCATAGAGAAAGCTCTTAATGAAGAGTAGATTAATATAGTATGTCTTACTTCTTTTGGAATTTTCTGTCACATCGGGCAGCTTTTTGGTTCAGAGGCTGAGGCACTCAGCTTTCTGGGGGTCATTGTTTTGACCCCTACCAATTATGACTATGCCATAAGTCACACATACATTCTTGCACTTAAAGTGAATTAATTGCCCCTTGAGAAAATGAGGGTATGGTACAAAAAGAGGTCTCTGCACAGCTATTTCAGACTCCCCAACCTTGTATTTTGAGTAATTGGCTTTGGAAAAAAAACAAAACTTAGGTGTCTAATGAGTCCACCTATTACCAGAGGGCTCTTTCCCCTTCCAGCTCCTGGGTTAATTCATACCATCCCGAGGGGTTCATGTCTGCCTCTGCTCTTGGCAACTAAGGAACACAACTCTTACTTTTCTAAAAAACAAAACACTCATTCTTGTGCTTCTCACTTTGCTGGCAGGACAATGTACCAGGCTCATGGCTCATTCCTTTAGGGTCTTGTTAGTGTTAACTTGACAAATGCACTGCTGCTATCAGTCAGTGACACACAATGTGTGCCCTTTCCAGAGACTGTCTGTATTATAACAAGTGACTTGAGAACTCTCAACCAAAAAAGTTACCGATGAGTAGGAAATTCAGCTACATCCTTGTAGACTGCCAGCAGGAATCTTTTGGGGGCAGGGAGCCTTTTGGTACCCTTAAATATTCCTGGCTGTCTATCCTTTTACATAAATACAGGTCTCGATTGAAGCAAATCACTGATGAGGAAACATGATGACAGTGTGTTTTGTTGGTCCAAGGCTATTGGGACAGAAAATGAAAGCGTGTTTTACTTTAAAAGTCTGACTGTGAGCAACATAGTGTTTGGATGGCTAGTTCTTATCATGTTGGTCTTCTTTTAAGAACCTCCACAGTCTATTTATTATCGGTAGGAAAAAGTTCAAACATCTAAGCTTGGCTTTTAAGGTTTATATAATCTGGTTCCATTCTACAAATCCAGCTCTATCTGTATTTCATCCTCAAAATCTACCCTCGCTGAGCTAGTCTCTCACTGATTCGCCTCCCTACAGTGTGCCACATTCTTATCTTCAGGCTTTTGCTCATTCTGTTTCCCTTGAGTTGAAAGACATCTCTTTCCCCTTTGCTTGTGAATCCTACCCCTTAGGACAGTGGTTCCCAAACTTTGCCCCACATTAGAATCACATGAGGATCTTTATAAAAATGCAGATGACTGGTTCCCATCCCTAGACCTTGTGACTTCATTGTTATACATTTTTAGAAGATTCCCCGGTCATTCTGATATACAGCGAAGTTTGGAAACCATTGATATAAATGGTAAATGTTCTTAAAAGTCAATATTTTATTCTTTAATTCTTGTCTTTTCCTTACAGAGGAAAACTAACATTTCTGGCTTCACTAAAGCTTGGCTCCACACCTTGCTCTGTGCACTCATATGTATGCAGAGCACACCTCTATCTTATCTGTGATCACATTGTACCAGAATTATCTGTTTGCTTCTCTGTCTCCCTACTAGATGGAGTTCATAAAGTGCAGGTACTGTGTCTTATTCATCTCTGTATCCCTAGCATCTAACACAGGGCATGGCTTTTTGAAGATGCTCTATGTAGGTTTGTTGAACTAAATAGAATTTAGCTCCCTGGTACAATCTGTAGGTGCAAATATTTAATAGGAGTAAAAAAGCCATACTTTTAATTCTGTAAATTTATAATTCTCTATTCTTCTAGTGAAAAATCTGAGGAGGGAAGTCATACACTAGGATTCAATATGCTCAAAAAAATAGAAATCTCCACTAAAGACTTATCTCAAGACTATCTCTGATAGAGGAAAGCCTTCATAAGGAGCAAGTCGATAGATGGCAAAAACAGAGAATCGGCCACAAAGAAATGAGAAACAAGGAGAATGATGCAGAATGTTCCAAGCATAGGAATTAGTACAGAGCAGATACTCAATGGAGATGAATTAACATAACTATTTTCAGTCCTTGGTCAGAAGAAAGCATGTCATCCTGTTTCCATGGGTTTATCTTTGTGACAGGCAGAGTTTACATTTCAGGCTGCCACCATGCAAAACTCTCCTTTTGGAGTTTGTCACTTGCTGTCTTAAGTGGGTGAACTCAGTGCAGCCATGGTGGAAATTTCCTTGCCCAAGCTATTACTCTATTTTACTTCTTAGATGTCACTTTGTATGTTGGGAAATGTAGTAATCATCATCCTGAGAAGTATTTATATGAGATCCAAATTATGTAAAACCACTCTACCCTATTCCTCATCGATAGCCATTATTATCTAAGTAGTTTTCAGTTTGGCACTAGTCTGTTAGTCGTCATCAGAACATTATCCATCCGAGTTGTTATTGAGAACATCTGTACTTTCTACTCACTTTTATTTTGATCATTAATAGCTCACTCTTCCTACAATTAAGCCTAAATATGTCTGCACACTATGCAAAATGTGACATTTGACTCAAATAACCTTCTACTCAAAAAGTTGTAAAAGTCTGGTCAACTTTGTGAGATATGCTATAATTTCATTTTTAATATAAATGTCAATCCTGCTATGTTGAATTTTTAAACTTTTTTCAAATGTTCACAGTAGGGAAAATTAGTAATATTCTTCAAATAAGACAGTTAATTATCGGGGACTTTAATTGATTGGCAGCTACAGTACTGGAAGCCCTGCTGTCCTATTTGTTTTAATTTTAGAGAAAGAAAAATTCTAGATGCACTATATTCCACAGATTTATTTGAACCTCTATGTACTTTGTGGGTGATCAATTATGCATTTATTCATAAATATAGTGGTGGCAAACTAAGTCAAGTTCAGTACGTTTTCTCAAAAAGTTACTCGAGATTAACTATAAATAGAGAACAGTGAGTACTAGTTCAGATTATGCAAAACAAAAACTAAGCATAAATCATTAAAATTAATTATATCTTCTCCAATAACTCTCTAAGAATTTTTCCTATGGCTTTCATAAATGACAATAAAAATCTATGTTCTTACCAGGGAGATAACTTTGGCAGGGGGTGGGCAGCAGACTGAGATTGCTACATGTTTACTAATATCTATTCTCCCTTTCTTCCAGAGTCAAGAGAACTTCCATATGCTAGAAATATGGCCTAATGTTTTTCATCCAGTGTGACTAAGTACTGGCCAATGGGCTGTTAGCAGAAGGGATGGGTCAACTTCCTGGAAGTGTTCTTAAAGCGGTAGACCACATCTTTTCTCATCCTTTCTTCCTTTCTGCTGGTTGAAAAGTGGATGTAAAGGAAAGTTTCATTTTGTAACATAAGTGACATTGAGAATTGAAAGCATGTGAGGCAGAGGGAAAAGATAAAAGGAGCCTGACATTGTCCTATTGGCCTGGACCACCTCCCTCTGGACTGTCATGTGTGACAGCAAGAAATTTCTATTCTTATTTAAACCACTGAACTTTGGAATTTCTTTCACTCCCATTTTTAATATAAATATCAATCCTAATGCTACTGGTACTAACAGGGAATCCAGTCTTGGATATAAAAGCAATTGTAGTCTGGATAATCCAAACTATATAATCCGTATATGAATAACAATTAATGATCATGTAGTATTAGGGCTTGAACACAATAAATTAAGTTGCAGAGTTCTTCTATTCAGATGAGATAAGCATATAGGTCCTGGTTCTTGTCCTTCATGTAACTGAGGTACTTGATTCAAGAGTCTGTAAGACCCCTTTTCTCCTGAAGAACTACAGCCACACATATTCGATATTAGTCCAGGCCTTCTCTCTTCTGCTGGATTTGCTGACCTTCATCAGAATCTAGTGTACAGATTCCTTGAGAGTAATAGCTATCTATTACATGGCTCTTTGATTCCTTCTATCTCTACCAAACTGTGCAGTCTACAAGAACAAGTTTATAAGAACAAGGTCTATGTGTTATAGAGGTAAAATGGCCATTGTCCCTGGTGATCCAAGTCTTCTCTATTTGGCTCAGCATGGCTTTGTCTCACTTCTTAGCCTTCGGGCAGGCCATTTCTCCAAAGTGACAAGTAACTTTTCCTCCTGATAGTGCTTCTTGTGCTGTTAATTGTCTAAAGTAGGGTTGATTCCTGTCCTTTCTTCCTTGCCCTATAATTTGCTCAAACCAGTGATCTGAATGCCTGAAACTTTAGATGTCAAGAGCTCCTCTTAACCAGAGGTAAAACTTTTCTTTAATCATTGTTATAATGTAAATATGTGACATGAAAAGGTACCTGATTAATCCATGACTCCACTGACATGAGTTAGTTTACCAGATTAGCTACCTAAAGTCTAAAAGACACTGGATAAGGAAATGGAACGTCCTGGGAAAATGGAAACAAACTTGTGTATGGTCTGTTAAGTAAGTCAAAGCTGGGTACTTATTGAGTACCTATTATCTTCCAGCATAACACATTAGCTCCTGGCTAAAGGCCACTGAGGAGGAAAAGAGGATACCAGAGGAGGTTCCTGAGGTGTGGGGCGGGAGAGAGCACCAAGACAACTTCACAAAACTAGCCAAAGAAAGCTAGAACTTCAGGGCCAGACAATGTTCCCTGTTATGCTATCCTCTGGCGGTAGGAGCCAGAGGTTCCTTTAAAAGAAAGCAGGAGCTTCTACCCAGCCAGTGGGGGATGGTAAACAGATCTCAGTCAGCCATGGGACACTGGGATATTTGCCTACTGTGCTATTGGACAGATTGTTCTTTGCAACTTTTTTAGGTTTGGAAAAAATAAGAGGTGTCCTTCACTTCACAAGTCTACTATGCACCCTTGTTTTCTTGTATATCACTCAGTTCTGCTTGGCTTTTTCCATAAATTCCTCAAAAGACATTTTCTCCTTTTTACAGGAATTTCCAAATCCTCTACCTTCAGTTAAGGGATTATTTTTGATGCTATCACTGGCTGGTATTTTTGGTATGAGATGATGTTATTTGAATTCTTATTGATCATTTAGTCCTATTGATAATTAGTATACTATATAAGGTGAATCTTTTATAAGAGTTAATTAACAGGAAAGAACAATTAGAAATATGGTAGTTGCGATCATTTGTTAATACTTCTATCAGACCAGGCTAGTCATTTGCATATTAACATGAAATTCTGACATTTATTTGGGCAATTAAAAGAAAACGGTCTGTATTATTTGTACTTAATTCATGAATCTTGAATTTCAATATATAGCAGATTTAATTAACAATATCTTTTCTTACAATCAATTAATACATTTTTGAGTAAAACAACATGATTATCCTTAAACCACAACAATGTGACCATTTAGATTCACAAATTTTCTGACGTTCTTTGTCAAAGACATTAGCTGATATTTGGTTAGAAGAACATATTTAAATTTGCTCAGTTGTTGTGATTGGAAATATTCTATGGTTATAGAATATCGTGAGGATATGTGACAACATAGTCTAGACAAAATGAAGAACATTAGGGTTTGTCAGGGTGCTAAAAGTATACTCTCAGTCCTTCTTGTGGAATAAAGATAAGTAACCACTTGACTTGTTGAGTCTCATTCAGTCTTGAAATGGATGAACTTTTTAAAAGATCTATGGTGATCCTATTGCTTGGTTAATACAGGAAACATTCTCAACACCATTCTTCCTATCACCTCATGCAATAGAGGCTAGAAATCAGTATACTTACTTTCCCCTCATCCTTAGCAGCTAGGACTGCCCTTGTGATCCATTTTTCACCAATGACCTATAAGCTGGAGGCTGTGGGAGGTTGGGGGAGGCACTTAAGGATTTTTTACTCTTCCTTATTCTTGGAGCCTTGAATGTGGATAGAATGCCTGGAGTAGCAGGAATCAACTTGAAATCAGAGGCAACAAACTTGAGGACAAAAGAAAAAAAAAAGCCAGGGCTTTTGATAACACTGTGAAGTGGCTACACATCTTTCATGTTGCCTTCCTCCAGACTTTTAATTATATAAGATTTTTAAATAACTTTATTACTTTAGTAATGGCCAGTTTTGTTGTTGCTGTCACCTGCAGCCAACAGCAGCTTATTCGTATAGTTCTCCAACAGTTTGAGGGGGTTAGTCTACAACTATTTGAAGACCGAGTTAGTTCTCTGTCATAAAAATGGTAGAAATTTACTTTCATGAGAGTAATCTAATGCAGCACTTTCCAAAAGAATTTGTGTGATGATAGAACTGTTCATACAGATGATACAGAATATGTGGCCATTGAACTCTAAAATGTGGCTAGTGCAATAAAAGAAATGAAATTTTAATTTTATGTAGTTTTAATTAATTTAAATTGAAAGTAAAATGGTCACATGTAGCTACTAACTACCATGTCGAACAACGCAGATCTAAAGAATTGCCAGTCTATTAAAAACACTTAGATTACTGTAGTTCTCTTGAAGAAAACTCAGCCTCTAAGTTAATATATATTATCTTACAGGCCCAAGAACACCTCATTATGGAAAAATGATGACTCAGTGGGGGCTTTACACAGTGTCATGTTTGAAGGCTTTTAAACAATATTTAACTTGCATTTAGCTAACTATGCAAAACTGATACCAATTTAAGCATTTTGCATTGACAACTATAATAAAGGATGTCTTTTTGGAATAATAATCTTATTCAGACTACACTCATTCAGCTGTTTGTCAAGACTTTTGTATTCCCAATTACAAATGAAAAGACTAATAACGGTGTGCCAGTCTCGTTAAGCTGTGGGGGCACGATAATTCTCTGAGATAAACTGTAAATTATAGTTTTTTAGAAGACTGCTGGGTATGCTAGAAAATCTGCTGCAAAGTGTACTGATGTGGCGTTAAGAGCAGTGAGATACTGAGAGTTGGTAGCTAATGGTCTTCCAGTGAAAGTGTCCAACCAAGAGCTGTGGATACTAACTAAACCAGAAACCAGAAATCTGTGGGGGCTGTCATGTCCTAGAACCTGGAGTTCAATACACTCTACTACACCCAAGTATGATTTAAAGAAATGATTCCATCACGCCTTGGTGTCTTACGTACAGCTACATAATCAGCATGCTTCCATTCATAGCCATTTTTAGAGCCCGAGAAACAACTTCTGCAAGTGTCCAAGGTGGCCCACAGCTGTTAAAGTTATCATCTCTTCTATCTCATGACAAAGATCACAGTCACAGACAGCTACTCCATCACCAGTTACCTCCTCGCTGCTGAAAACAGGTCAATAAAGCCCTTTGGTTGGGAACCTGAGTTTCTTCAATCTAGGGTTATGCACAGTTTTAAGAAATAGCAGACAAGCCAAACTTATTTCAGAGACAGGGGTATCTATAATCAAGGTTCTAACTGAAATAATAAAGAAAATGAGTTGAAGGTTTTTGGCAAGCTGTATGTACTTAATCTCTTTGGTTCTTAGTGTAAAAAAAAAAAATATTTAATTTAAAAAGCCACCACTACACCCACATTTCTAACAAATAGTAGTTACACAGGATGCTTCTTGAGATAATTGCTATAGAAACTGGATCGATTCATTCGATTTTCTCCTCAAGAGAAAACTTACACCCAGTATTTTCATTTTATATTGATAAGTACTCCTCATCAGTTTGCATTGCATTCCTTTGCAAGCACCTATGTTTTCTCCATTGGTTCTGCTCTGACTCACTTATTTTATGGTAGCTTCTAACATTTAAGAAGATAGAGGGAATCACGTATGAGAAGATAAGACACAGCCCTGATAGTGGGAGGCATAGGATGTGGTCTTCAGAAGATACCGTGTTTGAAAGAAGGTCACATGAAGGAAATATCTCAGCTCAAGATGTATCAAGACATGAATTCTTACCTATGATGTGGCTCTGAAATGCAGAATCCACAATTGTATCTTCTTCATCCTCTTGCAGGTTTTCATTTGTCTCTTTTACCTGCAGCAACAAAAAAATTACTATAAGTTCTTATTTATTATATTAAATACATCTTTTGCCATGCTCAGAATAATGGTACATTCTATAACATGTGTGTTTGTATACATATATGAATATATTTTCTTCAATCCACTTTTCCTCACTCTATCTCTTGGCTTTATTACAAGTTTTAATTACATGTTTTAATTGTAAGAGCATATTTTCCGAAATATAACGCCAGCTCTGGAAATGAGGATTTATAGGGCACCTGATTCTACATAAGATTTGGGAGATAACAGCTTTGGTTTTTAATACCTAATAAAGTCAGTAACTCAGAGCCGTCAGTAAAATTTAAAGTCTAAGGAAATATAATTCTCCCAGAGTCAGTGACTTCCACCATGTTATTTCAATAAGAACAAAGAAATATATTCAGATTTCCTGACCCTTTTCTAGAATATAACTCTCCAAGAAAATGATCTTTTTTTGTTCTTTCTGTAATGAAACATGAAGAGACTATGATACGTGCTCAGCGAACTAGAGCAGTGACACATTTATCTAGATTTTCAGGTCAAAAACATTCCCCTTATATTTCAGCTGGAATATCCGGAAGCTGAACAGTGCAGAATCAAATGAAACTCTAGAGAGTATCTAATAACATTATAGTATTTTACAAACGATAATTTTGAGATCCAGCAAGTTTCCTTAAATGTATTGTAAGTGGCAGTACTAGAAGTAAAGCCCAGGCCTGCTACTTCCCAATCTAGTAGCACCAGCAGTAATAATATCATCAGCGATGTCAATAGTGATAAAAACATAAAGCATGTAAATACTGTGTAGCAGGTGCTGTCTAAGCCCTTCATACCTATGTTCTCATAATCCTCACAACAATGCTAGGAAGTAAGTACTATTGTTAGCTCCATTTTAGAGGTAAGGACCCTGGAGAAACAGACAAGATAAGTAATTGTATAAGTGGTGGAACTGGGATTTGCACACAGCAAATCTGGCTTGAGATTTGTGTTTATTTGGAGGCACTTTGTTATTCTCAAATTTCTGTTTGACTATGTCAACGAAGACTTGGCCTCACTATCAAGACAGCTTATGGTCCTTAGAAGAATGACCTTCAATAGCTTTTTAAAAATATATCACAGCCAGTCACCAGGGCAGCCAATAATAATAAGGTGAACTATGTAATGAATGCAGTGGGGGTTCTACTTAGGCGCAAACATTAGAGGTTGTCAGATTTGCTACAGGGCTCAAGTTGAATGCTATGAAACCCTTATTTTATATTCACAAAGTAGAAAGTCATATGGTTGCATACTGACCTTGAGCTAGATTTAGCTTTTTACTTTTTACCTCCTATTTTTCATATTTAATGGAATAAGACCAATTATTTATGACTGTGGTTCTAATATTAGAATGTAAATGGTGTGTAATCTGTACA
>NW_011888798.1:11923719-11926333 GCF_000151845.1 Pteropus vampyrus | reverse complement strand
GGAATGTGGGTGAATTATCTCCATCAGCCTTTGAAATTCTAAACTAAAGAATCTAACAATTAGAATTAAGAGTCTCATTTTATAGATAAGAAAAAAGCAGCTCAGAGAGGGGTTAGAGATCTGTTCAAGGGCATACAGGTTTTCAGTGTTAGAGTGGGCTCTCCTGATCCCTATTCATTACTGTAATTAAAAATTTCAGAGTGTGCTATATTGTTATAGTCATCCTTTCCAGACCTTCTCAAGAATTGCTATATTTTTCTTAGTGTCTGGCAGATAGGTAGGCAGTATTCCAAGTATACATGAACTATATTTTTATTTAAGAGTAGCAAAAACTTTCACTGTGTGTGTAACTGCCCTGCTTCACTTCCCTACTTGTCCCCTAACCTTTCTGTAGGACTCAACCCTCATCTTTCTTCAAGTATCACATTTAAGAAAGAAAACAAAAGCCATCATGCGGTCCTACCTGTCAACCCCTTATCAGAACCTTTCTAGGGTGTTATGTGCTTAACAGCGAATTCTAAATGTGGTCTCTGGGGATTTATCAGTGGCATTGGGCTTGAAGATAAGATCCTAGTTATTTCAGCTCTCCTAGGCTAATGCCCCATGAGGAACAGATGACCCATGAGGGGGAATTTTGAATTTGAAGGAGACAGATGAAAAATAAGCAGAAGAATGTAAAATAGGGGAGCATCTTAGGATGGCACACCTGTCAGCTCTAATTATCTGTATGAATAGATTTCAATGCACAATGGCAAATAATTTTAAAAAATTCATTTGCCTATGGAAATGAGAGGCATACTTCATGTTGGCAGCAGATTCCCCTTGCTAATTATATTTTCCATAAGCCAAAATTAACATTAATTTTTATTTTTGAGCACACGGCGGCTGAGAATTGGTAAGAGGTTGTGGAAAGCTTCCTGGGGTTAAGAGGCTGCTGACTTAATATCAAGAATTTGCCAAAGATAGACACAAATGGGACAATCTTCACATGGCAAGGCGTTTCAAAGATGGGAGTGGTCCAAAACCAAGAAGACTGGCTCAGAAAAGGATGGTGACTAAAGATTTAGAATTTTCTCATCCTTTGCTCTATCAGGAACAGATACAAATCAGTCGGTAATATACCATTTGGTAAGAAGTAGCAAGTGACTCACAGGCAATAATCATGGCCTATTTGGGGTTTCAATTTGTTGTCAGTATTTTGGGCATCTTCTAATGGTGCATTTCCAGCTCTTGTCCACTTTTTGGGCTCTGAGGTTATAGTTGTGAACTGTACCAAGTATTGGTCTCTAACAGGTAACCATTAAATGTCACTGTACCCATTACTTTCTGTTAACCCCTACCATCAGAAAAGGCAAGGAGGAATGAGCTTACGAAGGACACAAAAGGAGAAGGAGAGAAAATAATTTACCATTGACCAGTATACATACATAATTTCAGACTTAAACCCAATATTCAGGGATGCCCTTCATTTGAAAGTCTGCATGTATTTCTTCTCTGAATCACCCTAATACTAATTGTTTCTCAAGAAAAGGACATTTGGATGTTAAAACTCATTGAAAAGGAAAAGAACACAATGAACCTAGGTGAGACAGGAAATGATCTTTGGTGCAGAACTCCCAGAGGGCCTTACCTTTAGAAAAGTTAATCATTTAGAAAACTTTGCAGGAGGAGGGCAAATATGCATGCTTCTTATTAGCATCAAAATGGCATTTAGAACAGAATTGTTCAATTAAGGATGTTGAAATTATAACATTTTACAGAACTTAATAAGATGATAATTTGTGTAATTATTGTACTATTTTATGCTATTTTATCACCACCGTACCATTTTAATGGGGTAAAATTCGATGCTTTTTTATTAGCATATGTGATTTTTTTTTTTCTTTTTCAGACTGTGTGACACTGGGTGAAGAGAATACTCATAATTTAAATTAGAATACCCATATTAAAATGGCCATCTTTTTCCACTGCATGATGAAGGTATATGATCTCATTAATTTCATTAATGATTTTTATTTTGTCCAATAATAGTTAAATAGGAGCCCAGAGCTCTCTTCTTTTGGGACTTCTCATTTCTGAAAATTATCTAAATCCACAGGAAGGAAGGACAACATGTAGCAAGCAGAGTACATTTCTTTCTGACTTATTTACTTAATACTGATGAAATCTTTCCTGGGGATGCCTTTTCCCTCTTATAATGATTTTACATAATTTGAATAAAAGCACAAAGTAACATGGCCTTTGTCTAAATTACACAAAAATTAGAGCTAAGTGGTCTGTAAATGATGGCATAAATGGGGACATAAGCCTGTAATTAAGGTTCTGGAAAGAGAAAAAGATTTAATTCAACGAAACATTAATGGGAGTTTTACACATATTTTAGAATGTATCTAGCAATCTTGAAAATGGATATGCAGTTACTAGCAAACTAAATGGAGGTCTGCTACATAGATGAATTTGTTGTATGTATGGAAATAATCCTCCTACAATTATCATTGTAGATTAAAATAATTATAATGCCTTAGGACCCTCACAACTAAATATAGTCTTAGGATGGTGATGTATTATAAGGTTTTTGAACTGTGGTTTTATTTAGGAAAAAAAGTGTGATATG
>NW_011888798.1:11913320-11923669 GCF_000151845.1 Pteropus vampyrus | reverse complement strand
TTTGGTAAGAAGTAGCAAGTGACTCACAGGCAATAATCATGGCCTATTTGGGGTTTCAATTTGTTGTCAGTATTTTGGGCATCTTCTAATGGTGCATTTCCAGCTCTTGTCCACTTTTTGGGCTCTGAGGTTATAGTTGTGAACTGTACCAAGTATTGGTCTCTAACAGGTAACCATTAAATGTCACTGTACCCATTACTTTCTGTTAACCCCTACCATCAGAAAAGGCAAGGAGGAATGAGCTTACAAAGGACACAAAAGGAGAAGGAGAGAAAATAATTTACCATTGACCAGTATACATACATAATTTCAGACTTAAACCCAATATTCAGGGATGCCCTTCATTTGAAAGTCTGCATGTATTTCTTCTCTGAATCACCCTAATACTAATTGTTTCTCAAGAAAAGGACATTTGGATGTTAAAACTCATTGAAAAGGAAAAGAACACAATGAACCTAGGTGAGACAGGAAATGATCTTTGGTGCAGAACTCCCAGAGGGCCTTACCTTTAGAAAAGTTAATCATTTAGAAAACTTTGCAGGAGGAGGGCAAATATGCATGCTTCTTATTAGCATCAAAATGGCATTTAGAACAGAATTGTTCAATTAAGGATGTTGAAATTATAACATTTTACAGAACTTAATAAGATGATAATTTGTGTAATTATTGTACTATTTTATGCTATTTTATCACCACCGTACCATTTTAATGGGGTAAAATTCGATGCTTTTTTATTAGCATATGTGATTTTTTTTTTTCTTTTTCAGACTGTGTGACACTGGGTGAAGAGAATACTCATAATTTAAATTAGAATACCCATATTAAAATGGCCATCTTTTTCCACTGCATGATGAAGGTATATGATCTCATTAATTTCATTAATGATTTTTATTTTGTCCAATAATAGTTAAATAGGAGCCCAGAGCTCTCTTCTTTTGGGACTTCTCATTTCTGAAAATTATCTAAATCCACAGGAAGGAAGGACAACATGTAGCAAGCAGAGTACATTTCTTTCTGACTTATTTACTTAATACTGATGAAATCTTTCCTGGGGATGCCTTTTCCCTCTTATAATGATTTTACATAATTTGAATAAAAGCACAAAGTAACATGGCCTTTGTCTAAATTACACAAAAATTAGAGCTAAGTGGTCTGTAAATGATGGCATAAATGGGGACATAAGCCTGTAATTAAGGTTCTGGAAAGAGAAAAAGATTTAATTCAACGAAACATTAATGGGAGTTTTACACATATTTTAGAATGTATCTAGCAATCTTGAAAATGGATATGCAGTTACTAGCAAACTAAATGGAGGTCTGCTACATAGATGAATTTGTTGTATGTATGGAAATAATCCTCCTACAATTATCATTGTAGATTAAAATAATTATAATGCCTTAGGACCCTCACAACTAAATATAGTCTTAGGATGGTGATGTATTATAAGGTTTTTGAACTGTGGTTTTATTTAGGAAAAAAAGTGTGATATGCAATGCATTCTGTGCAGCTACTGCTTCCATCCAAAATAACTACTATGAGAAGAATTTTTTGCAACAAACTTTAAAATAAGCAGATAGCAAATTTACCTTGAGCCTAAGTGGGGGAAAATTCCCTTAAACTCTGAACTTTAAAAGGTTCATGGGTATTCACATCGATGTGCTGTGGTATTAGAATACATCTTATTTTGCATCTAATCTCCTTCCTGATAGGCTGATAACATAAGAAATAGGTTTTCACTGCTATTCTTGTATAGTCCCAAAGGAGACTATGGCAATGTCCTTCCTGAAATTCGTAATTTTAGCCCCATCTACATTGATGATTATGGAGATAAAATAAAAAACATTGCATTTTACATTAAAAAAAAATGACCAGCTGGTCAATTATCAAGGTTAATAATATTCCTCTGTATGGAAAAGCTTCCAAGCATGACTAATTTTCTCTTACAGCTAACTAGAAAAATTAGCATATTCCTATTGATTATGTATATTTGGGGTGGTTAGGGAATCTTTGTACTTCACAGAAAATAATGAGACTGTTTCTTGCAGATATTCTGGAAGAACCAAAGGATACTTATTACTACACTGTGAAAGGTGGCAGACGAGAGAGGAAAAGCATGGCAAATTACTTTAGCATTAGGAAGCAATAAGAAAGTAAAAATGAAATTGCAAAAGCCAAACAGAGGGGCTTTTTGTTTTCTTTGGGTTTTTTTTTTTTTTTTGGTACTTCTGTACAGTGAAGATATACCCTCAGCTGTCAGAACTATATTAAATGGGGCACAGTTAAATTGAGTGTGTCTGATAAGGGGCTCTGCCAGGCTATCAAAGTTTTAGATCGTTTGGATTGAATTTCTGGCATATTGCACATTTCTACATGTTCATTCTTTCTCTTTCCTTTCAGTGACACTACAAGGGCAGCCTTAGATATGCTTATAATTTGTGGTCTTATAATGCAGGAGACACATCCATGTTTTCAAAGAAGGGATGATACCAATAGAAGCTAAGAGTAAAAATGGGGGGATAAGAAAAACTTTTGCCAAGAACATAGTCTGCATATGATTTCAGAGCTTGAAAAAAAATGGCCTTATAGCTCTTCAGAGTCAAGAGCTATTTGAAAAGAATGTTAAATGTGCATTTGTCTCAAATTAAAGTATGTCTGAAAATCTAAGGAATCTTAAACATCAATAAGTAATTAAATTAATAATTAATAACTAATAATGCCAACTGTGATTACTTCTCAAACTTCTTCCATTTTTGAACTACTCTAGGAAAAAAATGTATAATTACTTCATACTTCAAGTTTTCCCTAATAAAATGGTAGCATGTACTATACTTTACAATCTTTTTAATAAGAATATAAATTTGTATGGATACAATAATCCTGCAAGAGAATTTTATTTTTTGGTTTAAGTGCTTTAAAATTTACAGAAAGTAACAAAACATCATTGAACCAATGAATGCAAGAACAAGAAGAATGTAAGGAGAGTAAGTGCAGTTTAAGGTAATTTTACAACAAAAATATTATTTGAAACTAGCATGCCCTGAGGAAATGTAACAATGTCCCTTTACTATTTTTTTTTTTTTTTTTAGTTCCAGACCTCTCAATTAAAAGACTAAATGCTAAAAAGATTAAATGAATCAAGTTTCCAAAAAGGATTTCTTAGTCAGAATACCTTGTGTTTGGATAGGATGAATTGGTACATACAACTTTCAGGAAACAAAATGCTTAAATCAAGTCATCAAAATAGTCAACATTTCTTAAATAGTTTGGCACTTTTATTTTTTTAATCATGTTCATTCCTTTTTTGTGTTGCTTGAAGCGATGGAACTAATCATCAAAATAGATTCGCAGCACAAGGGTATAACTTGAAGATGACACCAGCAGCTGCATTTGCCTGCGCCATCATTCTGAACAGAGCTAAAAAAGCAGTGTTATTAGAAGGAACCGGGCCCATTCGCCATCTGCCCATCATCTCTCTGCTGTAGTTGTCACTGAGCTTTCTCTCTTCTTTCTCTTTTGCTTTAACTTTCTCTTTCCTCCATAATCTCTTGCCCATATATTTTCACCAGCAAAGGGTAGAAAGAACTCAAACCAGGCTATCACGAAACCTCATAGTTATCACTGGGATGGTGGAGCACTTACCAGGGAGCCTTTTGGTATTTCCACATCGGCTTTGGTTTTGATGTTTTTCTTGTGGTTTCCTTGAGCACTGACGGAGCTGCCGGTGAGACAGGAGCCCTGGGAGCTGCCCTTTAACACACTCCTGCAGGAAACATTATTTGATCCACTTTCTGTCTGTTGAGCTGCTCTCTTATCAACTCTGCAGGTAGAAAGTGATTCCTCTGATAAATTACATTGCTCTTCTTCACTCACTCTACTTCCCAATCCTTTAATGTTTAAAGTAACCTCCATGTATCTTTTTGTCTTTAACCCTTATGGTGATGAGGGTTTCTCACTGGCCTTGATCAAATCTTTATCTGATATTCCAATAGTGTGTCTATTTAGATTTGACTATATAATACTTTATTTTTATGACTGCTCATAAGATGGGGGGAAGATAAAAATCACTGAAAAATGATTGTTAAATACATTTCTGGCCTAAGATCAGCAAGAAATGTAATTTCCTCTGGAAAGTTTCTAAGTATACGTTTGCTTGGTACAATCAATGAGATCGGCATACTTTAAAATGTCCATTTAATTTTCTTCCTTTTCATGCCATGTGGGTATATTCATGGTTCCTAGTATAGGCTGAATTTCTTTCAACCTTGATAAAACTTACCATTCTTTAATTTCAAAGACCATTGGTTTGGTTAACAAAGTAACATGGACTAAATTATCATTTTATTGCTAACTTTTATTTCATTGTTTAAATTATGGCTAATGTATAAAAGACTGCTACTACGCATTTCTGCTTGTATGAAAAACATGCTTGGCTGGTGTTTAATGCTCAGGAAGCAAACACCTGCCTTTGCGGGTGGACGAGACCCCTTGACATCTCCACCCTCTTTGCCCATGCGTTACCTGTTCAAAAGTTCTGTCAAAAAGGTATCTTTTGCTGAACATGTAACAGGGCTGGGTCTATTTCTCGGTTCAAACTTCATTTGGTCATAAATGTCTGGTGGTGTTTTCAGATTATTTTTGCTTTGCAAACCACCGTGTGGATGATCTGCCAGCTCGGTGTCTCTTTTAAACTCGTTTTCTATCTCACACTGTAGCTCGGGCTTCTTTTTCTCTTTTTTTCTCTCTGATTTTAGCTGCTTGTTTCCAAACCCCAAGCTCTTTGTGTCTTTTTTCTCCACTTTGGTTTTGGAGACCTCCGTTTTCCTGCTACTAAGAGCAGGAAGTCTACTCCTCCGAAAACCAAACCAGCTGGCAAAAGAAGGCCCAGGCCTTGGCTTCGTTTCTGCAGATGTGGACTTTGTTTGCACTTGACCCTTTTCCACATTTTCCTGAATGCACAACATGACCTTTTCTTCGATTGTAGGTGAGATAAGGGCTTCTGGGCTCACGGCATTAGTCCTGGTGGTAGAAGTATCTGGTGGATACCTTTCAGAATTTTCTAGCTTGGGGGTCCTGCTTGTTTCAAAACTGCTTGGACGCTGTGTCCTCCCTGGGCTCTGCAGGGCTGGTGGGCAGTCTACTGGGGTGGGTGGGCATCCGCAGTCGTCGCCACCTGGTTCATCAGGTGCAGCCACACTGGGGCCCCCTCCCTGGGCGTGGTCTTCCCGTCTAGGTAGGGTGAGGATCCCTTCGGAGTTTGGAGGGATCCTCGAAGGCATCTTGCTTGGGCTTCCATGCTGGCTGCTGAAGCTGCCTGTGCTTCCCCGTGAGCCCTGCCTGGAGGAAGTATGCCCCAGGGGACTCGCGGCACTGGGGAGACTGTCGGGCACGGGGGCACAAGGGGTCCTGTTGGGAGAGCCTTCCGTGGAAGAGCTCTGCCGGGTGAGGGAATTGCCTCTCTCAGCAGTGTTGGTAATAATCTGGGTTCGGACTTTGCCTGGCCCTTCCACAGGGGGTGTGGGGGGCTTGTCTCCTGAGTGAGCGCTGAAACTCTGGCTTCGGGCTTTGGCTCCGTTCATGCCTAGTGCTGGTTTCAGGTGTGGCTTGTTGGAGGAAAGGGATCTTTTCACAGACCTGTTTTCTATTCCATCTTTTCCCTCAGCCCCAGGGATGCAATTTTCCAATGACTCTGGCATTGCTGCTTCCAGGGGAAACACTTCAGCCAAACTGTTTTGTGCTTGTGAACCTAGCGGAGTCACATGTCTTTCAGCTGCTGTGGTCTCAGAGCTTGTCAGATTCCTGGAGTGTTCCGGCTTAGACTTGCTTGCAGCCACAGAACTTTTAGAGGCTTCATTGAGACTGTCTTTTTCATGTTTCCCTGGCACAGTGGAACTTTTCCTGAGCAATTGGGGAGACTTCATGAGAACTTTGAGCCCAACTGGGAGACGAGTTTTCAAACCTTTCTCATGAGCATTTTGACAACCTTGTGGGGTATTATGGCTTTTGGAGGACGGCGACGATGAGGGACTGTTAACCTGAGATGATGGTGAGTCTTTTACCCCTAAGAAAGAAGGTTTGGGTGATGTGGAGACACTGTCATTTAATTGTCCTTTTCTTCCTGGAGTTACAGTTTTGGAGGATGGTATTTCCAGTGGTCCATGGGTTGAAGGACAATTCTTGGAAGTCCGTAAAGCTGTGTCTGTTTGTGTGGTCCCAAGTGTTTGGTGAGGTGGTATTTTGGGGACACCTCTCTTTGGAGAGACCTTTGGGGGCCCCGGGGCCATCATGACAACTGAGCTAGAGGTGGTACGAGCAGAGCATCTGGTTTGAATCGCTGTTTCTGTGGAGGGCAGAGGGTGAGTGAAGATGGGCTTTTTGAAGGCCACGGGTTTTTTCCCCTGCACTTCTGTCATGGTCTGATTAGAAGAAATAATAGGAGCGGAGGATCCTTTCAGAGGCGAGGATTTGAAAACAGTCCTTGCTGTCTCATTGGGGACCCTGGTCTCGGGCTTGGCAGATGAAGGTGGTGGCAAATAGTCATAACTGGGCCTGATAAGTAGGGAGACTGATCTGCCTGGAGGGGGAGGAGGGGTAGGTGATTTCAGCCCTGCGTCTGGCCCAGGGTCACAGTGCTTGTCCCTTGTGAGGGGCTCTCCATCGTCACTAGGCTTGGTGAGGGGCCTTGACAGCAACTGTGAGGCTGGAATCTGACTCTTGGGGCACTGGACCCAGTCCCTCCTGCTGGACATTTTGGAGCTGTGAGGAAGTTGGGTGGGGTGTTTTGGAATGTGTGAATCTGCTTGTACGTCAAAGAGGTAAGCTGGGCCTTCAGTCTTCCTGAACCGTGAGAGTTTCCCAGGAGCTAAGGCTGGTGATTTCTCAAGAGTCACTGGACCGGATGAAGGGACACTTGTGGAGGTTTCAAGCTCCATTGTTTTTGATTTCTGAGGTGAAGACTTGCCTCTGGCAGGGATTTTTGTCAGACCTTGCTTCTGATAGATACCCATGGACACTGACGACCTAGAATTACTCTGGCATGACACAATATGGGTCGGTTTGGCCAGTTTTTGTTGCTGAGTACTTTGTGTTACTGCCCTGGGGCTGAAAGATTCAGTGGGTGCCTCAGCAACATTGTCTGTACCATCCTGTGGAATGTTTTTCTCGGTTTCCTCTTCAGGTCTCTTTAAGAAAGCATAGTCTCTTGCAGCAGCTCTGGGCTGTAAGTGAGCGATTCCCTGAGGTAAATGTTCAGTGTGTTCTGCCTTGGGTCCAGTCGGGGCCTGATTGATAGAAATTTCGTTTTTGGTAACAGTGACAACACCTGCTTGGTGAGAGCTGAATTCAATGGGTTCGCCATCTCCTGCATCAAATATCACAGTGATACATTCTTCTGAAGAAGTCCTTTTGACAACCCTTTGCTGCTTAATGAAACTGAATGTCTTTGGCCTACTCTCTAAGTGGATGGACGCTTGTCTTTCCTCCTCATGAGGAGAACCAAGTTGAGATTTTCCAAATTCCATGAGGACGTCCAGATTCTCCGTGGACTTGTCAGTGTCAGCAGTCAGTGACAAGTCTGAAGGGCTTTTCTCATCATTGCTATCTATATGCAACTCATCGAGGGTTTCATTGTCATCAGTGTCTGAAAGCTGGAGATTGAGAGCCATGTGGCTCTGACTGTGTGGACCCCTCTCTTTCTGTACCTGAGGTGCCTGAACACTTGGGCACAGCTTCCTCTCCAAGGGATAGTTGCTGGCACAACTGCGCAGCTTTTCAGGTCTTTCCCTGGAGTAAACTGAGGATGTGCCTTCTGAAAAGTGTTTTCCATTCGGCTCCCAGCCAAAGAGACTGTCAGAAACACTGTGGGTCAATTTACAAGCATGTAGCCTGCAGGCCTGGTTTGGAACCGCTTGAATCAACGCTAAGGAGGAAGGGTTCTCGTCGGCATCATCATGGGAATCTGTGTCATAAACAAATGCCTTGTGGGGCTCCTTGCAGGGGCTCCCTGTGTCCATTGGTTTGCAGGGGGGAGACTCCTTGAGGCTGCTACTCTTAATTCCTGGAGAATATATTCCTTCATTTGAGTTCATGCAATCTTTATAACCCCATTTGGTTATCACTGACGGGGGTTCAAGTAACACTTTTCGCTTCTGTAGCTTTCTTAGTCCTTCCAAAATGTGGCTTTCCTTGATACGAGTTGGAGGTAGTTCATCTGTAGGACTAGCAAAGCCACTTGGAAGCGAAGAATCAATACTTAGCCTTTTATCCCAGTTTTGTGATGATTGCTAGGAAAGAAAAATACATATCAGGAATAATATTTGTTCTAGTGGCTGATTGATATTTATAATAAATGCATACATTAATTAATTAATGCAAATGAAGTAATTATTTATGCAGCAAATCTCTACTTTTTCAGGTCCTGAACTAAGCAGTGTATAATATAAAGAAGCAGAGGATAAGGAGTCCTCAAGGAACACGCATCCTAGCTGAGGAGAGGACTTAGGCACAAATAGCTGAAAGTCAAGGGTACAGTGAGAAGTATAAATGTCATAGGTATTCCAGAAATTCAGAGAAAGGAGACCATATGTCTGTTTGGAAAAACCATGACAGCCATGTGAGGAAAGGTTTGTTTTTTTTAAACTCACCTAGCCCTTGAAAGATGGCAAGGTTTGTCTTAGTTTAAAAGGATGGGGAAATATTTCCAGGTAGAAGAAATGGAATGACAAAGACCTAAATTGAGAAGGTATGTTTTAAAGTATACTTAGGGAATAACCAAAGATAGTATGGCCTAACCATACAGTGTATGTGAGAGGTTGAGAGGATAAATGGAAAAGTAAGCTGGTCTATGTCTTTATGGTCCCTTCCATTCTAACATTTGATAGTTAGAATGTCATATGACTTTGTGACTTTATTTGATAGGCAGTGAACATCTGTGAAATACAGCCTTACATATAACAGTGGGGCATTTGCTATTGGACCCATAGTAATGATTCACCTACTAAGAAAGGTTAATTTCTTGTCCTTCATACTTCTCCAAAAACTAGGGTTAGTTTTGGAGAAGCGACTAAGAAATGACATAGGAAAAACTGCATTCTACACAGACATTTATATTTTTCATAGTATTGCTAATAAGAAACAAAAGAGTAGAAGGAAGGAACTAACACTAGCTGAGCATCTGCTGCGCACCAGCCACTTACATAATGCTTTGATTTAATTTTTAGAACAACACCATAAAGGAGCCATTATCATCCTATTTGCTCAGGAGAAAACTGAGATTCAGCAAGATCGGCCTGCTGGATGTAGATCACACAGCTAAGGAAGAGCTAGAATGAAGATTTGAACTCTGGTTTCCTGGGCTCTTTCCGTGACTCAGTTCCAGAGTGGCCATGTGGGGATTTGAACCCAGAGAGTCTGGCTCTAGAGCCTGAACAAATAATCTGGATGTTATACTACTGGGATCAAACTTAGCCTCTGTCTTCCCCTCTATAATTGTCAATGTTAGTCAATGTCATAACAGAGATCATAGGTTATCTCCACACGTCTCTTGAATGGAACTTGCAGTTTAATCACGAACCAGCACTCAGGAAAATTGGTGAGATGTGGATACAGACCTAATGCCTTTTTAAAAAACACTATATAATTAATGGTGAAGAATTTCAATTAATGAACCTGGTGGTTTCAGATGTGCACTCTGTCTTGACTAAAAGTGCATTTCCCACTGGCACCTATGCAGCAGCTGCCCCCCAGTCCCCTAACTCTGAACACTAACCATGTGCTCATATGCAGAGGTTGAAAATACATTAAAAACTTACATTGGAATCTCAGCTTTTTAGTAAGCTGTGCACATTTGCTTACATCTAAGACATCTTCATAAAAATTACTCTTGCTATCAACAATATATGTTGTTTATTTGTCTTTTTATTTGTTATATTTTCTTTTTTTCAAATTATAAATTTTCTTTAGAAAATTCTTTAGGGTCATAGTTGCTGTAGATAGATGCTATTTGGTGATGCTTCTCCTTCTCCATCCTCTTCCTCTGTGCTATTAAAAACTCCTTTGGAAATCATAAGAAATCCCATTAGTGAGTCCGAGTATTATAGACCAACCAGTGAGCGACTGCTACGGCTTGCATTTCTAAGAATTTCCGTGATATCGATAGTCACATTCACAAAGAAGAAGAGAAGCCAGGCCAAACGACCCTGCAAGAGCTTGAGAAAGGCCAATTTGTTCAGCCCATAGAAGATGTACTCAGACTCTGCCCGCCCACCTCTTTTCTGCCTCTCCAGAGCCTGCCCACACTGTGGTTTAATCCATCCCAGGGCCAGCGGATGCAGACCTCCCAGGGCCCAGGCTCT
>NW_011888798.1:11898520-11912660 GCF_000151845.1 Pteropus vampyrus | reverse complement strand
AGCTACTGGCCATGTATTTATTAATATGTAAGTTAATATTGTATTCACATTCAAATTCATATTATATAAATTTATTATGTAAGTTAATACTAACGGAGTACCTGGTACATAGTAAAAACTATATAAGTTTATTAAATAATATAAATTTAGAATATCTTTACAAGACTGGGTCTAGTTTGCAGGATCCCTGACCACTGGGACCCTTCTCTGTGAGATGTGACAGCTGTGCTGGCACTCTGACCATTCTGATCCAGACCCCATTAAATCTCCAGATGATAGTCACTTGACTGTGTGTATAAAGTGTCTTAAGAACCTTATTGATCCTTTTTCAGGGAAGAGGTTTCCCTTAAAATCAAGGATTGCTCAAATTAGAAGAATTTCAGGAGAGAGAGAGAGAGAGAGTTAGAGAGAGAGGAAGAAAGAAAAGAAAAAAGGCTCTGAAAGGGAGAGAAGAGGTGTGAGAATGAAGACAGTAGAGCAAGAGGCGCTGAGAGTCAGTGATAGTCACAGACAAAGAGAAAGGACATTCCTGACCATTCTCCTGGTCTGTTAAGAGCCAGGCTCCTAGAAGTCATTATTCAGAATTTCAAACGTCTCCTTAAAGGAACAATTTTGATAATGCACCAGGCTCCTTACTTTGGAAGTCCGAGCCCAAGGAAATAAACTCTAAATTCAAATTTGAAATCTTTTTCTGAGTTCTTGTTCAGAGTATAACAAAGCTAGCCACTAACCAATATTTTCTGGCAGTTATGGAATTTTCCTGGTTACTATGCTTCTGAAGTTGTAAACTAAATTCATGAGAATAATAGAAACAGGTCCTCCAAATGGTCTGATTTGAGATTTCTATTCTCATGTACTCCGCTTTTCCTCAACATTGGGAAACTTCAAAAAAGCTATTTCAAATACTTGGCTTATACCACTTTGCAAAAATGTTTGTTCAAAGCACGCAGGAATGATCAGTTGTGTGAGCCCACTCTGTAGATGGAAAACATTCTAGCAGTAGGGGTTAATTAAAAACCCCTCCTGGTAAAGGAACGGCTCACATTTAAATAGGAACATGCCGGCCTTTGCTGAGCCATGATGCCTGTCATCTACCATGGTATTTTCTCTCTCTACTGTCCTGCCTTCCAATTTATAGTCAGTCAGTGTTTTATGAGGCTACAGAATTGAGTAGAGGAGGTCAATATAATACATGCTATTTTTGAGCAGTAAATTCCTACTAAGTGAATGAGACTTCCAAAACTTTTGGCCATTTATTGACATAATTCACCACTCTCCCTATTCTCTAGAAGAAATAAACAAAACAAAACAACAACAACAACAAAAACCATTCTCTTTGAGTTCTCATGGGATGCTCGGTCAGGAATAGCTTGGCAAGTGGTCTCGCTGACTCTCATTTGCAGTGAACAGTAACAAGTCTCTCTATTATAGTGATAGAGAATCTCCATAAAACTAATGGGAAATGTCTGAGTTAGTCTGAAGTGTGGCCAGTTCCATTAGGCCAAGGCTCTGGGTTCCAGATTAACAGAAATCTGTAAACTCAGTGGGCTCCACCAATGATGCACAGAAGGAAAATATCTTTCTCTCCCCAATTCCCTTCCATGACATCCAAATCATTTGGGATCAAATTATCATCCCTCACTTGCTGTGTGACTTCTGGCAAGTAACCTTTTGAGCAAGTTCCCCCTCCCTATATAATTGGTAGAATAATATAGTTTTTATGAGGAGTAAATGAACAGGTACTCAGCGAATGGTCGTTTCCTTCGGCTTGTTCCCTCTCTTCTCCCTTCTGCCTTCCTATCAGAAGAAGATTATTTTTCTGGTTCACCCTGATGCAAAAGCACCTTGAAAGGAAGTCTTACCCTTTTTGTGAGGTTCTTCCCTTCATGCCAGGTGTAGGAGGAGCCACTGGAGTACTCGCTGCAGGTGCTCGAAAGAGACAGTTCACTGCTGCTGCAGCTATTTCGAGAACAGAGATGACCAGGGATGACAACCCCCAAGCCAGGGCATGTCAAAGCAGGGGTTCTTGATTTTGCATTCAGCTGGCATTCCTGAAAAAGTAGGAAAGCTCTGTTTGGAGGAGAGTAAATATCAAGTCGACTTCATAGTGAGGTTGAAGGGAATATAGCCTAGTATTTAGGGAACAGACTTTAGAGTCAGACAAACTAGGGATTCAAATCTTTGCTCTGCCTCTTACTAACATGCTAGAGGAAATTAATTTCTTAGAGCTACATTTTTCTTTTAAAAAATGAATAATGATATCATTGCCTACATTGTAGTTTACTGCAAGGACTAAGTGAGGTTCTAGATGGGAAGCATAGAGCACAATATCTGGACTAAATAGGTGTTTAATTATTGAGAGCTACAATCATCATTAAGTGGAAGTATCACAGTGGTAGTTTCCCATTTTATCCAGTCATACTGTTGGAAGAATCAGATCAATATCAATGCATGACTCTAATGCTACAAAAGGAAGAAGATACATTAGCGTCTTTGGCTAGAGTTCAAAAGAATGAACACTAGAGTGGGAGTCTAGAGACCTGGATAAACACTGCCACTAGACAGAAGATCTTGAGCAAACAAAATGTTTAACTTCCATGGACCTTAATGTTTTCATTTGTAGAGTGGGGAAGTTATACCAGATTACTCCTATGGTTCCTTACAGCTATGATGCATCATTCTAAGGCAGGAATCAAAAGCCCGGAGCATTGCTCTACCACCTTCCAGGAAGCCATGTACAATGGAACACCAAACTCAGGACTAATGAGA
This sequence comes from Pteropus vampyrus, assembly GCF_000151845.1. Taxonomy (NCBI): domain Eukaryota; kingdom Metazoa; phylum Chordata; class Mammalia; order Chiroptera; family Pteropodidae; genus Pteropus; species Pteropus vampyrus. Next base: position 11,909,891 of record NW_011888798.1, on the reverse strand, counting down.
TTCTGTTTTAAAAGATAATGGGACTTTTCTTATCAGTTGGCTGTCCAAATGGTAATGACTCTCATATTAAATAGATCTGGAACCCGTGCGTAAGATTCAGGTGGTTCAAATTCTAGTAGGTCTGCCTGAGGCATGGGTGACAAAGTAGTAAACATCCCAGCACATGTTGACAGCCACTTTATAGGCTCCTAATGTAACAGATGAAGCTCCACAAACTGGACAGGCTAAATTAATTTAGCATCCTGACCATGGGAATAGAATCTCTCCATTACCGTCTAATTCCCGTCTCCTATCTATATAAAGCTTTGTCTCAGAAACTCTTCAATGGGGAACCATCTGTCTTTGTGTCACTTGCAGAGTGGCAAAGTTTCTTACTTATGCAATTTATTGACACTTTATGGGTGCCTTTAGTACCTGAGTACTTATCAGTGTTCTCCAAATGCAATTCCAACTGACGGTGACTAACCACCGGCTTAGAGAAGAAAGAGAATGCTATTGTGAGAGCACTTGTGGTAAATATGAAAGCTCTACAGAAGCATACAGAAAGTATGTTTCATTTGCTTTCTAACAAATATCCATAATCCTTAATAATGTTAGATTTCCAATGTTAGGTCTGCCTTGCTATCGATTCTTCATTTTTGCCATATAACAATCGATTTAAGTGATTTAAAAATGCCAAGAAATTTTACTATTCTATTCCCCCCCTAAAATTTGGCTCTAAATATTGAAAGGAGAAAATTGTCTTAAAAATCCAGTTTTCCGTTATATCTATGGATTTATGACCTCGTTTATTGCTGGGTGTAACTTAATTAAGGGGAGTTCATATTAGTATCTCAGCTGATGCCTCCGGCCACTGGTCCTATTGCACTGGAACACCAGGCATTTAGGCTTCACCCCTCACGGACATCCGGAACATGCCCTGAACGAACTCTCAGAAACATCACATCATGTTCCACTTCTACTTGTGTGCTATTTCTTCCATCCCGTTCTCTCATATTTTGTCGTTTGGGTAAGCAGGGTGGTGGTTTTATTTAGGACTACCTCTGCTCTGAACGATATGTGTACTATCCAGAGAGAGATTATGTCTGTGTCCTGCAAGACCATCCAGATTTAAATTTCTCCAATGACCTTTTTCATACTCTGCATGGCTTTCAGTTATAGTTTATATTCTACCTTTTCCCAAGGTACTGAAGCTTATGTTTTTCCCACCTATCTCTTCCCACTACACCTATAGAAACTATACCTATCTTTACAACTTAACTCAATCACTCAATTCCCAGGCCTCTTTTAAGCATCCTTGCCCAGTCATTGCCCATGTGTATACTTATGGTATAGATGCTGGATTAAGATGACAGAAAATTAGAGCTTGGATGATGAGCTGGAGGAGGAAGGAACTGCTGCTCCTCCCTTGACCTTGAACTTGAGATGTCCAAATATGATGAACGATACTTCAGAGAGGTAGAAAACACCCATCAATGTCATGGAGGCAGGTAGGGTTAGGGGTGGTTAAGCAGAGAGGTATCGACTAAGACAGGCTTTTTATACTTGAATGTGCACATGAATCATCCGGGATCTTGTTCAATGTAGATTCTGATTCAGTAACTCTGAGGTGGGACCTGAGATATAATATTTTTAACAAAATCCCAGGTGCTTTGATGCTGCTGGTCCAGGACCTGTGCTTTATGTAGGAAGCTCCTAGCAGAAGCTATGAGAGGGGTCTACCTCTTGTGCAGATTTCATGGTACCATGTTGTGTCATCTCACAGTCTGACCTGGGCTATACTGAGCAGGACCAAGGGAATGGTCTGAGCCTACCCGTGGGCCATAGTAATGAGTAATGAGTGTGTGTGTGTGTGTGTGTGTGTGTGTGTGTGTGTGTGTGTGTTGGGCTGATTACAGAGTAATTCCTTGCAAAGAAGAGGAAGGGGCTGATCCTCCCTACTGGGAAGTTCTCTTACCTTTCTCCTACTTTGGACAACCAATGTTTGAATTTATACATCATGGCTGCAGTATAAGTTCTTTTTCATGCAGTTTCTTCCTTCATCAGCATATGATTAGCATATAGAATTATTTACTCCAGCAAATAACTTCTGTGATTGAGCATTTGAACTCAAAGGCCATTTATTTGGTTTAGATCCTGGCTCTTTCACTTGCTAACTTTGACCTTGGAAAAATTACTTAACCTGTCCATACTTCAGTTTCTTTCTTTATAAATGGAGATACTGAAAACACCTGCCACAGTAGATAATTGTGAAGGCTGAACAGCACCTGACATGTAGTAATACTTAGTAACTTTTAGGTTATTTCTACTATCATTAAAAATGTTTTTTTTTATATACATGTGTCTGGCTTTTTAATTAAAACATAAGTTTACAGCTTTCTTAATATATCATCATTGTCTGACACGTTGCACATAGGAACTGTGATGAGCAAAAGACAACAGTGGGTGCATTTTGTTTGTTTGTAGAGATTATTGATGTGAGCTTCTGGAGAGACATGCTAGTAGATACTTTTCTCAGTTATCGTTCCCCATCTGTGCCATGTTTTTCTGTGCTTGGGGCATGGTGCCGCATATTTAAAAAGAACGGTAGAGGATTAAAGCAGCAGAGGTCTTATTAATACCAATACTGTTAGCAGGTACTTTATCATAGACATTTCAAATATCTCATTTAATCCTCACCACTACTCTCAGAAATAAAAAAAGTAACATCATTATGTTCATTTTTCAGATGAGGAAACTGAGATATTGAGCTGTTACTATCTAGCTGATGGTAACCCAGCCGATACAAGATTCTGATGGCAGGCCCAGGTCCTACCCACCATGCCGTAGTATCAAGTAAGGCCCTTAACAATGAGCAGGAAGGACTCCTGGGCATATATAGACCACCAAGCATCTTACCGAAAAGAGTTAAAATTAGTAATAGATAATATTATTAAAATTATTTTTTTTGCCAAAGAATGTATATTGGCTTCTACTGCAACATTATCTTAATTATCTTGATTTATTTGGAAAAATACAACATTTGCAGTAATCAAAGTGTATTTTAAATTACCATCTTGAATCACTTTGTATGCTTTAACATCTTAACTAAGAGAAATGAAATATAAAATCCACAATTTTAGCTTAAAAAAAGAAGAGAGAGGTAGAACAAGAATAAAAGTCTGAGTTTCTTGAATAAAAACTGCACACTTAAAATATTGCTGACCTTAAGGCTATATTATAGATTGGATGCCATTAAGATCTTCATAAATGTTTAAAGTGATAGCACTCCACTAAAATTTCCTTCCAATCTAACTTGAGAATATTTACCTTTGATATAGAATACCCTATCTATACTTATAAAATTATACAGTAAAATAAAAAGCCAGTTATCCACAAATGTTCATCTGTCATTGTTTTAAGCCTAACAATTTCATTATATATTTATTTGGCTCTTGTGTTTTTCCACTTACTTTTTTTATGTCAATGAGAGTTAAAAGCCATGCTGGTTAAAGTTTTGCCAAATAAGCACAAAGCTAACCCTAGCTAAAGAAAAAAACAAAACAAAACATACAGCCCATGAATTTTTAAAAGTTCATACATAATATATCATAAAAGTAGACTGACTAATACGGGACATGGGCTTTAATAAAAAGCTCCTTGACCATTTCTCAGAGACTTTGAGATGTAATCAATACCCAAAAAGGTATCCTGGGGATAAGGCCAAGATTTATGATATTTTTGCCGAGAGTGACAGTTTCTGCTCACTCTATCATCTGTGAAATTCATGATATTGAATTTCATAGAACACAAGAAAGGAAAGCATTTTTATCTGTCTGACAATACTTCAAAGATACGCTCTATGCTTCACTTGTGACATCATATTTGATGGAAGGGAAATAACAACCTAAACAAGTGTTTTGAAGGCAACAGGGAACTCACGTGAATCTCAACATCAGTTTGTGACCGCTTCGGACTTCGGCTTCTTTCCACCTCTGAAAGCAGATCTCCAGATGAAAGATCTAAGATGCGTGAATGAAGTTTCTAGATAAAAGCAAGCGGAAACATTGAATAGTGATAATTTAATTGTTCGTTTTAAAATCTGGCCTTACACAGGTAAATCTCAAAGGATTTGACACTTCTAGATTGGATAATACATACCCTAACTCAAAAAAGTTTATTCTAATTTATCAGTGTTCTACATATATGCATGTGCAAATTACAGCTTATAAACAATAATCGCACTTTCACAGTCTGTCAGTCTGTGATGGAAAATAAGCTGTAGGAAAAAAATAAGTAATAGTTGGGAAATAAGTAGCAAGAAAATTGTTACACTTATTAGCTAGTGTGAAAATTAACTTTTGATATTCACATTAAAAACAATCACCAAGTTAACCTTATTATGTTGAGAATGGTTAAAATCTGAGCAAATAATTATAAAAGTGACCTTATTTCTAAACAACATTGATCTTGTGAAATCTTCCCTTGGACACATTTTAACTCAAAGTCATTAATGTCATCTGTTAGGAACAATTAATATGAATAGAAAATAATTGCATCAGGGATCTGGGGACTTGGATTTTGTGCATTAATATTCACACAACTATTTGATTATATACTCAATTCTTTATTTCAGCTTTGCTTGGGAGGCTTGCTAAACCAGGGACATTTCACTATATTAATCTTTATACTAATTACTAAAGCTTTTCTGTGCACATTAAATTTGATCTGTTTAATTGCAAATATAATAAAACTCGTGATTTATGTCTAATGTTTCTGCAAGGCTGATGACATTTTCAAATGGTACTTGCAGTCTGGTTTCTCTTGGTTACAACTTTTGTGACTTTGGATAGTAAAAACGTCGAATTGAGTAGGTAAATAATGTGGCTAAACATGCTGCCCGTGCCTTTCCTCCCTGGAAAGGCCTTGCTGCCTAGTGATAATGATCTGGGAAATGTCTGAGATTCTCTGCCACTAATTAATGTTAGAACCATCGTAAAGTGTAGGAGTTGACCCACGAGTCACTTTGTTCCAGCAGACCTACCATGTTGTCAGAGGAACCGTAGACTCCATGTTTAGTCCTTGCCTACTGAAGGAACACTGTGGTAGGACTGCACTGCATCCTTTTGTGGGAGTGGAGGCACTTTTTTTTCAGCTATGGATCAGTTCTCCTTATCAGGAGCTTAAAATCACTACTTGCTACAGACCTATACTCTTGCTTCTTTGAACCCATGTTTGTGGAGTTACTTTCACTAAAAATGGCAAAAATCCTAAACCGATTGCCTGTTATTTTGAAAATTCTAATTTCTCCAATAGACATCATTAGCTAACTAGAATCACGATGTTGTTTCTATCCAATTTTTATAATCCTTACCTCGAGATCCCTCTAGAATCTGTGTTTTTGGGGGGCAAAGATTATTTAATCCCCAGAACCTGTCACAGTGTGTAATATTTGGTTATTATCCAAGTGATGCTTATTGTAGTTTATAAAGAAAAAGATGTCTATATATTTTTCCCATCTATATATAGGTTTTAAAGTTTGAAAAAGTGCCAAAAGAATTATAACGTTCTGAGGCCTAAGAATACATTTATCAATATGCAAACAGTCCAAGAAGTTATGGGAAATGACATTCAACAACAAAAAAAATAATGATTTTGAGTGGTATATCATGTGATTTTGGGGAACAGTTCTTACAGATTAGTTATCTGACTTCTCATTCAGTTCATGGTTATACTTCACTCCTTCTTACCAGATATATGATGTCATCCTTTGCTTTCTGCATGAATATGTGTCTCTATAAACCCATCCTCCTAAGTGATGTTATCTTTGAGCAGTTTTTATCCAAATGGACAGTTCCCTCTATTTACATAGGTAAGGTCACGTGGGAAAGGGGATATGTCCTAGGGCAAGGGGCCAGGTGACCTGAGTTCCAGGCCTATGTAAGGCACAGATTTTAGCAGATCTTTGGAATATAAATGGACTGCTCTATCTCAGATTCCTCACCTGAAACAGAGGGATGGAAGTGGCTATTTAACCTACCACACAGATAGGGAGAAGTATTGCCACAGGTAGGAAGGATAATAAATAAGATAGTACGCTGAAATTCACACAGCCTTACACCAATTAATTGTCATAACTGAGAGTTCATGGTAGGCAATTTACTAAAGGCTAAGGTACAAACGAATCACTTGTTGTTATAGTTCCCATATATGTAAGGCAAATAAAAATTGACTTGGAAAAATAAAATCTACTTCCATGTTAAGGCCGCAGGCAAGAAAATGGTAGGTACATATCATTCTTTTAACAACTTCCCTTAAATAACCACAAAAGTTCACAAGCCCATAGATGTTACACTTCTTATAATAATAATTTTTATGAGAGGCTTATATTTTCACATCTATATATGTATTTAATGTTATAATAAATATATCCTCATGTAGAGTAAAAGAGAGAGAAGGAACCAGAGAGATAGTGTGAGTGCAAGAGAGCAAGCACATTGCTTTTCAAACTGGTGTTGTGATGTTATCCGTGCTTAATTGGAACCTCAGTGAAAAATAAGTAGAATGTACCTATAGGAAATACAATTAAAGCAATATCTTTTTGGATATGTCTCCTTGGGCAAGGGCAACAAAAGCAAAAATAAATAAATGGGACTACATCAAAATAAAAATCTGCACCGAGATGGAAACCATCAATAAAACAAAAAGAACCTACTAAATGGGAGAAGATATTTGCAAATGAGGTATTTGATAAGTAGTTAATATTCAACATATATAAGAAACTCATACAACTCAACATCTAAAACAACAAATAATCCAGTTAAAAATAGACAAAGGATCTGAATGGACATTTCTCCAAAAAAGATACTACACATAGTTGGCCAACAGACATATGAAAAGATGCTCAAGATCATTAATCATCAGGGAAAGGCAAATCAAAACGATAATGAAATATAATCTCACACCTGTCAGATGGCTATTACCAAAAATCAGCAAACGTTGGCGAGGATGTGGAGAAAAGGGAACCCTCGTGTACTGTTGGTGGGCCTTTAAACTGGTGTAGCCACTATGGAAAACAGTGTGGAGATTCCTCCCAAAATTAAAAATAGAACTACCATATGACTCAGCAATTCTACTTCTCAGTATTTATCTGAAGAAAACAATAACACTAATACAGAAATATATATGCGCTCCAATGTCTATTGAAGCATTATTTACAAAGCAGAATATGAAAGCAATGTAGGTGTCCATCAATAGATGAATAAAGAAAATAGTGTGTGTGTGTGTGTGTGTGTGAGTGTGTGTGTGTGTAATGGAATATTACTTAGCCGTAGAAAAGAATGAAATCTTGCCATTGCTGACAACATGGAGGGACCTAGAGGGTATTATAATAAGTGAAATAAGTCAGACAGAGAAAAAATTATTACTGATTTCACTTATCCACAAAATCTAAAAAAAACTAAACAAAGAAAACAAAGCAGAAACAGACTCATAGACACAGAAAACAAATTGACGGTTGTCAGAGAAGAGGAAGGTAGGGGAATGGGTGAAAAAGGTGAAGTGACATAAGAGGTACAAACTTGCAGTTATAAATTAAATAAGCCACAGGAGTGTAGTATATAGCGTAGGGAATACAGTCAATAATATCGTAATAACCTTGCATGGTGACAGATGGTTACTAGACTTATGGTGATCACAAGGTATACATATGTCGAATCACTATGTTGTACATCTGAAACTAACATAATATTGCATGCAAATTATTCTTTAATAATTTTTTTGAAAAGTTATTGTCAGAAAGAGTATAACAGGCAAGAGAATGCCATGACCTCTTAAAAAGTACATCTGCTTAGCAAGAGGGAGAATTCTGCATTACACATTTATCTATAGTTTATGTTTGCTGTTAATGTTCATTTGGATAAAATCTCTCACCTGAAATAATTCAAACTTCAAATCTTTAACCTGAAAATCTTAATGAGTCCTGATTTTAGACATGGCTTTTTAAAATGTTTTACACATGAGAAGTAGCAAGATTATACAGTATAATTTTGAAAATGACCTCTCATCATCTCTTACATTATCTTAGTAACTGTGATTCCACTTGGTCTTAGAAAGAGAGACTCCTAGCCTCACACTTCCAAACCAAAGGTCAGTGAGATCCTTTCACTCAAAAGCTTCCTTTGATAACAATTTACCCCTCCCTTCCTGCCAGACAGGTTTCATCTCTGGAATGGTGCTCTCTACTTCTGAGCTGATGCTTCTGTCTCTCTTTCCGCAGCACACTCTCCCTGCTCCTGCCATCCTATCTAAAACCTACTCACTATTCAGGACTGTACTAACACCTCACTTGTAAGGTTGTCTGTTATCTCTAGCCCACAGTCGATTTCTCACCCAGTTGGATTACAACACTCCCCTATTTGGGCCCTTTATCTGAAATGCACAATTGCTGAACTGTTCCTGTATATAGTCTATTTTCCTAACAGAGTGATCAACTCTATGAAAATGAGGTCAAGCCCTACATTTCTGTTTTCTCTCTGTGGCAGGGGCTGGCTAGTTGTCATGGAACCTAGTCCTTCTTTCTGGGCACTTAGCTGGACTGCATTTCCCAGCCTCTTTTGCAGTTAGGTGTGGCCATGGGACGTGGTTAGTTCTAGCCAATGGAGTATGAGCAAAGGTGATATCTGTCCTGGCCCAAGAATATCTATGTTCTTTCCCCTTCTACCAGCTTGATGCAGCCAACTTACTATAGCAATCTCAGGAGCCATGCGTTAAAGATGGAGCCACCAGGTGGAAGGAGTTTGGATTTCTGAATTACCAACTGGAAGAGTCACCTGGGGACCAAAGATATTTCTTTTGGACTTTCCATGAGGAAGAAATAAACTTGCACTGGGTTTGAGCTATGATTCATTTGAGGGTGTGTTTGTCATCATGACTAATACTAACCCGGCTGATATAGCTCTCCTCTGAGATAAGCACTCAATAGCATACAGGGTAGCCACACAATTGATAAACACATGCACAGGTTTTCCTCGCTATCTGAAAGTTGAGCATTACTATGAAACCTTTCATAAGCCAAAATGGTGTAAAGTAAAAAAGCGCTTACCATTAATTTATATGGAAAAAATTTTAAGCATTCCCAAAACCAAAATTCAGCATACACACAATGTCCTTATTTCGTTCATCTCTATCGAAATGCTTAATTACATCTCGTTTTACGCTAAGTACAATACCTTTATGAGCCCTCTTCGGCTTTTCTGATACCTCAGGACACATCTTGCTAATGAATGTATAAAATAAATCAAGATAAAGCACAGATGCTCACAGACACAGTTTAAAGCTTATGGTGGCTCGATGCTGAGATGCTGAATGTGGTTCCTGGGCAGGAGCTTGGTGGGGCCACTCTTCCTGCTCAGGGTTCATGATGCCTCTATTAACAGCTTGTGTAAAACAAACGCTCAATGCTATTTTCACTTTTTCTGTAAAAGCAAAAAAACTCTTTGGATTTCTTTTGGTTAGCGAAAACAGGTACTAATACAGGTCTTTCATAAAAGCAAAGTAGTATAAAGTGAACTTTCGGAAACCAGGGAATACCTATATTCATACACATACACACATTATATACACAGTCACACACATATTTAAATATGTATATATGTTTATGTCAGCTGACCAAGGTGACATCTCACACTGAGGACTTTCGGCTTCATGAAGAAAAGGCCTGCATTCTGTCACTATGCAGGGACACCGGTCAGGGGATTTGTGTGATGAGCTAAGGTGCATTACAATCCATAGCCCGAACACTCACCTCACGCCAGTGTAAAATACCAAGCTTAGCTTTGGGGACCTGGCAATACCAGGGCAGCCAGTTCCAGAATCACACACTGGGTCAGTAATATCTGGTGGCTGACGCTGCCTTCAGTCAGCCAGCATTATGCTCTCTAAACGGTTCTGAATCTGTAATTCAAGGCAGGCAGAGTAACGTCCCCCTTGACAGACAGTGCCCAGAGCTGGCTGTCCTTTATCTCATGGGGATGAAGGAGGAGCGGCCCCTCAGAACAGTGGAGATGTATTCTGTAGCTCTGCAGCTAATGATGGCAGTGGGGCTTGGAGACGAAGGTGAGCTCGGGCCTCTCAGAGTGGCATTTCTCTTCTCACTCACAAAGCTGCAGTTTTTCAGATGCTCAGTGAAGGCCTATTGCATTTAACAGAATTCTGCCTCTAGGTTTTTGCCCAGTAAGGAGATGATGTCTTAACTTTAAGGCCCTGATTGCTGAGGCCAGAGAGACACTGAGTCCTTATTTAGTGGTACACTGTGAGGGTAAAAAGCAGATCTTTACCTGAGAACTTTGAGCAGCTTGGAAAACTTGCCTGGAAAACTCAAGTAAAATAGGGTGATGGGCAGCTTTTGTATTTTTTGATGTACTTCTTAAGGTTTGAAAAGAAATGTGTAAATTTTTTCACGCCAGGATTTCAGAAGCTATTAACTCAGTTTAAGATGTAAAGAAGGAGGCACAAAAGGATAGTTTAAGCATTGCTTCCTTCTCTTCATTCAGATTTGGTGAGAGACTTAATCTAATACTATACTCATGTATATAATTATTCCCCCCTCTAACTATCAAAAGCCAAATGTCTGTACAAAAGAGAAGTCATGAGAGTGGATATGGCACATATCTGATTAATAAACTCTACCAACACAAGTAATTTAGATTCAGCAACAGAAAGTGGATGTGAATTAGTGTTTTTAATCTGATCTGTTTCAATCTCCTTGATTGAATCCTTGGTGGATACTACAGGATTGATCCTGAATTCTACCACAGTCCTGTTTTATATTCTCCAGAGTTGCTTTTTCTCCCTTGTGGAAAAGGTCTCTCACTCACTCAAAGGGGATGGCCGCTATGCCCACAAATCTTGAATTCCTGTTCATTTATAGAGTGAGAAGGTGTATAATTGTCAAACAATCTGGTGCTGAATCTTCTTTACCAATCGCATTTCTCTGAATTCTATTCACAATACACGGGACCCATTAGAAGTGATTTTTCTACTCTCAGAGGTTCACGGCAGGATATTTAGAGGAGTAGCGGGATTTTCTGAAATCTGCCTGCTCACCTCTGGTATCTTTAACTATTCAGTATGTTCCCCAATAAAGGAAATCCCAGCAGCTGCCCTGTCACTCTCTCTCTCTGTGCACACTCCTCACCTGCTCCTGCCTGCTCCCTGGCTGAGTGCTGCTGTTCCCACTATCTTGGCTGTTCGCTCATTTGGACTTGGCCTTGTTTAGGGGTCACCCTCCCTCACAAATTTGGTGACCTGGATTCTGGGTGGATTTTTTGGATAAAGAATTTATTGCTTCTTCAACTTTAGCACTGTTTTCAAATCACCCTGTCTCTCCTTC
>NW_011888798.1:11894313-11898470 GCF_000151845.1 Pteropus vampyrus | reverse complement strand
TCAAAGGGGATGGCCGCTATGCCCACAAATCTTGAATTCCTGTTCATTTATAGAGTGAGAAGGTGTATAATTGTCAAACAATCTGGTGCTGAATCTTCTTTACCAATCGCATTTCTCTGAATTCTATTCACAATACACCGGACCCATTAGAAGTGATTTTTCTACTCTCAGAGGTTCACGGCAGGATATTTAGAGGAGTAGCGGGATTTTCTGAAATCTGCCTGCTCACCTCTGGTATCTTTAACTATTCAGTATGTTCCCCAATAAAGGAAATCCCAGCAGCTGCCCTGTCACTCTCTCTCTCTGTGCACACTCCTCACCTGCTCCTGCCTGCTCCCTGGCTGAGTGCTGCTGTTCCCACTATCTTGGCTGTTCGCTCATTTGGACTTGGCCTTGTTTAGGGGTCACCCTCCCTCACAAATTTGGTGACCTGGATTCTGGGTGGATTTTTTGGATAAAGAATTTATTGCTTCTTCAACTTTAGCACTGTTTTCAAATCACCCTGTCTCTCCTTCAGAGAAGTTGATCTCAATTCACAGCTTCCAGAAAGCTTCCTGGAGCCTGACTTTCGCTCCCTCAATTCAGCCCCAGGCAAGCTCTGGGCCTTGTGTTTCATCCCCTTTAATCCCATCACAAGGAAGGCAAGTCTAGAGTGGGCTATTATTATCCTCTGAGCATCTTTCAATATTGCTAACTTCAGATGATTTCCTGTGATTTCACTTTTCTGGAAATCCTCTGTTACAAGGGTAGAAAACATTCGTGGTGGATTTAATATATGTTTAAGAGGTGATTTAAATATTGCTCTGAATCAGACATAACCAGCTGAATAAGCCTTGTTTCTTCTTTTGGGTAATAAGGCAATTTTCATATGTATGCATGAGGCTCTGAAAGGAAGTCCAAGGAAATCTCCTAAAATAGCTTGGAGTCTGATTAAGATAATTTTTTCTTTGAAAGCTCACCAAATAATCATCTCCGAACCCCAAGTTTTACCTTACTCACACACTAGCCTAACATTTTTACTTATATTTTTGACATACCCATAAATATGATTTTTTTTTTCCATCAGCCTTTCCAAATCCCATCAAGAGATATTGTGGTAGACCCCTGGTTCACATTTCACAGTTTTATTCTGTTCCATTAAGAATTTATTATAAAATCGAATATTATATAACTGCACGTTACATAACTAAGTATTATATGGCCATTTCTTAAATTTACAAAAATTTGAGCCTAGGACAAAATCTTTTTGGATAAAAGCTGATGTTTAATTAATTATGCCATTATTTCCATTTTGGGATACAAAGATAAAACATAATACCTGCATTCAATCATCGTGCTGATGCAACACAGAGTATGCCTTTCGAATGTCCTCCTGGAGGCCCTTTAAAATATGTCCATCAAGATCTGATCTCACTTCAGAGTCTGAAATTTTTATAGCTATTATTTTCTTTTTTGCCATCTACAACAGTTCTTGCTGCGATGATTATTTTCCCTGACAACTTTTAGGCTTGCCTTGCATATCAATCTTTAGGTGCCCCAAGAGTATTCTGTTTTGCTCTAGATGGTGCCTCTGCAAATGACATGGTCCTACATCTTCTTTTCTGTTTCTATGGATCCAAGATTATAAAATGCTTTGGAAACAATTATTCCACAGCTATATTCAAAACCTCCTTCAAGGGTCTCTGCTACCATGACAACCTGATTATCCGGTGGCTGCCTAAGAGAGCAGTGTTTGGTTTGGTGACTAGGAAGTTTATTTGGGGCTTCTGCAGCTTAGACTGATGACTGGAGTATCTCAAATCTGCCCCGTGTTCTGAAACTCCATTAACAGTGCCCTGGGGACCTGCAGGGCGAGGACCAGTGGGAAGACGGATGAGGATGCAAAGAGCAGACCTTGCCCTTGGGAGCTTCTACTCTAATTAGTGCAACAAAAAGCATTTATGAAGCATCTACTATGTGCAGAATCCTGACTATGAACTATAAACAGACTCAAGGAAGCTAATTAGTGTAGTCTATGATATCAATGAGGAGCCCACACACACAGATGAGAGAAAAATAAGAATTCTTAAGGCAGAAAATGCAAAAGAGATCTTGGTATAGAGTAAAGGGGATATGGGAGCAGGAGCGGGGTAAGAATGGAGGTCAAGATAGTAACACAGTTAAATATGAATAAGATAATATTCTGTGCAATAAATGTTCACGGAACAGAGGCTTAGCTCTCACTATCTTTACACAAAACAAAAAAGAATCAGAAATATTTAATATAAAACAGCAAAGTGACAGAGTGTTGGGAAACGAGATATAGGGTTAGGGCTTCCAGGGCAGGTCACATGGACCTGTGGCAGGTGGAGAGCCAGTACCTAAGAGTGATTCATACTTGCTTGCCTGAAAAATCATAAGACACTCTGAAGCTTCCTTTTTGTCTTCTTTTGACTCTGATCTGAGAGAGGAAGTGATTCAGCACAGCCCGAGCTTATTCTTGGATCAAAGAGATACAGAAGTGTCTTGAAATTTCCATTTTCATCACTAATTACTTTAACAGGTACTTTAAGAAGTGCTTTCCAATTGCCCCCACTGTTTTGTAAAATTGTCTACATGGCATTTTACATTTTTTATCAAGATTTATTTTTGAAAATTCTCCATGATTTCCGAAGTTTTTGCTTTTTACACATGGGGGAACACATTTTCCCTCTGATTTCATGAACTAAAGGAATTAGGGGAAAAAACAAAACAAAACAAAACAAAACAAAACTTGACCTATTTTTACCAGACTATTGGAAATTGCCTCAATAGTCACTGGAGCCCAGCGTACCATTCGATAGGAAGAAATGAATTACGTTCTGCCCTGTCGGGGAAGGAGGCCCCATGTGAAGTCCCTTCCCTAATCTTATTTCATTAATCCTTAAGCCCTGCGAAAGAAGCTATTATCTTAGTTTTTAGGGATGAAGAACTCAAGATAACCAAAGCCAAGGGAAGTATTCAAAGTTACAAGGTTATAATCTAATAAATGGTAGAGCTGAGGATTCTCTCTCAGTTCTGCCTTCCTTCTAAGTCTAAACTCTCCACCACATTCTGCTTGCCTTTTCTCTGAAGGAAGGGAATCAATATCCTCAATGGTCTCTATTGCAAGCTGAGCTGTTTATATCTGCCTAATTGCTTAAGCCCATAATTTGGATCACTCCCATAAAGGGAACTATGAGAACTTTCCTGCCCAGACCTTTTCTTAGAGGCAGATAATTGATAACTGAAAAGAAATAATAGTAACAACAACAGTAACAACAGTAGCTGTGAACATTTATTCAGCTCTTTTTAGCACCAAGTATGTGTTTCATGTATACTAGCCTTTTAAATCCCATCACAATCCATGGTGAGGACTATTTTATTCTCATTTTACAGGTGAAGAAACTGAGTTACAGGGCTAAAATTCTTGCCTAAGAGCACATAAATAATGTTTAAATTCCAGGCAGTCTGACTACAGAGTTCATACTCATAATTCTACAATTAAATCTGGGCAATGATAGCTTGTTACAAATAATTTACTAAAATAACAATATAAATTAATTAGGCAACAATATGAACTACTTAGAATTTAAAAAGAGAAATATCTTTAAGTACAATATGATATCATCTCTTGCTATAGTCAAACATTATTCACTTGTTCAAAAACATAATTTCATTGTTATTATTTGTAATATTATTGGTATTGGTGATGTTGTTTCCTCTTAGATCTCTATATTCTTTCCAGGGAAACACAATTTTGAATATTAATTTGGATCTAACTGAAAATAAAACTAAGGAGAAAAACAGAAAACATTTACAGAGTGCTCCCTTCATAATAATAGTGTGCTAAGTGCTTACATTTTTTTTTTCTTATTTAATCCTTATAATCACTTAATGAAATAG
Source organism: Pteropus vampyrus (assembly GCF_000151845.1). Classification (NCBI taxonomy): domain Eukaryota; kingdom Metazoa; phylum Chordata; class Mammalia; order Chiroptera; family Pteropodidae; genus Pteropus; species Pteropus vampyrus. The sequence continues at coordinate 11,894,567 of NW_011888798.1, read as the reverse complement.
AAACTATTACGACCTCAATTTTCAGATGAGAAAAATGAAGAACAAATTAATAAAGTGTTCAGGTCAGGGATTTGAACCTGGACACAGACGTTAGCGCTGCCCCTTATGAAAGACATTCTCTGCCACCATGTTGTCTCATCTAGGGCACAGTGATGGACAAACAGTTCCTGCCTCCAAGGTGCTTGTAGGAGGACAAGCCACTGGCATCCTCAGTGTTGCGCCATGGAAGCCTCAGAAGAGGGGTCTGATGGGGG
>NW_011888798.1:11885595-11894263 GCF_000151845.1 Pteropus vampyrus | reverse complement strand
ATCACAATCCATGGTGAGGACTATTTTATTCTCATTTTACAGGTGAAGAAACTGAGTTACAGGGCTAAAATTCTTGCCTAAGAGCACATAAATAATGTTTAAATTCCAGGCAGTCTGACTACAGAGTTCATACTCATAATTCTACAATTAAATCTGGGCAATGATAGCTTGTTACAAATAATTTACTAAAATAACAATATAAATTAATTAGGCAACAATATGAACTACTTAGAATTTAAAAAGAGAAATATCTTTAAGTACAATATGATATCATCTCTTGCTATAGTCAAACATTATTCACTTGTTCAAAAACATAATTTCATTGTTATTATTTGTAATATTATTGGTATTGGTGATGTTGTTTCCTCTTAGATCTCTATATTCTTTCCAGGGAAACACAATTTTGAATATTAATTTGGATCTAACTGAAAATAAAACTAAGGAGAAAAACAGAAAACATTTACAGAGTGCTCCCTTCATAATAATAGTGTGCTAAGTGCTTACATTTTTTTTTTCTTATTTAATCCTTATAATCACTTAATGAAATAGAAACTATTACGACCTCAATTTTCAGATGAGAAAAATGAAGAACAAATTAATAAAGTGTTCAGGTCAGGGATTTGAACCTGGACACAGACGTTAGCGCTGCCCCTTATGAAAGACATTCTCTGCCACCATGTTGTCTCATCTAGGGCACAGTGATGGACAAACAGTTCCTGCCTCCAAGGTGCTTGTAGGAGGACAAGCCACTGGCATCCTCAGTGTTGCGCCATGGAAGCCTCAGAAGAGGGGTCTGATGGGGGTGGGGCTTTTCCCATTAAGCGATAGCTAAGACAAGATTTTAAGAACAAGAAATGATTACTTAGGTAAAGGAGCCAAGAAAGGAAGAAAAATGAAAGGGGACCTCCTGAGCAGAGAATATGCAAAGGTCCAGAGGTGAGAGAGAGTGTGACATTGTTCTGCAAAAATTCAGTAAGACCATAGAAACAAATTCAAGGAGAAGAATAGTGAGTCACACGACAAATAAGTAGCAGAGCTGGAATTTATATGTATCACTCCCTCCAAAAAACATGCTTTCTCCCTTATTCCTTTGCCTACCCCATATTTTTTTCTAATGCTAAATTTGGTTGTGGGACTCCATTAGCCTTACCTATGTCAACAAAGAAAAGGTCTAGAGGAAGAAACTAGAAAGGTCTCTGGAAGAAAATGTAGATACAATGTGCCCCTTTCTTAAAGGGGCGGTAGGAGTTCAGTCTAGGATCATCGCTTATGCTGTGTGCTAGACCTGTGCAAAGTGCTGCCAGCAGCACTCCAGATATGTCTAATCTCTAATCCTGAAGACGCAGAGTAACTCCTGTTGCCAAAGGGTACCACGCATTATCCAGGCTGTGCAGGAAAGGAGACCTGGGCCCTGCTCTGTTATTGCAACTACAATAAGGAAACATTAAAATCAAATGATGATTGCTTAACACTAGAAGATAATCTCCAAGGAAGGGGAAATGCCTTGTCAGTGTTTTGTAGAACCCCCAAAAGCATGTAGAATTATTTATAAGATGGGTGCCTCCTTACATTATTAAAGGAAAGATGAGAACAAGTGAAATTCAGAGTTTGGGAGATTACATAACCTTTGGGATCTTAACAGGCTGCAAAATTCACTCTCACAGCACTTCCCTGCATGCAGGCTATGGTAAAAGCTAGATCATACAGTCTGATGTCTCAGTTCTAATAGGACAAGTTGCTAGAGTCCCATTCATTTTAAATGTGAAACCAATTTCTGGTTGAATGAAGGTCTAGAGTCTCACCTCCCTTGACAGTTAATATTAAGTTGTGCATTTTCAGGGTTTCAGACTTCCTACTTCAGTTTGTTTTGTAGGCATTGTTGCTACAGTTCTGCATCGTACTTTCTCTGTAGCCTTATCCCCACAGTAGTTTTTAAATCCACTGTTACTTTACCACATGATAATAAATGCCTCATGGTATTAAAAACAAGCAGTTGAAATTGTTATTTATGTGGCTTCCTAACAGCAATTTGAAATATAGGGCATAAAATTTACCAGCTTACAATATTGTTCAATATTAATGGTGGGAAGGGTAATATGTAAAATAGACATTAAAGGATTAAATAAAATACGTTTCACTAAGCTAAATCATTTCTTGACAAATGGCAGTTTCCAGCTATTACATAGGATTTATCAAGCCAACTGGATTTATTTTTATTTTTCTATTAGTTTGCTTAATACATTATATATTTAAATTTCAACTTGTGGGTTTTTTCCGCCCCAGATATATTAGGAGAAGCTACTGAAAACAGGCTCTGAGATAAAAATGACACCAGACTCTCAGGTTGAAATTGCTCCTTGGTTTCCCCAGCAAATTCTCTAGCGAGTTGACTAAAGACTCAGTTGTAACATCCAAGAGAAAAGTACATGGATATGTTATTACAAACATTTATTTGTATGACAGATTAGGGAGTTACAAGAGCATCAGAAAATTCAATGAAAAGGCATATCCTCCATAAGACATAAAACAATGCTTCCACTGTTTTTACTTCAGACTCCACAGGTACACAGCACTTTGTTCTAATCAAGCATGTTCAGTAAACACTATGCATTTGTGAACCAGGCACAAAAAAAGAAGGTGGAAAAAGAAATTCCTAATTTCCTAGGGTGAAAATTGTGAAGTATTAAATGGATATTTGATGCATAAATACAAATAACATAATCTCTCTATTTTCTTCTGAGACAGTCACTAGTTACCATAATCCTAAAATTATTCTGTCTTCTCAAATCCCTAAAGATCTATTAGTTTTCATAAACTGCTTTCACGAAAACTTTCTTAAAAGATGCAAAATAATCTTTCTCTGAGCTTTCTTTTCATTTCGTGTCATGTGCAGCATTTGCAACCTCACGGAATATCAAAAATGAGTTCTTATTTTTAGAGAAATTGGTTATAAATCTATAAATAACTGTTACAAATAAATGAACGTTATAGAGAAAAGAAAACTGCTTGTAGACTCATTTGAGAAACTATGGAGAAATCCAAATTCCTAAGAAGTAATTATTATTGTAAAATTAACGGTCTGCTTTGAACATTTGTTAGTAATCAGCTGGTTTTAAAAACGTGTTTTTTTCTTAGACTGTGAGTTGAAGGCTGCAACAAATATTTCTCCTTAAATGCCCCATGTTAATAATTCCAGAGGCTTCAAAAATATTTATTACATACAAATCTTTACTTTTTGTTTAGCTGTTTTATGTGGGGTGGTAAATTTATTTCCACAAATACTTTTCTATTGATTGAAAACTAATAAAATAAGATGCCTTTGCACTTCAGTGTATAAAAATAGTCATTGTCTAAAATGTGAATCATTTATTCAAAAAGCCAATGGTTAAGTCACAGAAGATGTCATCTAGTCCAGTTTGTCATCAGTCTTCAACATAGGGGAGTTCAAGTCCACAAGCTGTGGATGTGTTCATCGCATTGATGAAACACCTCAATTCACTGGATCCAGGAGATCCGAACCCTTGATTAGCTGACATAGTATTTAAAACAAGAAGACAGTAACTACAAAACTAGCCTTTAAACATTCAGAATAAATCCTGGTTTTAGCCTCACAATGAGTTACCTTTGCCATCTGTAACATGCATAACCAAGGAGGCAGAAGAGCGTGTGGTCCAGGTGACATACTGCTTGGGTTCAGATTCTGGCTTTGTGTGATGTGAAGTAAGTTACTTCATCTTTTGCATCTTAGTTTTCATTATAGGTAATAATAACAAAATCAGCTTGAAGGGACTTATTGAAGATTTGGTGTTGAAGAGAAGGAAATCCTGAATTTATAAGGTGGTGATAGAGTTTTGATTCATTAAGGTGCTTCAGACATAGAAAATGCTCAATAAATGTTAGCCATTTTAAAGACCAGTGACATAATTCATGGGGCCCAGGGCAGGGGGCAGTTTGTAAAAGAAGATACTGAGAATTTCAAGATGGTGACAGAACAACATTAAATCCAGGACTGAGCCCTTCCAAACCCTTGTGTGACTGCAGACATTCACACCCATGAAATTGACCCTGGGTATTACCTTATCTGATAATAATTAGATTTTAAAAGACACCCTATAATCAACCAAGGATCTAGTTAGGTCACCTTTACTAAGCTTACTAGGATAAGAGTGGAATTTTGAATTTTAATGTAATTTTCAATAACAGAGTAGCATGCTTTTTTTTCTGTCTATCATCAAGTAGTGATAGAGTGAAATGTATGCCTGCCACTACAATCCAAAAATAAGTCATGAAACAGCTTCCTGTTATAAGAACCACCTCTACTGAAGAACCACCCTTTTGGTAGCACGTAAGTGATGATGACAATGTAAGATCCCAAACTCCACAAACTGTCAAAATGGGGTACCCAGCTTAGGTTAATAAAAAAAAAAAAAAGGCAAGGGCACGAGCAAAGGGAGGTAACAATTTCCTGGGAAGTCAGTTTTGTCAACTCTGAGTCACAGTCGGTTTATAATCAGAACGTTAGGAGCAGCTTGTTCTAAGCCCCTGCCTGTTTCCACGTTATTTCCTTTCCTGTCAGGAGGGCCACCCATCCCCTGCAAGGTGCTCCTATCTAGAAGGAAACATGGGGAGGATTCCTCACTGAGGCAGTAAGATGGAAGTGGGCAAAGCCTCACCTTATACTCACATTCTTATTTCTACACCTACTCACCTGACATTCCTGCCCCACTTTTTAATGACTCCACATGCTTTAATATTCCCTGGTTTTCCTGATCCTGAAATTTACTTGCTGACACTTGTCCTGTTGCTAATCATGGTCCCTAACATGAAACAGAGCTGAAGACTAGCTCTTAGTAAAAACCCTGGGTGGACAGACAGTTGATAGAAGTGTATAAAATAGCAGACAATGACTTCAGAATTCTACCTCCATATGATCTTTCCCGACCAGACTCTGAGAAGTGACAATTTCCTTTGCCACTGTACTGTCTAGACATGGCCTTTTAGAGACACAAATAATAAGAGCATTAAGTTTCTCCTGCCCCCTCTCCCTAAACTACAATGTCTAACTATAATTATAACTATAATAACAACTGTTCTTATATAGGTATTGGTACCACATATCTTACAATATGAAAATCCTTTTACAATCTCTATCTCTAATTAATTTTAGCCTGGATCAAGATAGACTTTGTCTTGTGCTACCAAAGTACCATGTAATCTCCTGCTGGTCAATGAAGTGATTGTAAGAGTCTTAAATTCCTTTTCACATTTACTTTTTGAATCTGTCAGTAGACCCCAGAATCAACTGAAAAAATTAGGCAGTTCTCAATACGATCTCATTATTGACATTTATGTTGATCGATGTTGGCTTTTACAGAATTGGAATCTGCAGATCAATTCCCTTATTAGATTCTTTCTCACTGCTGCCATAATCATTTTATCACAGAGGCTGCTGCTATCAAATGCTGCTTTATCACTGTGTAATGGGACAAGCTAAACCAGTTCCTCTGGTTTAAGAAATAAGAAATACAAGAAATAAAAACATTCACTTGGTTTTAAATCTTACTTTTCACAAATTTTAAGAAATTCCCTGATAATTATACTCATACAGAGGTGAATTTGAACTTACTGTCCCTTAAAATTATGTTGTGTGGGCCAATGTTGAACCTTAAGGAAAATGTACACAACGCTCCTTGAAACCATTTTTCCTTTCCTCTCTGAAAGTTTCAGATGTCAAATTATAAAGCAATTACCATTCACATAATGACCTAGGCCAGTTGGGTAGAGCAGGTGATAATGTCACTGTCTTTGGTAGAGTCCTAACACCTGGCCAGGAAGCTATGCATAAAAAGGGAGAAAAAACCTTTAAAATGCTGCTAGCTCTACAACTGGTCATTCTTTAGTTGTAAGACAGCCAAGCAAAAAGCAGTGTAGATGTCTCCAGAGAACCCATCTCAGCTCTAGAGAACCTAACTCAGGGTATGTGATCCACTAAGAAATGGCCAGGGGTGACATCACGTGTGAAGTACAGTCATTCGAATATTTTCTAAAGTTTAATAGTAAATTCTGCATGAGGGAATAACATAAATAATTGTCCTTATGTCTACACAAACTTGCAATTCCTAGGACATGAAAAATATAGATTCTCAGGGACTCTTAACATGAAACCAGAGGGATTCATGGGTAGAATTCAGAGCAGTTATAAAGTTGGAGGGAGAAAATGTATCTTTAGTTTCACTAAACTTGAACTAATATTTAGCATCTCTGGTTATTAATATAGGCTTCAAACTACACTGGTATACACTGCTGACTTTGTCATCAACAGAAATCAGACATCTTCATGTCACATCACAATTGTTGAAAATATCTCTAAATATTGTATGTTGGATTCATTACTTAAAACTGAGAACTGCCAATTAAGCTTGTTGTTTCATGCATTAGAGATGAAGCACATATATTCCTATGTTATATATATTTTTAATTTTAGTAACTGTACCTCAATATAATTGATTTCCTTTATAATCCTATGTCTTTTACTTAATACATTTAAGAGCATTATTCTGAGAAGGGGACCATAGGATTCTCTGATCTTAAAATATGTACCACTGCTAAAAAAGTTTGTGAACCCCGATTACCTCACTGCTCCCCTGCCCATCTCATGTCGCATGTGATGTCACGAATGTCTCTCATGGTTCTGACTTTCCACATGTGAGCAACAAAGGGTGCATTTCAGCCATCCTGAGTCCTGCCGCTTACCTCCAGAACCTGGAGGCAATGGCCCTGGCTGGACAAGGAACTTACATTAATTTGAATCTCCACTAAAATAAATGAGCTTTCCTTTCATTGCCAAGCCAAGCTCTACAATTATGATTGTTATGTATTGTTGTAATCTAGACCTTAATGGCATTTTAGCCCTGTGGTGGGCTCATAGAGAAACTATTTTCAAACTTCAAAAGGCCATTAAAACATGTGCAGATGTCTGGAAAATTAATACTATTATCTAATCTCACCCTTTGCCTGTAGGTGGCAAAGAAGAAACAATGGTCAATAAAGATATTAGAGATCGATACACGGCCATAAAGCAAAGTGCCGTCCTTCTGGGGAGTGAAGGTGGAGATGAGCAAGGAATCTGACAGTGCTTTAAAAGGCTCTCTCATTATTATTATTTTTTTGTTAAAGTCATTCACTTAGTCTGTTAAAAATTTAAAGAGAGAAAGAGGATGAGAAGGAAGGCAGAAGGAGAGAGAAGAGATAAAGATAATTTTCTGCTACTCTATTTCAATTTGAATGTGCAAGGTCTCAAATTCTCAAGAGTGGAGGCATTCATTCATTCACATGACAGAACCTAAATTTGTCAAGGTTAATGTTGAACGAGTTACAGTTTTTGTTCAGAAGTGTTTTGCATTTTGAGAGACTTCAGCCATATTCTGTAAAATTCTCAAGAGAGGGAGGGATTCTCATAGCTAGTTTCAAGGCTTTTATCAAGTTTTCAGAAACGTAGTATAGTCTCTTTCCTTCCTTCATTTTATTTCTAACAGATTTTCTTCTGTAAGTGTCTCAGGTACACCAAAAAGACATGAAAATAGGACATTTTTTCATCACAGAAAAAAAAATTTATTAAAAACTTTCTTTTAGAAAGTTTTTCAGTTTAGAAAGAGGAATGAGAAAGAAGAAAGTTATAAAAGACATTTTTAGCAGGGTTTTTTTTTTTTTTTTTTTCAAATGGATGGAGCTGACAATAGGAAATACACTGGGAACTCTTAACAAAGTATTATATGAAGTCATCTCTCCAGATAGCTCTTTATAAGAAAACCTGAAAATATTCACAGATTGCAGACAGCACATCCTTTGAAATTTAAGAATAAGTGAGACTGAATTAGTCAGGATTGTATCAGCTGTAAGAAACAGAAAAATTGACTTTCAGGGCTTAAACATGCAGCAGTTTGTTTTCTCAGATAGCAAGAAGTCCAGGTCAGTGGTTATTGAGAATTTGGGGGTTGTTTGTTACTGTATCATAACCTAGCCTATCTTGACTAATTAGTGAGCCAACATGAAATGTCAGCCAAAAGGACCAAGTGGTGAAAGTAGTCTAAAAAGGGTCATGTGTTGGAAATCTGACCATAATTTTATTGGGATAATTGAATGGGATGTTTTCCTGTCTCAGGATTGCATTTAGCAGCAAAACAAAAAATGAAAACAAAACAAACAAACAAACAAAAAACAGAAAGCCTGACTTACAGCATCTTAAGAGGTTTACATTTCCCACATAGCAATAAGTCCAGAGGGAGGCAGCCCAGGGCTGGTGCGGCGATTCATTGATATCATCAAGGAACCAAACTCTTCCCATTTTTCTGCTCTACTCTGCCATCTTTTCTGGGGGGATGGCAGGGAGTTTCATGCCAAGATGGCCACTACATATCTTGGCATTGCCTCCACCTTCCAGATAGATAGAAGAGATAAGTGTGAATGAAGAACACCATAGCTATCTATGTCCGACTCCCTTAATCAGGAAAGCAAATGCTTTCCCACAAATCCCCATAACAGATTTCCATTTAAGTTTTGTACACCAGAATCAGGTCCATGTAGACTCTCCTAAGAGAAAGGGAAGCTGAGCAACAGCATATTTGGCTTTCTAGTTTATAAAGTAGAGAAAAGAAAGGGGAAGGGTCTT
>NW_011888798.1:11881450-11884135 GCF_000151845.1 Pteropus vampyrus | reverse complement strand
AGTTCCTTGGAGGCAGTCATGCTCTAGTTCTCACTCGCAAAGGTCAAAGGGTGGTTTGAAAATAGCAATGGAAGAACAGAAGACCATTGTTGCGTAATGCTATACTGCTGTGGAGCTTTCACTTGCTCATTTAAAAAGAGGTATGAGATAATTAATCTCTTCCTTTCGTAAAATAAAAGTATGGATTGCTTTATTCTCTCCGAATGTGTACAAGACTCACTTTTTTTGTAGTTGTCACTTTCATTTCAAGCGTCAATTTTTTTTAAGCAAAAATAATATTACATATTTAGGAGACATTAATAATAATTTACAGTTACAGTTCATTTTAAAGATTTCAGTGGGTTCCCACTCTACCATAAAAAGCATAAACCCTTTAAATCTTTGAATCATTTAATTTTAAGTATTCTTTTGGTATTTCATTTGGGTGTTATGGGGTGTGAAATATGCACTATGATGAGAAAACAATTAACCAGTACACCTGTTGTTTATGCATATTATATTCAGAAAAGGCCTGCTGGGGCTATTACTTTATTCCACAGCATGGTGTCAACTGAGCAGGGTGGCTATCAGAGGTGACCTGATGACACCAAACTATACTTTCATTTGTATTATATGCCTTGTGCTTTGCCATGATGTTGCAATGATACTTGCTTCTCAAGTCAAAATCATGTTTATAACCCATAGGACAAGTCAGTTAGATTTTTAGGTTTAAAAGAAAAATTAAAGTTCAGATTTGCTCCAGGAGTGAGAATTGTAAGAGTAGCAGAGGCAATTGCCATTTATTGAGAATCAACTATGCCCAGGTAAAATGGAAAAAAGTGAAAAAAATAGGCCATTCTGGGTTTCTTCATAATACAGGAGAAATGCTATTTGCTATTCTTCCATTGAGAGTCTAGAATACTGACATGTGCTAGGCAGAGAAAGCCTACATGGCCAGTCCTTAAAAAATCCTGAGCACTGAAGTTCTAATGAGCTTCCCTGGTAGACAACATATCACATTTGTTGTCACAGCCCATTGCGGGAGGGATTAAGCATATCCCGTGTGACTCCAATAGGAGAGTCTTGGAAGCTTGTGGCAGGACTCCTCCAGACTTCACTTGCACACCTTTTTCCTTTGCTGGGTTTGCTTTGTATCTTGATGCTGCAATGAATACATTACCTTCAAAAAATATGACCTATGAACTCACATGAAAGGAAAAGTATATGTAATTTATAATCGAACAATATACTTTTTGATATGCAAGTGTTCAGGCATTACTCCCCTACAGGACATATTGAAATTACCACAGTAAAATTACCACAAAGGCAACAGCCATAAATACAGATTCTTGCAGGTTTCTTCTGCTGGCAATTCAAATAGAAAGAGTACCATTATAATCAATTATGTACTTTCCTGAAATAGTGAACAATTCTTGGTAAAATTATAAATAAAACAAAGTTCAATTCTTCTCTTGAAGAATTCTGAGAAAGTTGTTTATATTAAAACTATGCCCCAAATACTTTGAGTTTCTAGGTAAAATGGTGTTAGAGTCTCTGCTCAGCTAATTATGAGTGCATGTGAAGGTCTGGTGGGACCAATGAGGCAGTGAGATGCAAGGGACTAGGTCTGGCATCCACGCCTCCAGTCTGTGAACCATCAGCAGTGCCTCCCAAACACGGTGTCAACCAGCAATATGCTCTAAGTACTTTTTCTGAGGTGTAGTGCCACTCTATTCAGAACGACTGGTCTTTAAGAACACACTGATGATGTCAGGGGCCCACAAGCAGGGCTTGTGGCAAATTTCAGATCAGGCAGGTGGAGACAAGAGTTAATAGTATCAAGGAATAAAATAAAGTCGGAGTTACCCTCATAGCTGAGAGCAGACTTTTCAGTTCAGCTTAGTTCAACAAACTCTTTGTAAGCACCTATCATGCAGTGGGTGCTGTGCAAAGTGGGAAAAGACAAGGCAAGAGCAGAGGCCAGGAAGAGAAAGTACTTGCAGTTAGAGGCATATGGACACTCCAGGTCTCCCAGAGGTGCTGATAAATAAGACATTGCTTTTTCATGCATGAACAGAAGACCACATGGAGAGGGTGATAAATATTAAGTGTGTCTCTCATTCATTTGGGGACAGAGAGTTAAGGTACAGTCATATAAAGATAATTACCGTTGCAACAGTTAACATGACTGCACAGTTACTGTGTGTCAGGAGTGGTCCAGGTCCTGATGTGTTATTTCAATCCTCTTTATGAGGTGGGCATGGTTATTAATCTCATTTTACAGATGAAGAAACAGGCAGAGAAAGGTAAAATAACTTGCTTAAGGTAAAAACCTAGACAGTTTGGTTCCAGAGTGTGTGCTCTTAACTTCTACATTGTGAAGAATGATTCAATGAGGAGCAGTTACAATCACACTAAATAGTTCATAGGATTTTCTGAGTCTGTGTTGACTCATGACCTTGATGTTTGTTTTCTGATTCTTGTTTTTGAATAAGGACTTCTCAGATTGACAAGTTTAAATGTACTTCAGCCGAGTTTCTGAGATTTAATGGAGCTGTCATTTGGGTTTTACAAAGCCCTTATAAGGCTCAAGGTTGACCCTGAACCCATTTTTAGTTCACAGAGGAAGCACTATGATATAATAGCTGAAACACTGGCTTTGAAGTCAGACTCAAGTTCAAATCCAAGCTGTGGAATCTGTATTAT
>NW_011888798.1:11879123-11881400 GCF_000151845.1 Pteropus vampyrus | reverse complement strand
TGACCATCCACCAACATTTAACATGTGATTACAAGAGATGGCATAGTTTATGACAAGCCTAGTTAATGACATAGTTCACATGTCTGCATTGCTGAGCCTGTCATTAAGAGGAAGACAAAAACAGTGTCAAGGAGAAGGTGACTAAGAGTTAAAACATTAATGGCCTCTTCAGTTACATTACATATCTGATTTTATCTCTAAATATAGGATTTCACATCCTCAGCGAAGTCAATAGAAATTCATTCAGTAGTGACAAGGCTTTTCCATAAGGACCCAAAGCTACCAGTATCAAACCACTGTAACAGAGGGCAAATGGTATGAGAGAGGAAAGGGAATACTAGTAGAATTTAATACAAAGGAGGTGGATGGCTTGACTAGCTGTTTCAAGTTTCACTGCTCATATTTAACTACTATCCCTGGTCTTAAAATGGGACAGGAGAGGTAAGCCATATGGATTTATGCCAGCAAAATGGTTGGTTCCACAACAGATGGTAACAGAATCTTACGCAACCTACCTATGTGCTAAAAATCACTACATAACTTTAGTTAGGTTCGTTTGCCTTGAAATGCATGGAGTGAGGTGTGCAGCAAAGAGGTACTAAATGGCTACAAGTGTAATTGCTGATTCAGTTCCTTGGAGGCAGTCATGCTCTAGTTCTCACTCGCAAAGGTCAAAGGGTGGTTTGAAAATAGCAATGGAAGAACAGAAGACCATTGTTGCGTAATGCTATACTGCTGTGGAGCTTTCACTTGCTCATTTAAAAAGAGGTATGAGATAATTAATCTCTTCCTTTCGTAAAATAAAAGTATGGATTGCTTTATTCTCTCCGAATGTGTACAAGACTCACTTTTTTTGTAGTTGTCACTTTCATTTCAAGCGTCAATTTTTTTTAAGCAAAAATAATATTACATATTTAGGAGACATTAATAATAATTTACAGTTACAGTTCATTTTAAAGATTTCAGTGGGTTCCCACTCTACCATAAAAAGCATAAATCCTTTAAATCTTTGAATCATTTAATTTTAAGTATTCTTTTGGTATTTCATTTGGGTGTTATGGGGTGTGAAATATGCACTATGATGAGAAAACAATTAACCAGTACACCTGTTGTTTATGCATATTATATTCAGAAAAGGCCTGCTGGGGCTATTACTTTATTCCACAGCATGGTGTCAACTGAGCAGGGTGGCTATCAGAGGTGACCTGATGACACCAAACTATACTTTCATTTGTATTATATGCCTTGTGCTTTGCCATGATGTTGCAATGATACTTGCTTCTCAAGTCAAAATCATGTTTATAACCCATAGGACAAGTCAGTTAGATTTTTAGGTTTAAAAGAAAAATTAAAGTTCAGATTTGCTCCAGGAGTGAGAATTGTAAGAGTAGCAGAGGCAATTGCCATTTATTGAGAATCAACTATGCCCAGGTAAAATGGAAAAAAGTGAAAAAAATAGGCCATTCTGGGTTTCTTCATAATACAGGAGAAATGCTATTTGCTATTCTTCCATTGAGAGTCTAGAATACTGACATGTGCTAGGCAGAGAAAGCCTACATGGCCAGTCCTTAAAAAATCCTGAGCACTGAAGTTCTAATGAGCTTCCCTGGTAGACAACATATCACATTTGTTGTCACAGCCCATTGCGGGAGGGATTAAGCATATCCCGTGTGACTCCAATAGGAGAGTCTTGGAAGCTTGTGGCAGGACTCCTCCAGACTTCACTTGCACACCTTTTTCCTTTGCTGGGTTTGCTTTGTATCTTGATGCTGCAATGAATACATTACCTTCAAAAAATATGACCTATGAACTCACATGAAAGGAAAAGTATATGTAATTTATAATCGAACAATATACTTTTTGATATGCAAGTGTTCAGGCATTACTCCCCTACAGGACATATTGAAATTACCACAGTAAAATTACCACAAAGGCAACAGCCATAAATACAGATTCTTGCAGGTTTCTTCTGCTGGCAATTCAAATAGAAAGAGTACCATTATAATCAATTATGTACTTTCCTGAAATAGTGAACAATTCTTGGTAAAATTATAAATAAAACAAAGTTCAATTCTTCTCTTGAAGAATTCTGAGAAAGTTGTTTATATTAAAACTATGCCCCAAATACTTTGAGTTTCTAGGTAAAATGGTGTTAGAGTCTCTGCTCAGCTAATTATGAGTGCATGTGAAGGTCTGGTGGGACCAATGAGGCAGTGAGATGCAAGGGACTAGGTCTGGCATCCACGCCTCCAGTCTGTGAACCATCAGCAGTGCCTC
>NW_011888798.1:11874898-11878844 GCF_000151845.1 Pteropus vampyrus | reverse complement strand
GGTCTAGTCCCAGAAGACAAACCATCTCTCACAAGTGACCCCTCCTATAGCCTTCTTTCCACAGGTAACTGTGCTGGTTCAGTGCATGACAAGACTGAGAAGTAGGTGTTTCCTGTTGGCACTTTCTTGTCCAGCCTTCCCTGAGATTTCTCTCCTAGATGCCCAATATACCTTCCTAGAGCCCCACTCTGAGGCCTGTGCAGGTTGGTCTGGGCAGTGCTATGTGTGATAGGTCTATCTTCTCACTTTGATTTCCAGTAACAGTGTAGTGTCATCTCAACTCTCAGCTAAGAGACTTCCTACCTTACAGTGAAAATGGGATGGGAGACTGAGGTAATACATAACCAGAGAAAAGAATTTATGAATATTCTTTTATATTTTTACTAAAACAATAACAAAGTCAGCTCATTAAATGAAGAAAATGTCAGCCATGTTTTACTACTAATAATATTATTACTAATGTTACCTAATATCAATAATAATGGGTATAATGTAATTAGTTTCCATTTATTTAACATCAAAGTAAACAGCATGGCCTTTGCAGTGAAATAAGGCTTAGATTCTGGCTTGGCAACTAAATGCCTTTGAGAAAGTATGAAGATCATTTCATTGTATAAGGTGAGGGCAACAATGCCTACCTAATGGCATATTGAGGGAAATAAATGAGATAATTTATAAAAAGCATCACATCAGCTCCACAAGAGATAATAAGGAGTAGCTAGTATTATTATCGAGAACAAGGGTTTGCAAAACACAACTTATGGGCCAAATCACTGTTTCTATAAATACAATTTTAAAGGAACACAGCCACACTCATTCATTTATATATTATCTACAGCTGCTCCAGCCTATAACAGCAGAGTGAGTAAGTCAGACAGATATCTTGAGGCCTTCAAAGACTAAAATATTTACTTTCTTCCTCTTTAGAGAAAAGCAGTTTTCTGACCCTGGAACTAGAGAAGTTCTCTAACTGTAGTATGCATCAGAATCACCTGGAGAGCTTGATAGAACCCAGATGGGTAATCCTCGCCTCCTGCTCTGATTTAGGTCTGTGAGGAACCCGAGAATTTGAATTCCTAACAGGCTGTCAGGTGATGCTGAGGCTGCTGGTATAGAGGCCTCACATGGAGAACAACAAATCCAGAGAAATTTTCCAAATCTCTCTATTTTATCATTTCAGTAAGATACATACTTATCATTAGGTTTGCTCTGTGGCTGTTAATATACACAGAAGAGGCATTTATTTACTTTATCCGGTGCTCCAGCCAACTACTCAGATTTCATGATTACAGATGTTGATTTTCCCCTTCTACTTCCTACTACAGTCCAACAGCACAACAGATAAAAGCCAAGCTTTCAGCTCCTCACATACAAAAGCATATTGCAGGTTTGGTTCCTGTTGCCTATCAGAGTGGAAGAGCCTTTCTGATGACTTTTACTTTTCTTCAGCTTCCTTCGTTCCTCCACCGAGTCTTTATTAAAAAATCCATTCCCACATGAAGCTTTTCAATTCCTTTTTAAATTTTAAAAATTATTTTCAACAAGACATACAGAAGTAAAAACGAATAACAGAACGTCTTGTAAGTGGGACACCCAGTTGGTTTTTTTTGTTGTTTGCTTTGTGAAGGGATGATGGGAGGAGGCTGGGAGACTAAATTGGCTTATTGGTGCTTCTGCTAATGATGCTCAGTTGCTAAGGACAGATAATGGCTTGCAATTTTCCCCCTTGCAGTACCACCAGGAACCCAGAAGAGTAAGAAGCATCTCAGTCCAAAGAACAAAGGCCCAAGATGGAAGGTGGGCTCTGTGGCTAATAGCAAAAAAGATATTTTGGGGGAGTGAGTCACTCCCCAAATTACACCACAGAGATAATAGCCTAGACGAGTTTATTCTACCAATCTACTGAGTACTTGAATATCCTTAATATTGCTTCCAGCAGAAGTGAAAATAATACAAAGCAACTTTTCTCTCATTGCGATTGACAAGGATACATTCATCATCTGATCAATCACTTCCTGAAGTTGTTCGGTGTTAGAAAAACAAAATACAGTGATCATCAAAAGAATATAAAGAGGATCAGAGGCATTCAATGGTCTTTTAATTTTTTAAAAGTATATAAATATATTATTATAATAAAACTTCAAATAACGTAGAAGTATATGGAGTGAAAGTGAAAGTCGTCTTTACAATATCCCCTCTCCCCATCACGTCTATTCTTTTTCCCAGAAGTAGCCATTGTTTATATTTGGTGTGCGTCCTTCCCGAACATTTCTGATGTATGCAATTTACAAACACATACTGCATTAACCTTGCATTTTTCATTTTATGTAATTCTGAATTTTTGATGTCTTGGGGCCTTGCTAGCCCTAGAGAGACTGCTTCTCCCAGGTTAGCCATTTCCTAGATCCAGTCTTAACAGCAGGGTATCCGATACCCGCAGTGGGTACCTGAAACTGCTAATAGCACCAAACCCCATATATACTGTTTTTTTCCTATATATACATGCCTATGATAAAGTTTATCAATTAGGCCCAGTAAGAGATTAATGACAATAACTAATAAAATAACACAATTATAACAATATACTATAATAAAAGTTATGTGAATGTGATCTCTCTCAAAATATCTTACTGTACTAGACTCACCCTTCTTGCGATGACATGACATAATACAATGACTACATTATGAGATGAAGTGAGGTGAATAATGTAGGCCTTATAATGTGGTGTTAGGCTTCTAGATGATCCATGGCCCGGGTGAGATGACGCAAGATTTCATCACACTACTCAAAATGACACACAACTTAAAAATTATGATTTTTTTAATGGAAATTTTCATTTAATATTTTTGGACCATGGTTGACTGTGAGTAGTTGAAATTGTGGAAATGAAACCACTGATAAGAAGGGACTACTATATAGTAAACGACTTGCCCGTAAGGGTGCCTTTCACCAGCAAACTAACCAGTCCAGAGGCCGTACCCCTCACCATCTCCTTTATCAGGCTCTTACCCTCCACTACACCATTATGCTATGACCCTGCTCTGCTCATCCCAGGGTTAGATATCAGACACTTAAAGGCAACTCCTACAGTAGCCAATCCTAAGCCTGCTTACCATGTCTCATCAGGTCAACTATATATTTGAAACAATGGGACCCAAAGAATTTGATAAGGTCAAAAGATAAAATGACATGAAAGTCAAGGTTTCATGGTGATTGTTCAAGGGAACAAACATCAAGCCATTTGGTTTTGTTTTGCTTTTAGTTCATTTTTAAACTTTTGGAACATGTGACATAAAGTTCTATTTTATCTTCATATTCATTTGGCTATGAACATGACTGTCCAAGATGTAATCATAAGACCATCACTGTAAGACTCACTTGAGCAATATGAGCATCAGGAAAAGTGGAGAAAGAGAAACCAGCTAGTAGAAGCAAACAAGAACTAAGAGCCAGGTAAAGACTATCATAAGAGATTCTGGGAAACATGGCGGAGTGAGAGACATCCTCAGATCTCTCCCCTTGAAACAACAATAAGCTGAACATCTAAAACTAAACAAAAACACCCAAACTTCACACCAACACATCTGAGCATGGGATCTGCGCATAAGAGCTACCACAGGTCAGAACCCCGGATGTCGGGCAGTGGACTGGGAGAAACAAAGAAGCTGCCTCCTCCAGCCAACAGAGCTCACTGCAGGAGGAGGGGGAGGGAAGAAGGTACAGGAACTTCTCAGAGCAATCCTGCCTGGGAAAGCTGTGAGCAACCCGCACTGGGCGGAAGGGCCCAGTCATCAGGACAGAAGGCAGAGAAGCAGGACGGGACAGCAGAGAAACAACATTTGATTTTTATCAGCCCCATTTGCAAAACCGAGGCTGAGCCTCAGCCCCCAACTCCCAACCCATAGGGCCCCTCCTCCCATACCCTCCAAGACCTATCACCACGGA
>NW_011888798.1:11872021-11873553 GCF_000151845.1 Pteropus vampyrus | reverse complement strand
CCCCTCCTCCCATACCCTCCAAGACCTATCACCACGGAGCCCCAGGGGAATCTTAGCAAATGCTTCTGAGACTGTTGCTGACACTGACAGGGACTTAAACTGAGGGTAGCGAGTGTGATTATATATCTGCAAGAAAATTTTTTAAAGGACATTTTAAGGCTTAATATAAAGCAGGGATCCAAGAGGCTTAGACGCCATCGAATGCAAATCAAAAGAAAAGCACCTTCTTTGCAACAGGCTAAAGAGATACTTTTATATAATAAATCTTATTTCTGGACATATAACAGAATACACTTCCATTAATACCCAGGTGGAGAAATAGTCCATTAAACACCATGAACAACCAAGGTGACAAGGCATCTCAGAAAGAAAGAGAAAAATCTCCAGAAAATGAGCTTACAGACATAGAAATATGCAACTTAAATGACAGAGACTTCAGGATGGTACTTCTGAAAAAACTTAATGAGTTCCGAAACGAGTCATATCAACAATTTCAAGAACTGAAAAAACAACTAGATGAGCAGAGCAAGGAGATTTAAACCCTCGAGAAGAACAGAATAGATCTTCTGGAGATTAAAAAAACACACTGCAAGAGTTAAAAACTGAAATAGCAAGCTTGTGAAATAGAGTCAATCAAATGGAGAAAAGAATCAGTGATATCGAAGACAGAAATTTAGAAATAAATCAGAAAGAAGAAGAGAGAAACATAAAAATGAAAAATAATGACGAGAAATACAAGAACTAGGTGATACCACCAGGAGAAGAAACATAAGAACAATGGACATTACCGAAGGCGAGGAAAAGGAGCGGAGACTAGAAAGCATTTTCAGACAAATAGTGGACGAGAATTTCCCAAATCTAAGGAATAAGCTGGAGCTTGGAATTCAAGAAGTCAACAGAAGACCCAGTTTTCAGAACCCAAAAAGGCCTTCACCAAGACACATTGTACTAAAGTTATCAAAAATCAACAACAAAGATAGAATTCTCAGGGCAGCCAGGGAGAAGAAAATGGTAACTTATAAAGGTAAACCCATTAGATTATCATGGGACTTATCAGCGTAGACCTTATAAGCCATAAAGGAATAGAATCAGATATTTAAACTACTAAGTGAAAGGAACTATCAGCCTAGAATAATGTATTGAGCTAAGCTCTCCTTTAGATATGAAGGAGAAATTAAAACTTTTCCAGACATACAAAAATTGGGGAAATTCTCCACTATCAGGCCTGCACTACAGCAAATACTAAAAGAGATCAGCTCGCCAAAAAAAAACAACCACAAAAAAAAAAAACACCCCAAAACGAAAATAAACATAATTAGGAATAAAATGACTATCAGGCAAATAGAAGCAGAGGAGTGCAATCCTTACTAAAACAGGGCATTATAAGCTTATATAATAAAAAGAACATTGCTATAGAAGATAGTAATGAACGTTCAGCATACATAGGGACAAATTGAGATAACAATGACTGAAAAGGGGAGGATTCAAAGATCCAGATTCACAAAGGGGAATGGAAGTAAGGCACATGCAGA
>NW_011888798.1:11868370-11870641 GCF_000151845.1 Pteropus vampyrus | reverse complement strand
GCAAATCATTTAATGTGAGACACGACATAAACAAGTTAAAAAATAAGAATTGTATGATCATATCAGTAGATGCAGACAAGATACAGCATCCATTTATGATCAAAACACTTAACAAAATCAGTATAGGAGGAAAGTACCTTAACATAACAAAGGCCACATATGACAAACTCTCAGCCAACATTATACTTAATGGTGAAAAGCTAAAAACCTTCCCTCTAAGATCAAGAACAAGATAAGGCTGTCCATTATCGCCACTGTTATTCAATATAACATTGGAGGTCCTAGCAAATACAATCAGGCAAGAGGAAGATATAAAAGGCATCCAAATAGGAAATGAAGTAGTCAAATTGTCACCATTTGTGGATGACATGATTCTCTATACAGAAAACCCTAAAGACTCCACAAGAACACCACTAGAAACAATAAGCAAATACAGTAAAGTCTCTGGATATAAAATCAGCATTCAAAAATCCATAGCGTTCCTATACTCTAATAATGAAGCATCAGAAAAAGAAGTAGAAAAAATAATTCCTTTTGCAATTGCAACAAAAAGAATAAAATACCTAAGAATAAATTTAACGAAACAAGTGAATGACCTATATAATGAAAACTACAAGACCGTATTAAAAGAAATCGAAGAGGGTACAAAGAAATGGAAAGAGATTCTGTGTTCTTGGATTGGAAGAATCAACATAGTTAAAACAACCATATTACCTAAAGCATTATACAGATTTAATGCAATTCCCATCAAAATCTCATCACCATTTTTTAAAGAAATAGAACAAAAAATCATCAGATTTGTATGGAAGCACAAAAGACCCTGAATTGCCAAAGCCATCTTGAGAAAAAAAAAAAATGAGACTGGAGGCATCACTCTGCTGACTTCAAACTGTACTACAAAGCGACAGTAATCAAAACAGCACGGTATTGGCAGCAAAACAGACATACGGACCAATGGAGTAGAATCAAGAATCCAGAAGTAAACCCATATTCATATGAGCAAATAATTTTCGACAAAGAAGCCAAAAACATACAGAGGAGAAAAGAAAGCCTCTTCAATAAATGGTTTCTACTCAGCAAAAGAAATTGTTAATAAGATAAAGAGACAACCATCTCAATGGGAAAATATATTTGCAAGCAATGCCTCCAAAAAGGGCCTAATATCCAAAATATACAAAGAACTCATTTGACTCAATAACAACAAAAATACAAACGATTCAATCACAAAATAGGCAGAGGACCTGAACAGACACTTCTCCCTAGAGGACATACAAATGACCAACAAATATATGAAAAGATGCTCAACATCGTTAGCTATTAGAAAAGTGCTATCAAAAGCACAATGAGATATCATCTCACACCTATTAGAATAGCTATAATCAACGGGACAAGTAATAACAAATGTTGGAGAGGATGTAGAGAAAAAGGAACCTTCATACACTGCTGGTGGGATTGCAAATTGGAACAGCCACTATGGAAAACAGCATGGAGGTTTCTCAAAAAACTAAGAATTGATCTACGATGTGATTCAGCAATCTCTCTATTGGGTATTTACCCCAAAGACTTGAAAACCCATATCTGAAAAGATATTGCACACCGATGTTCATAGTATCATTATTCACAGTGGCCAGGACATGGAAGCAACCGAAGTGTCCTACGACAGATGATTGACTAAAGAAGCTGTGGTACATATACACAATGGAATATTACTCAGCCATAAGAGATGAAATACTATCATTGCGATAACATGGATCAACCTCGAGATAATCAGACTAAGTTGAAAATCACATGATATCACTTATATGTGAGATATACACATAAAAGCATCAAATGAAGAGGACAAAAAAACAGATATCCAGGGACATGGACAATGGACTAGTGGTTACCAGAGGGTAGGGGGTGGTGGGGGAGGAGAGAGGTAGATGAGGTAAAAGGAGTCAAATATATGGGGTAGAGGGAGGGTGAAGTGGGTAAAGGGGATCAAATATATGGTAGCTGAAGGAAACTGGACTTTGGGTGGTAATCACACAATAGAATATATAAATATCACATTATAATGTACACCTGAAAATTATATAATTGTATTAACCAATGTTACCCCAATAAACAATAAAAATAAAACAAAACTAAACAAAACAAAAAGACTATTATAAGTCCTGTTTCTCAACACAGTTCCAATTTCTCTGTAAAGTTCACTTCATCAGATGCAGTTATGAGAAGCCGTACCCTTTTTGCTACCCAGACTATGGAAGAGAGAAAATCTGGGAAGCC
>NW_011888798.1:11866104-11868320 GCF_000151845.1 Pteropus vampyrus | reverse complement strand
CATAAAAGCATCAAATGAAGAGGACAAAAAAACAGATATCCAGGGACATGGACAATGGACTAGTGGTTACCAGAGGGTAGGGGGTGGTGGGGGAGGAGAGAGGTAGATGAGGTAAAAGGAGTCAAATATATGGGGTAGAGGGAGGGTGAAGTGGGTAAAGGGGATCAAATATATGGTAGCTGAAGGAAACTGGACTTTGGGTGGTAATCACACAATAGAATATATAAATATCACATTATAATGTACACCTGAAAATTATATAATTGTATTAACCAATGTTACCCCAATAAACAATAAAAATAAAACAAAACTAAACAAAACAAAAAGACTATTATAAGTCCTGTTTCTCAACACAGTTCCAATTTCTCTGTAAAGTTCACTTCATCAGATGCAGTTATGAGAAGCCGTACCCTTTTTGCTACCCAGACTATGGAAGAGAGAAAATCTGGGAAGCCCCTGAAGTTCCATCTGTAATTGGCAGTAGAGTCAGGCCACCTTGTTCTGGTGAGAGTTGTGTTGTTCACAGGAACAGTTTCACAGGAAAGGACTGACTTGGAATGAAAGACAAAACTCTCCATAGGATGTTATTTATCAATGTTTAGATTCTTTAGTTATTTTCCATAAGTGTTTCGTAAGTTAGAGATTTATCCTTTGTGTTCACATAGGCTCTTCTTGTTCAGTGTTAGTATCAGAGTTATCTTAACCTTTTAGAATGAGTTGGAAAAGTTTCCATCTGAAATAATTTAAGTAATGATAAAAATTATCTTTGTCAAAAAGATAGTGTATTCAACTCTTGTGACACTGTCTGCTGCTTTGTTTAGGATTACAAGAAGCTTTTCCCTTCCAGCTTCTTCTTTATGGTCTCTGGTCGGCTACAGTTTCCTACCTTATCCAGAGATAACTTTCCACTTTTGTCTTCCTTAGAATGCTATGCATTTAATTTTATTCATATAAAACACTCCCTATCTATAGTTCACACCATTTTCTAATTTCTAATGTCATTTATTTGCATTTTTACTCTTTTCTCCTACATCAGGCTTGTTTAACTTTCTTTCTTTTTTGAGGAGGTCTGTGCCAATTTTTTTTTACTTCCCTGACTTCAGTGGACTGATTAATTTTTCTTTGTTCCAATTTTCACTCAAATAGTTATTATACTCATCATCACCTTATTCTCATAGTTTTCCTTTGAATCTTCAGCTGCCAATTAATTTCATGTCAATTAATTTTATTTTATTTAAGTAAAATATACAAAAGTTTAAAAGTCAAATATTACTAAATGGTTTAGCATTAAAACAAAAACAGTTATCTCTTATCCTATCTTTCTTCATTTCTTGGGCTTATATTCTACTATTCTACTACCAGATTTCTCTCTAATACTTAGCTTCAGTTTTCAAAATTATAGTCATGGTTGTGGCTTATAAAGTGTTTACTGCATATCAGACACTATTATAAAAAATATATATGCAGCCAAGGAAACCATCAATAATATGAAAAGGCAACTAACTAATAATATAAAAAGGAGAAAATATTTTCAAACCATGATTCTGATAAGGGGAAAATATTCAAAATATATTAAAAATTCATACAACTCAATAGCAAAAAACAAAAATCTAAAGAAGATGAATAGACATTTTCCCATAAAAGACATACAGTTGGCCAACAGATATATGAACAGGTACTCAGCATCATGAGTCATCAGGAAAATGCAAATCAAAACCACAATTAAATATCACCTCACACCTGTTAGAATGGCTATTATCAAAAAGACAAGAATTAACAAGTGGGGAAGATACAGAGAAAAGGGAATGCTTGTACACTGTTGGTGGGAATGTAAATTACTGTCTCAAAGAGATATCTACACTTTTCATATTCTTTCCAGTATGAAAAAATGTTAGGTATCCATCAATGGATGAATGGATAAAGAAAATGTGGTACATGTATGCAGTAGAATATTATTCAGCCATAAAAAGTAGGAAATCTTATCACTTGCAATAACTTGAATGGACCTAAGGGGCATTGTGTTAAATGAAATAAGTCAGACAGAAAAAGATAAATACTGTCTAATCTCACCCATATATGGAACCTAAAAAAAACAAACTCATAGAAACAAGGAATAGACTGATAGTTGCCAGAGGCAAGGGGTCGGGTGAAAGAAATGGATAATGGTGGTCAAAGGTACAAACTTCCAGTTATAAGATAAATATATTTTTTTAATA
>NW_011888798.1:11863959-11865494 GCF_000151845.1 Pteropus vampyrus | reverse complement strand
GCCCTCCCTGAGTCCTGTCTGGCTAGTTATTCGCAAGGCCTGCTGTACAACATTTTATTTGTTTGTTTGTGGGACCGGCCTTCGCCATCATTCTGAGTCTTCTGTTTGTTGCTGCTCTTCTGTGTCAAATCCTCTGTTAGCTGAATCCCACACTTTCTCACAACCCTCTGGTAGCATCTAAGAAATAGGACACATGCTATTCTTTTGTTAGAGTCCTTGTAAGCTGGAGATTATCTTCAATCTATTTGGTTGATTAATATTTGGTTGGTTATAGTAGGTACAACACATCATCCCGCTGTTATCTCAACAGTAATACTACTGAGAAGTCTGATGCCACTTAGCTTGCCGTTCCTATTTGTGACCTGTAATTGTCCTGTTATCCTTGTTCACCCCTGCAAAGGATCTCCTCTCTCCATATATTCTAAAATTTCATAATACACCTGAAGTAGGTGTTTCCTAAATCACCAGACTAGGTACTCACTGGTCCTTTCAATTTCCTTGCTTTGAAATGCCTTATTCATTTCATGATTGTCTTCTATTTTCTCAGTGGATATTCCTCTTATTCTTAATCCTGTGTTGATCTTCTAGTTTCTTTATTTTGGGACTCTAAGTTTTCATCTCTAACTTTTTCTCAACTTTCTAGGAGAGTACCTATATTAACCTTCTAACCTTTCTACTGAGTCTTTTATTTTGGCTACTGTAATTTCTAAGAATTCTTAAATTTCTCTAAACTCTTTTTATAGTAACTTTTATAGTAACAATTTCTTTACCTATGGATTTAGTATTTTCTCATTTTTTTTTCCTTTCAATTTTCTTCTGCTCACTGAATTATTTTTGTTACCTCTGGATCCCATTTCCTCATTTGTTTGGGTGTCTTTCATTTCTGAATTTATCCTCAAATGTCTGGTCATCCTTGACTGTGCCTTCACATATGAAAATGCATTTCTAATAGTTGATTAGAAATCCCGGTGCATGGGCAGGGCTTGTCCCTGGCTGGGCTTCACTGGGAGGGTGATGAGCTAACTAACCTTCCCACTGGAACTAGACGGGGTTCAGTTACTCCTGACGTGCATCTTCCAACCTTCCCTCGGGCTTGTCGCAGGGCTGTGTACATCCACGTGGGTGTTTGAAGCAGGGCTGTGTACATCCACGTGGGTGTTTGGAGCAGGGTGGTGTACATCTATGTGTGCGCTGGTGTTCAAGCACCTGGTCAGAAGTGAAGGCAGGGATGGGAAATCACTATGATGTAGCATGTAGACTCTCACTTAACTCTCTTTTTTGAGCCCTATGATTCATTCCAGCCTTTGGCTGTACTGATATCTTTGAGAATGGAGCCAGTCCTGCTCAATTTCTTCACAGAGTTAGCCCTTTATTCCTATGTGTATGAGTTGAGTGGTGATGGCACCTGGGATCTCTGAGTGGTACCCCTCCAGGGATGAGCAGGGAGAGTTCCTTCTCCTTGCTATTTGCCCAGTGCCAACACTTTGATTGTAGCTTCTTTCACTTCATTAATTGTGCTCCTATTACTCCATTTG
>NW_011888798.1:11860987-11862256 GCF_000151845.1 Pteropus vampyrus | reverse complement strand
CCTGATTTGAGTATTGAAGTTATGATGACTTCATCTTTTGTATAGTCTGAAATGATTTAGGTAATATTGGTATTATATGTTTCTTAAAAGTTTAGACTAAGCTCAGCTGCAAGCCCATCTACTCCTGGGACCTTTTACAATGGTATCTTTAATTATCTTTTCAGTCTCTTCTGCTGTAAACTTCATTTTTCAGTTTACATTTTGCCAGGCAATAATTTATTTCAAATAATTTATTTTGTTGCTGTAAACTGGATTATTTTCTTGTAAACTTTCATTCTCTCTTGTATCTGAGATTTTTTTCCTCATTCTAATATAGTTCAGCTCTCTTCTTTCCTTATTTGGTCAAATGAGAAGTTTAAGAATTTTATTGGTAATGAAAAAATATTTTTTGGAAAAAAACATACTAAATTACACACGCATATTTTCACTTTATTAATTTCAGCTTTTATTGTTAGTTAATTTACGCTTTGTAATTTCCTTTGGTTTATTCTGTTGTCCTTTCCCTGATTTCTTAAAATGAGGAGTAATTCACTTGATTATTTTTCTTTATTTTCTAATACAAAAGATATTTCAAGATCCTCCCCAAAAATGTTGTTCCATGTAAAATTTCTGCTTTTGCCACATCTCATAGATTTTGATATGAAGTATGTTTCTTAATATAGATTCAGATAGTTTGTAATGCCATATTTGCTATTCTCTTTGATTCAAAGATTGTCTATGAGTATATTTCATAATTTCCAAGTAGCAATATGTTTTGATCACTTTTTTAATTCTTTACTTATAGTTTTATTAGTATCAGAGAATCGGCCTGTATCCACACATTTTATTTCATTGAAGATTTCTGGGTGGCTAAGGCATAATTGATTTTTCCAAATGTTTCACAGATATATGAAAATAATGGATATGCCTTATTGAAACAATGTAGAGATTTGTGTATAGCTATTATATCAAGATTATTGATTATATTTTTGTTTCTTTATGACCTATTATTTGTCTATTAAAACTGCTCAATTTTGAGAGAATCCATATCTTTGTGTTCTGAAGTCATTTTCTGTAATAGTTTTTTTTGTTGTTGTTCTTGCATTTAAGTTTTATATATACAGCTGTGGTACATAGTGCATACTATTCTATGATTATTAAACTTTTACTCATGTCTTATAATTTTTCTATTACTGAATGTCCTTCTTTATCTGCTTAATGTTTTTAACCTTAAAAATTTTACCTTATCTGTTGTAATTCTTCCATACCTGTTTACTTTATGTTTAAATT
>NW_011888798.1:11844450-11859839 GCF_000151845.1 Pteropus vampyrus | reverse complement strand
TTTTTTGTTGTTATTGAATCGTATGAGTTTTTTGTATATTTTGGGTATTAGGCTCTCATCGGAGGCATTGCTTGCAAATATATTTTCCCATTCTGATGGTTGTCTCTTTATCTTGTTGATGGTTTCTTCTGCTGAGCAGAGGCTTTTTAGTTTGATGTAGTCCCATTCATTTATTTTAGATTTACTTCCCTTGCCTTTGAGGCCAAATTCATAAAATCCTCTTTAAGACCAAGGTCCTTGACTTTAGTTCTCATATTTTCTTTCTATTCATTTTATTGTTTTAGGTCTTATATTTATGTCCTTAATCTATTTTGAGTTAATTTTAGTGTGTGGTGATAAGACAAAAAGTCTAGTTTCATTCTTTTGCAAGTGGCTTTCCAGTTTTCCCAGCACCATTTATTGAAGAGGCTTTCCTTTCTCCACTGTATGTTTTTGATTTTTTTGTTGAAAATTGTTTGTCCATATAAATATGGGTTTACTTCTGGAATCTCCATTCTGGTCCACTGGTCCATGTGTCTTTTTTGCTGCCAATACCATGCTGTTTTGATTACTGTCACTTTGTAGTATAATTTGAAGTCAGCAGAGTGATGTCTCCAGTCTCATTTTTTTTTTTTTCTCAGGATGGCTTTGGCAATTCAGGGTCTTTTGTGCTTCCATGCAAATCTGATGATTTTTTGTTCTATTTCTTTAAAAAACGGTGATGAGATTTTGATGGGGATTGCATTAAATCTGTATAATGCTTTAGGTAATATGGTCGTTTTAACTATGTTGATTCTTCCAATCCAAGAACACGGAATCTCTTTCCATTTCTTTGTACCCTCTTCAATTTCTTTTAATACGGTCTTGTAGTTTTCATTATATAGGTCCTTCACTCGTTTCGTTAAATTTATTCTTAGGTATTTTATTCTTTTTGTTGCAATTGCAAAAGGAATTATTTTTTCCACTTCTTTTTCTGATGCTTCATTATTAGAGTATAGGAACACTATGGATTTTTGAATGCTGATTTTATATCCAGAGACTTTACTGTATTTGCTTATTGTTTCTAGTGGTGTTCTTGTGGAGTCTTTAGGGTTTTCTGTATAGAGAATCATGTCATCCACAAATAGTGACAATTTGACTACTTCATTTCCTATTTGGATGCCTTTTATATCTTTCTCTTGCCTGATTGTATTTGCTAGGACCTCCAATGTTATATTGAATAACACTGGCGATAATGGACAGCCTTATCGTGTTCTTGATCTTAGAGGGAAGGTTTTTAGCTTTTCACCATTAAGTATAATGTTGGCTGAGGGTTTGTCATATGTGGCCTTTGTTATGTTAAGGTACTTTCCTCCTATACTGATTTTGTTAAGTGTTTTGATCATAAATGGATGCTGTATCTTGTCGAAGGCTTTTTCTGCATCTACTGATATGATCATACAATTCTTATTTTTTAACTTGTTTATGTCGTGTCTCACATTAAATGATTTGCGTACGTTGAACCATCTCTGTGTCTCTGGGATGAAGCCCGCTTGATCGTGCTATATAACCTTTTGTGTTATCTTTACCAGGTTTTGGTATCAGAGTAATAGCCTCATAAAATGTGTTGGGAAGTATTGCCTCCTCTTCAATTTTTTGGAAGAGTTCGAGGAGAATAGGTATTAAATCTTTGAATTTCTGGTAGAATTCACTGGTAAAGCCACCTGGTCCTAGACTTTTATTTTTTGGTAAGTTTTTGATGATTGTTTCAATTTTCATATTGCTGATCAGTCTATTTAGATTTTCCAGTTCTTCTTGATTCAGTCTAAGAAGGTTGTATTTTTCTAAGTACTGGTCCATTTCTTCTAGCTTATTAAATTTGGAGTTATATACTTTTTCATAGTATCCTTGTATGATCCTCTGTATTTCTGTGCTATCAGTCATAATTTCCCCTCTTTCATCCCTGATTGTGTTTATTTGTGTCCTTTCGCTTTTTCTTTAGCGAGTCTAGCCAGGGGTTTGTCAATTTTATTAACCTTCTCAAAGAACCAGCTCTTCATTGCATTCATTTTTTCTATCATTTTTTTTTTTTAGTTTCAATTTCATTTATTTCTGCTCCAGTTTTGACAATTTCTTTCCTTCTGCTGACTTTAGGCTTCATTTGTTTTTCCTTTTCTAGTTTTTGTTTTTTTTTTATGGTAAAGCATTAGGTTGTTTATTGGGGCTCGTTCTTGTTTTGTGAGATAGGGCTGTAATGATATGAACTTTCCTCTTAAGATCGCTTTTGCCGTGTCTCAAAAGTTTTGATATGTTGTACTATCATTTTTATTTGTTTCTATGGGTCTCTCGATCTCTCTTTTTATTTCTTCCCTGACCCAGTTATTCTTCAGTAGCATGTTGTTTAATCTCCATGTGTTTGTGGTTCTTCCTGATTTCTTTTTGCAGTTGATCTCCAGTTTAAAAGCATTATGATCAGAGAATATGATTGGCATGATTTCAACCCTCTTATATTTATTGAGGCCATCTCTGTGTCCTCGTATATGGTCGATTCTTGAGAATGTTCCATGTACACTAGAGAAGAATGTATAAGCAGCTGTTTTGGGATGGAAGGCTCTGTAAATGTCAGTTATGTCCAGTTGGCCTAGTGTTTCATTTAAGGATGTTATTTCCGTATTGATTTTCTGTCTGGATGATCTGTCCATATCACACAGTGGGATATTGAGGTCCCCTAATATCCCACTGTCATAGTGGGATGTGATGGTGTTTTGGTCTGTTTCTCCCTTTAGTTCTGTTAGTAATTGCTTTACATATTTTGGGAACATAGATATTAATAAGTGTTGTGTCTTCTTGGTGCATGATTCCCTTTATCATTATGAAGTGTCCCTCAGTATCTTTCTTTACCTTTTTTAATTCTGAAGTCTGTTTCGTCCGATATTAGTACCACTACTCTTGCTTTTCTCTGAATGCCATTCGCTTGAAATATCATTTTCTACCCTTTCACTTTGAGTTTATATTTGTCTTTGGAGTAGCATATGGTTGGGTTTTATTTTTTCATCCATTCTGCAACTCTGTGCCTTTTTT
Organism: Pteropus vampyrus; assembly: GCF_000151845.1. Taxonomy (NCBI): domain Eukaryota; kingdom Metazoa; phylum Chordata; class Mammalia; order Chiroptera; family Pteropodidae; genus Pteropus; species Pteropus vampyrus. The sequence continues at coordinate 11,856,800 of NW_011888798.1, read as the reverse complement.
ATTAGTGAGTTCAGTTCATTTACATTTAGGGTGATTATTGAAATATGAGGTCTTCTTATAGCCATTTTATCTTTTGCTTTCTGGTAGCTCGGTGTTCCATTGCTTCCTTGTACTTGTGTTTCTATTTTCTTTATTTTGGTTGGCTTGTGTGGGTTTTGCCTCTGGTTCTTGTATTATGTTGTATACTTCAGTTCTGAATCTTTGGTTTGTGGTTACTATTACGAATATGAAAAGGATAGTTTTATATATATACAGTCGTCCATTTTCTTCTGTACATGATTTATCTCCATTCCCCTTTGTCAATTTGGATCTTTGAATCCTCCCCTTTTCAGTCATTGTCATCTCAATTTGTTTCTATGTAGGCTGAATGTTCATTACTATCTTGCTATAGCAATTCTCTTCTTATTATTTAAGCTTATAATGCCCTGTTCTTAGTAAGGGTTGCACCCCTCTGCTTCTCTTTGCCTAATAGTCACTCTACTCTTAATTATGTATTTTTGTTGTTGTTATTTTGTTTTAGGTGAATTGACCCCTTTCAGTATTTCCTGTAGTGCAGGCCTCATAGTGGAGAATTCTCTCAGTTTTTGTATGTCTAGAAAAGTCTTAATTTCTCCATCATATCTAAAGGAGAGCTTAGCTGGATATGTTATTCTAGACTGGTAGTTTCCTTCACTTAGTAGTTTAAATATCTGATTCTATTCCTTTCTGGCTTGTAAGGTTTGCGGTGAGAAGTCCAACAATAATCTATAGGGTTTACCTTTATAAATTATCATTTTTTTCTCCTTGGCTGCCTTGAGAATTCTCTTTGTCACTGATTTCTGGTAACTTTAATACGATGTGTCTTGGTGAATGCCTTTTTGGGTTGAGATAACTGGGTGTTCTGTTGACTTCTTGAATTTCAAGTTCCCGCTCATTCCTTAGATTTAGGAAATTCCTTTCTACTATTTGTTTGAAAATGCTTTTAGTCTCCACTCCTTTTCCTCGTCTTCGGTAATGCCCATTATTCTTATGTTTCCTCTCCTGATGGTATCACCTACTTCTTGAATTTCTCTTTCATTATTTTTCATTCTTTGGTTTCTCTCTTCTTCCTCCTAATTTATTTCTAGATTTCTGTCTTCGATATCACTGATCCTGTCCTCTATTGGTCGACTTGTTCCTAAGCTTGCTATTTCATTTTTCAACTCTTTCAGTGTGTTTTTTAATCTCCAGAAGATCTATTATATTCCTCTTGAGGGTTTCAGTCTCCTTGCTCTGCTCATCTAATTGTTTTTTCAATTCCTGAAATTATTGATATGACTCGTTTTGGAACACATTGAGTTTTTCAGAAGTACCATCCTGAAGTCTCTGTCATTTAAGTTGCATATTTCTATGTCTGTACGCTCATTTTCTGGAGATTTTTCTTTTTCTTTCTGAGAGGCCTTGTCACCTTGGTTGTTCATGGTGTTTAATGGACTATTTCTCCGCCTGTCCTTTAATAGAAGTGTATTCTGTTATATGTCCAGAAATAAGATTTATTATATAAAGGTCTCTCTTTAGCCTGTTGCAAAGAAGGTGCTTTTCTTTTGATTTCCATTCGATGGCGTCTAAGCCTCTTGGATCCCTGCTTTATATTAAGCCTTAAAATGCCTTTTAAAAAAATTTCTTGCAGATATATAATCACACTCACTACCCTCAGTTTAAGTCCCTGTCAGTGTCAGCAACAGTCTCATAAGCATTTGCTAAGATTCCCCTGGGGCTCCGTGGTGATAGGTCTTGGAGGGTATGGGAGGAGGGGCCCTATGGGTTGGGAGTTGGGGGCTGAGGCTCAGCCTCGGTTTTGCAAATGGGGCTGGTAAAAATCAAATGTTGTTTCTCTGCTGTCCCGTCCTGCTTCTCTGCCTTCTGCCCTGATGACTGGGCCCTTCTGCCCACTGCGGGTTGCTCACAACTTTTCCAGGCAGGATTGCTCTGAGAAGTTCCTGTACCTTCTCCCCTCCCCCTCCTCCTGCAGGGAGCTCTGTTGGCTGGGGGAGGCAGCTTCTTTATTTCTCCCAGTCCACCGCCCGACACCCGGGGTTCTGACCCGTGGTAGCTCTTATGCGCAGATCCCATGCTCAGACGTGCTGGTGTGCAGTTTGGGTGTTTTTTTGTTGTGTTTTAGATTTTTAGCTTATTGTTGTTTCAAGGGGAGAGATCTGAGGACATGTCTCACTCCATCATGTTTCCACCAAGTCCTCATCTCTTCCTAATTCAATATTTTTTACTGGTTTAAGTTACTATTAGTTTCATTTTTTCTCCTTGTTAACTTAGAAGTTCTAGTTCCATTTTGCCTTCAATGATCCACATATCCTCCTTGTATTTTGAGAAACATGATGCTAACTGTTTTCTCCACTAAGCACCATGTTTCTTCTATCTTTGCATTTCCCTAACCTAACCTCATATATCAAGACCTTAGAAATACTTCTCCTTCCCCCTTCTCTCTCTCTACTCTCCCCATCCATGAGATCTCTAGAACACTTTACTCTTCTCTTCCCTCACTATTTCCCCTGCAAGTTTTACTGAGGATAGCTTAGCATTTTAAAATCTAGACTAATAGAATGTCCCTTGCAATATATGTTTGTTATTCAAGAGTCCCTACAAAAGACATATATTACACTTCTCAGAGGTTTATTATTATAAATGTACGTGTGTGCTTGCCTGTGTGCATATAGCATGTCCACATATTATTCTCAATATTATCACATTTTCCTACATTCAGTATTATCTCAATTTACATTTATTTTAAATAATACATTTTCAACTATGTAAGTAATATATGAATAAATTCTCACTGTAAAGAATTCAAACTTTATAAGAAAGATAGAGTGTCACTTGGCCAGCCTTCATCCTATTCCCCTTCCTAAAGGTAGCCACTATTATCAGTAGGGCATGCATTTTCCAGAATATTTTCCATATAAATACATACATATACATGTTTGTATGTGTGTTTAATATAAATGATATCATCTGCATAGCTTTGCAACTTCGTTTTTTTCACTTAATATATTTTCGAGATCTTTTTAGGTCAGTAAATATATTTTAACTTGATTCTTTTAAACTGTTGCATAATATTGTATAGCAAAGGTATTGCACAGTTTTTTAATGAGTATTTAGGTTGTTTCTACAAATTAGTACAATTGCTATTAAAAACAGTATACAATTTTTACATATCATCCTCTGCACATGAATAAAAATTTCCGTAGAGTAAATATGGATACACAAACTTGATCAGTTGAAGGGTAGATTTTTATAGTACTAAACTGCCACCCAAGATTTGCTGTACTTGCTTATAATCTTACCAGCAACTCATGAGGTTTATATTTTTAATAAGGCATGAGAATATTTATTTCTCTGTACCATTTTTTAAAAATACTTTTCTATATGCATTACAGAATATCTATCATATCCATTGCCTGAAATAACACTATTTTGCACATAGCAAGCTCTATATTTGACAACACTTAATATTGTCATAATTTTATTAATGACAGTATGTTGGGTGAAAACAGGTATCTTGTGTTTTAATTTCTGATTAGTTGTGAGGTGAGCATCTTTTCACAAGTTTCTTAGCTATTTGTGTTTCCTGTCCTGTCAATTGCTTATTTCCATTTTTTGTTTTCCTTCTCCACTTTTTTCAAACTCATAATGAATTCACCACTCTAATTTACAGAAATTATTTTTATACTTTAGATTTTAATCCTTTATTGTTACATGTTAAAGTGTTTCTCTCAGTTTGTTACTTATCTTTTCCTGTGTTTATAAAACATTTAGTCAACAAAAATTTTTAAATTTTGAGATAATCAAATTTAACAATCCTTTCCTTATTATGTATTGGTTTTATGTCTTGTTTAAGAAAGCATCTAATATATTAAGATTTAAAAAACAGTCTTCTGTATTTTCTTCAGTATTTATATAGTTTTTGTACATTTATGGTATTATCCCATATAAAATATATGTTTCTCTATAATGAGGTAGGGCTCTAATTATTATTTTCAAATGAAATGCTAAATGTCCTCCAACCCTTTATGCACAATTCAGTATTCTCCACTGCCACTTTTATCATAAAATAAATTCTTATTTAAAAGTAGACCTGTTTTTGGAATTCTCTTCCATCTATCAATTTATCTCTTCTCGGTTCAAACCCACACTGTTCTAATTACTACTGTTTTTTAGCATATTCTGAAGTTATCATAGAATAATCTTTCCACTCTGCACTTCCATGTAGTTTATTATTTTCAAAATTGTCTTGGGTATTTGAAAACATTTTCAGCCTCCCAGATGTATTTTATAATCAGCTTGACAAGTCCCATAAAAATTCTGTTGAATTTTGATTGAAAATGCATTAAATTTTAGATTGGCTCTGGGAGAATTAACATTTTTATAACATTGACTTTTCTCATCTCATGGATATACAATGCATTTCCACTTATTCATTTCTTCCCTTCTTTTCTTACCAAAGTTTTCTGTTTCATTTATTTAGATCCTACATATCTTATTAGATTTATTGCTAGGTAGTTCATATTTTTTATTTATATTATGAATGAAATCTTTTTTCAATTACATTTTCCAGTTGGTTGTTACTGAGATATAAGAATCTCATTTTTGTTTGTGTGTTGTTCTAATGTAAGTCTACCTTAACTTTCAAAAATTCTTCAAAATTTTAATTCTGCTGATGAAAACCTTATTTTTCAGTAATGAGCATTTAATTTAATATAATGAATTTAGAGTTAAAATTTCAGAATTGGGATTCAAACTTTGGTGTACAGAGTAAAACTAACCTTTAGATTATTTCACGCTGACTCACTATTCAATAAATCCACTTCTCCCCTTCTTCCCACCCCCAGCAAAAACCAAGCTATAACAGAAAGGATTCCTGGTTCCTTCCCAAATTCCTCATTTTACCTACTGAAACTCCCCAAATTTAAGACAATACAACACAGCACTAGCAGAATTGGGTTAGCTTCTAGAATGGTTATTATGATTTCTAACAGAATAGGAATAACAGTGGCTTAACTGTACCTCTTTTACAAATTGTATATACTTCTCCGTACAGCTTTATCCATTTTAGTATTCCATAGAATTTGTATAGTATTTTTATGAGTGTATATGAAATGAGAAAATTCCCGTGTGGTGCAAATACTGTTTGTTTTCAATTATATACTTTTAAAAAGGAGAAAATGGGTGATATTTACATTGCAACAGTTTACAAATGTATCCAAAATGGCTGAAGGTAATTATCAAAATGCTTAAGAATAAAAGCCAAAGAAAAGTTATTAAATCCCAAAAGTGCAGGAAGCACCGTGAGAGAAGCAAAGAAGTGTGAAAAATGGGGTAAAAAAAATAGAGAAGTGATATAATTAAATAGCTATTTTTGGCAGTTTAATACATGGTACTATGTACTTTAATACATGGTACTATGCTAACTCACTTAACTCAATAAGATACACTGCACAATATCCAAAAAGCAACTATTTTTTTTTCCCCCTTTCACAAAGGAGATACCAGAACTTTAGAGATGAAATTACCTGTACAAGATCATGACAATAGTGAGTAGCAAAGACTGAATTGGAACCCAAGTGTATTTAACCCCAAAGCTCTTGTTCTAACTTTTCTATTTATTTATCTATTTTCCTTAGAATCCGGCTAAAGATACACACCCATTCTCTCATTTGGAAACACTGCAAAAGTACACCAAATCTTGGGAACATTTTTAAGTAACAACTGAGACACAAACGCATCTACCCAAAGAGCTGGCCATTGACTTACTAAACATTTTCTATGAATGCCTTTGAGGAAGTACTCATGACATATCCCATCACAAATCAAAAAACCAAAAGTCCCTGTGTAAGAACTTTGTATACGAGCAGCTACATGGATGAATATCAAACACATGCTAAGCAAAATAAGCCAGACACAAAAGAGTATGTATTATATGGTTTCATTTATATTAAACTCTTGAAAAGGCAAAACTAATCCATAGTGACAGAAAGCAGATCAGTAGTTGCCTAGGGCTGGGGAGCTGGGGATTATGCAGAATTGACTGGGAAACGAAACAAGGCAATCTTTTTGGGGTGGATGATCAATAATGCAAATATCCTTCAGAAACAGGTCGCAACCGTTGGTAGAATAGGTTTAATGGTTCATCTTAATTAAGGTAAGAACTAAGAGCAGGAAATTGCTTTTGAAGAGTCACAAATGTATGACATGTTATGTGGATCTTCAGTGTTTCAGCAGTCTGGTCAGAGAACAGAACCAAAATTCAGCTACTAAAATAAAGAGTTTGGAAGCTTAGTGATCAATTAACTGTGCTAATCCATCCAGCTGCACAAAGGGCACACGTGAACATCTCAAATGTTCTGTTTTGATATGGAATTAACGCAGTGAGTTGTTTTTTTTCTTTTTGCAATAGACATAACATTGTAATGAGAAGATCATTTTGCATCGGAGACATCGGTTTGCAGATTATTTCTTTCATTTCCGCTTTCCTCATTTTTATGGCAAATTCTGCTGCAGCATTAATGGTAATGGTATTTTGCACTCGTATTACTCCGAAATCTTTACATTAATTCAAGGATCTCAATGCCTGCCTTGAACGACATCAACTGAAACAATGAAAAATGAGCAGGACTTATTGAAAAACATCTGTATGCATCTTATATTAAAAAATGCACAACACATTCTATTTTGAAATTCTGATTTTCGTCACATTAAAATTGCCTTGAAATATGCCTATTATGCATTATGATTCCTAGGACATGATCCTTTATCCATTATCCCCTCCCATTCAATATTTAACTGTTTGGGAGGGAAGAGCAATCATAGAAAGGAGAAGCCAAAAACCATTATCTCTGTTAGGGGGACTTGTACTTTCAATTTATTAAGGTGGACATTCAGGGATCTAACAAACTTGGTAAAGGCTTGAAAACAGATCTGAAGGAAAGAAAGATGTAAAATAGTGTCCAATATAGGTGAATGAATAAAAGGATTAAATCTTAATTTAGGATTCATTTTTTAATTAAGAAGGTTAATAGACAGGCTTCACAGTGTCCCTGAATATTTTAAGGTTACAAGAAAATTTTTCTCTGTATGTGATGAGATACCCTACTGCCTTGCTCAGCTTCCAGAAGGATTCTGTAATCCAACCACAGTCCCCATGCTCTTCAAAGTTAACCACCAGATTAGACAGATAGCTTAATTCAAGGTATTTCCAACTCATCCTACTCTTGCATAGCTCATACGTGTATTCCTAATCATTCACTCTGAGTCATTGAGCTAAAAGCCTATAAGGATCTACTTAGAGCTAAACATCCCTAGAAATACAAATTCCTGGGAAGATCCAAAAAAAACAACATAAAAAGTCAATAGAGAACAGAAACTATTTAAAACAGCCTATTTGAAGCCTCAGACCAGTTTATCAAGAATATTCTTGAGGCGCAAACAGATCACTTTTAACCTTTCCTGTTCCTCTGCCACTCAGGCACAGGCCCTTAATCTCAGAGGAAGAGAAAGAACTGCAGCATTTGTTCAGCTTCTACTCTCTGAGAGTCAATGTGCTAGGCATTTTAAATGTTTCCATTGTTTTGTCCAGATGGAAAGTTAAGGTTCTAGGAGTTTCAGGAATCTGTCCAAGGTCACCCAACCAAACTGGTGGAGTGGGGTCTTGAATCCAAGACATCTTGGATCTTAGTAGGCTTTCTGCTACTCCACACAGTGACTTCTTTTCCCTTCCTACCTCTCTGGTTCTCCAACATGCTTCCTTGAAGTTGGGTGTTTCAGTCAGCTCACTCCACCTAAACCATTTCCAAAAGCTGCCTATTAAACTGAAAACAAAACAAAACAAAACAAAACAAAACAAAACAAAACAATCTATTTCTCATCCCTCTTTCTTAATTCAGGCTTGGTGGAAAAGGCACAATGCTGAGAATCAGGACCCCTGAGTTCAAGTCTGCTCTAAACAGATCGTGTGACCTTGCACCGGGCACAAATCAATCTGAGCATCAAATAACAAGGTGGGTATATTACACGATCTTGAAAGGTGAGATGTAATATTCTGACTCTATTATTCCTTGGCATAAACATGTTTCTAGGGAAAGTGATTTGATCATGTTACTAGGTTATTAGATTCATTGTCCTTATTCAGGGAAATATCGGTTATCCCCACAATGATGTTGTCTATAACTCAGATTATTAGAACACCACCCAAATGTATTTAACTTGACTTGTCCAAAGTGTAGCACATTGCCAAGTCCAAAGAGACCTTTAAATGCCTTTTAATTGACTGATTTGTTGAAAGCTACTTCAATATCCTTTCCTTGTGCAGCCCTAGAGAATGTAATGAAAGTCACAATTGAAGATGAAGGACAGAGCAGGCAGTGGAATCCCTGGGCAGAAAGCTTGGGAGAAGAACCTTGCTAGGAAGCAGCAGCAGTCTCTAGAAATTTCATTTTCTTAGTTGTAAAAAAGCAATAACACTCTGAGCTTATAGTAAAGATTCAGTGAGATAAGATCTGTTTGCTAATAAGGTGTAGAATGACTTCAAAGCTTTATTATTAATGTAACTACAGATAACTATTAGGATAACTCCAGTTTTGACCATAAATGGCCTTCACCCTACTCAGTTTTAGCAATACACCTTGCAGTCTCAACACAGCAGATCCTAAGGTGACAAGTGCATGGACAGCTTCTCTAAGGAAGCCCCCTGCACACACCCTTCTGCTCCTTTTACCTTGTATTACTTTACAGGTAAGAATTCTCCTGATCTTTCTATCCTCCTACCTGTGAGGTATGACAAGGGAAAGTATTAACCAGAGTGCATCGCAGGAGGTGGTAGTGACATGTTTGTGTGGCCCGTCTTGGGTCACCAGTAAATCAGCAGTAACACCATCTTCAGAACAGGATGTGACATACAAGGCAATGTCCCTCATTCTAGAAGGCCTCCATGCAGATGAATGGTCTGACTTCCCAGATTTTGGGGGGAAAAAAGGCATTATTTTAGTTCTTGATTCTGAGACATGAGGCTGACAGTGATTGATCGAAACGGACCCTGGTAAGGAATACAAGTTGCTTTAAAGGCTGTTACAACTCAATTGTATGAAGATGGCTATATAAACAGGGAGACTCAGTGACATTTTCCCAGTTTTCCAAGCTCACAAAAGTGTCCTACCACCTCACCTGTCTGAGGATTTCCATCAGAGTTTTTAAAATTTTGACTTGGGCCTGTGTGTCTGTATATATACATGACAGTAGTGGTATGTGTGAGAGGGGATGTTTCTCCTGAAGCCAGTCCCAAGTGTTCTGGGGCAGCAAGGTGTACAACCTAGACATCGATGCATCAAGATATGAAAGCATCTTGCTCTGAGGAAATTTCACCTCCAACCCTCTGATTTGGTTGGGAGCTACTGTGAGCCCAGTCCTGACACATTTCTGAGCAATGGCAGTAGGGTAGGCACAACTGAAGGCCAATCTGATTGGTTTCCAGGGTCTGACCGTCCCGAGCTGCCCTGCACTCCTGACCTGTCCGAGTTCTCTCCTCATGGAGGTTCTGCTGAGAGATTCTAGATCCTTCTATGTGCCACCTTGGTGTACATCCTGTCCTCCCCTCCCTTTCCTCACCCATGCACTCAAGACTGCAACAATATTTTTCTTCACTGAAGCCTAATAGGTTGAAGACTTGTTCTAGAGTCTCACAGATAGCTGCGACAGATTGCAAATCACTGCCTGGTTCCAGAAAGTGGCTCCCAGAAATGTCAGGGCAGGTCTCAGACAAGTGTACCCTCATTGTAAGAGAGGTGATAGAACAAAGCCAAATTGCTTTTCACTCCTGGAAACACTAGCCTTTCATGTCAGAATTTGGGTTGCTTAATCTTTTTTGTGTAGGAATAAGATTTCCCTGGTGTGACATCCACTGATAGCAATGGACATTCCACAATTTCAAGTGCCAAGAAATTAATGCTCTAATCTGCACAATCAAACCCCCAGGTAAACATCACTATTCCTTTCTCAGTACTTTCTGTCCCTTGTACCTCCAAGTCCTTACAATTATCCAAAATTCATGAAAATGTAATACTAAATAACAATTTTTACTAGGGGAGCTTTTAAGGTTACTATGATAAACAGTTACTGCATAAAAATTCGCTAAATCCAAGATTATCAAGTTTTATGTGTTTGAAATATGAAAAAAATATTCAGCCTGAATGTTGCATGTTGTAAAGGTACATTTCCTGAATTTACATTTCAATCGCTTAGTCTATTTCAATATAATATTGATTTATGTTCAGGTTTTGAACCTCCATTTAATGTTAAAATCCTTAAAACAAATCTTGGACAGATTTAGGCTGTTCATTTTTCATCGGTTTTCATAATTCAGCTCAATGAGGTTCTTCCTCACATAAAAAGCTAGAAAAAATTGTTGTCGAAGGCCACAGTGACAGAATTCAACTAGCATGACACTCCTCAGAGATTTTTGTTTCTCTACAGAGCTCAGTGAGTTAATCTGATTTTGCTGGAAGGAACTGGGAAGGCCGAACGTGATCAAATCAGGTTATAACAATTGCGAAATTTTATAGTTGAGATTAAAGCCAGTACCTGGTATTAATCTAAAACAAAAATCTTAGTATTCAGCTTAGTCCTGAATTTAGTCCACGAATTGCTCTTTAGAAACTTGTTACCCTAAAAAAACTCCTATTTATCCTTCAAAGTCTAGTTTCGCTGTTACCCACTCTAAAAAGGCTTCCCTGACACTTCGGATAGTATTAATCATTCTTTCCTCTGAGGACCTCTGCTGGTAAATGTTTTGTTTCATTTACTACTCTACTGCACAATTGTTTGTTCATATTATCTATCTCTTTATTACATGATAATGTCTGTGTCCTCAGTAGGTGCTTAATGAATTTTTGTTGAAATAATGAATACGGTAATATATTCTGGCTGTACTATGAATATGATTGTGGAGCCTGGTGCCCAGGTGTTCTGAGAATGTATACCATGTTTGAAATTCAAACCCACCATCACTAGGGCAAAGATAGAAAAGCAGCTTGCAGGCCAAATCTGGCTCACAGATATTTTACTGGGCTTCCTCAGTGTTATAAAATAGTTGAATCAGGTGCCAACATTTAAAAATCAAGTCTGCATTTTCAGTTTCTTAAAATATCTAAAGGTATGGCAACACCTCACCAGCATTTCTACATGGCCACAGTTGACTGGAGCTGGCAACGGAGTACAGAGCTTCCTTTGCTTGTTCCTTCATTGGCTCAGCCCTTTAAGGCAGTGGTCCTCAACCTTTTTGGCACCAGGAACCGGTGCTCCTATGAGAATCTAATGCCTGATGATCTAAGGTGGAGCTGAGGTGGTAATGCTAGCACTGGGGAGTGGCTGCAAATACAGATGAAACTTTGCTGGCTCATCCGCTGCTCACCTCCTGCTGTGTGGCCTGGTTCCTAACAGGCCATGGACCAGTACCTATCTGAGGCCCAGGGGTTGGGGACCCTCGCCTTAAGGCGTTCCAATTGGTAATGTTGGTTTTAGATTTTTTATTGTTTCAGGTGAGAAAATGGCTTATGTGGGGCCAGCCATATGCTCTTGAAAACAATTAATACGGATTTGGGACATATCTAGTTTTAGGAAGGTACAAAGAATTGGAAGTCAGGTGTCTTCCATTAAGTAACTTAAAACTTGGGTAAGGAGTCGGGATGAAAGAGAAATCCAAGGCCATGAAACAGTATGGAAACATCAGTCCCTTGGGTAAGGGACTATTTAACACAATTTAACACAATTTAACACAATCTATTTAACACAATTCTGTACAGCTACAGAAAATGAGTAATTTCAAGATGGAACCCACATCTGAGGTCTCACTAGCAACAGAAGATATAAAAACAAAAACTAAAGCAAAAACAAAACAAACAACAACAAAACTAGAGTTCATTTAAAAGGAGAGAAAAGTTCCTCTGGTTGTCTCGACTGATCTAAACAGGATATTTAAAGTCTACCGTCTTATGTACAAAGTGCCCTAAGGGCTGCTCTCGATTCTTTCTCTTCACCCTTGTGGTCACTTCTTTATGAAGCCATCTCCTTCCACCTACTTTATTGGCAAACCCTTCCATTCATCCCAGATGCTCACTCAATCATTAATTCACTCAACATATATTGAGGCTCACTTTTGTTCAAATTATGTACTGGGAGGATTCACAGGTCAATAAGCAAAGCTGTTGTCCCTATGAAAATAAAAGCCGAAACAAGCAAAGAATAGGAGTCATACCCTGACTTCCTTAAAACAGACTACTTGTCCCCTTGATAATAACGCTGACAGGAAGCACATCATAACACAGCGTTTA
>NW_011888798.1:11824761-11842975 GCF_000151845.1 Pteropus vampyrus | reverse complement strand
ATTTTAGAAACTCATAGGGTGAACTTCCATACTAACAGTGTGGGAAGCCAGGTAGCTTCTCCAAACTTGGGTGGATTGTCTTGCCTCTTCTCTTAACCTCTTAGCTTGTGGCACAAGAGAGGCAATGGTTTATGAGAATGAAAAGCTTCCATCACCAGAACTCAAGAACCATTGTCCCATCTTTTACCTAATCCTTCACTCACTTACCTACTCTTCCCTTACTGCGCTCAATATCATCTAATGTCCTCTTAATAATTTGTTTTATTTCATCTCACTTCAACTGTATATATTTTGAAAGTACACAAAAGGCAGAGGTGTAGACTTAAAAAAAAAAACATGTACATTTTAAAATGTTTAATATGGTTGATGTTTTCCAATTATCAGAATGACCAAATATACTAGAAAAGATGCCTTTGTGTTAGATGTCTAATTGATTGTTCAATTCTGGGTAGTTATGTGTTGCTGTCCTCATTATGCAATGGCAAGTTCTAAGGTAGCAGAGTATAAATGCCTAAAATCTGCTTCCCCAAAATAAATAAAAGGAATAAGAAATATAAATTGGGCACCTAGGTACAGGGCATTGATACAAAAATACACATAAATGTACAGTAAAAGGCATGGTCTTCAAAGGAAGATTACAATCTTACTACAGTTAGAAATATTCCCCTCAATGATTATGTCATTAAGATGGTGACACAGTATATTCCTGCATTCAGTCCTCCTCACAAAAAAGACCAGCTTGCAACTATCCATCAACAAGATATCAATGTGAAAATCTCAGAATATGGGGGTAAGGCTGAAGCACCCACTTGGATCACACAGACCAAGGAAGACTGCATTAAAGGGTAAGAAGAATGGCAACACTCTGACCCCATCGCCCCTTTTCCAGGATGGCACAGTACCACACTGAGAGGGCTCATGGGGCCTATGTTTTCTCTAGTGGAGAAAAAGAGCTCCAGGTGGATATCCAGCTTCCCCAGCATTGAAGGTCACTTCCTGGGAGGTCCACAAGGGTCTCACTCCATGGGGATTGCAGGGAGACTCAGTGGGACTTGATAGCGGAAATCACATTGGGATAGAGAAGTGGGCAGAGCTTACAGCAACTAGCACCTGGATATGGGCAGACCAAGTTTTTCCTCACATCAGCACCTGAGTAGAGATTCTAGCCAGTGAAGTTGCTCATCTGCAAAGATAAGCTGGTAATTCCATCTGGCCAGAGTACTTGATATATAGTTCTGTTTGATTTGGGCCCCAAACAGTGAGCCATGTTGCCTTTGGAGCATGTTCTGCCACCCTGAATGGGCAGAGAAACAAATCTGCAGCTCCACCTACTGTTGAATATAGTTCCCAGTCTCACCCGACCAGGAAACCTAACCTGAGTATCTAGAAAGCTGCGTAGGTTAAAGCTTTGAGCAGAGAGCCCAGCCAGCATCTACAGAGCCCAGGTGGGGCTGTACTGGCCAGATAACTCAGTGCACAGTTCTATCTGATTCAGGTCCCCAGCCAGCAAGCTGTTCTAGCCTTGGAGCCTATTCTGTTGTAACAGCTGGGCAAGGAAACCAGATCATGGTCCTACCTACTGCTGAGTATAGCCCTATCTTTCCTGACCAGGAAGCATAACCAGAGCACCCAGTAGGCTGTATGGCCCACCCTATAACTGCACTTGTAGCAGTGTCTGAGCAAAAATCTAGCCAGTGGCCCTGCTCATCTGCAGAGTTGGGCTGGTGGTCCAGTCTTCCTGTTGGACCATAGAGCTCAATGGACAGTTCTGCCTGATTCTAGTCCCCAAACAATGAGCCATGCTGCCTATAGAGCCTGTTCTATGACCCTACCCAGGCAGGGAAGCAAATCTTCAGGCCCACTAAACTGCTGAGTATGACATAAGACCAGGAAAACTGACCAGTGAATCTGGGCAACTGTAGAGCCCATCCCACAGCAATGCTTGGTCAAGGAACCAAGCCAGCAGTCCTATCCAACTGTTCTCAGCTAATGGTACCCTCCAAATTCAGAGCTCAGGCAGTGGCCTTGCCCAAATAGAGACCCCGATGGCAAGCTCCACTTGTCCAATGATGGTACTAGCTGACTAGTCCAGAACCTCAAGCTGAGCTTACTGGTGAAGGCCAGGCTCTGTGAAAGTGAATATATAAAGTCTGGAAGAGGAGGGTGCTTACTCAAATGCGCAGGTACCAATGCAAAGAATTGAGAGTCATAAAGAATCAATGTAAAAATGACACTACCAAAAGAAACTAGTATAACTCTAATAACTGACCCTAAAGAACTAGAGATCTGTAAACTGTCTGACAAAAAATTCTGTATTGGATTTTGTTAACCAACGTCACCATTAAAAAATGCAAACAAACAAACAAACAAACAAACAAACAAACAAATAATGAATAAGGCTACTTGGAAACAAAACAAAAATAAAAACAAAAACAAACAACAAAAGAATTCTGAATAATCCTCTTAAAGAAGTTTAGGAAACTACAAAAACACACAGACAATGAAATAAAATTGGAAAAACAATGAGTTAACAAAGTGAGAAGTTCAACAAAAAAAATACAGAACCATCCAAAAGCCAAACAGAAATCCTAGAACTAAAGAATAAAATGACTGAACTGAGAATTCAACAGAGAACTTTAATAACATACTCAACCTCACAGAAGAATAAATCAATAAATTGAAGATAGTTCGTTCTAAGTTATCTAGTCATTGGAGCAAAAAGGAAAAAAAGAATGAGAAACAGTGAAGAAAGACTTATGCGACATAATCAAGAGAAATAACGTACTCATTATAGTGGAGGACTGTCTCTGCCAAAGCAAATCTGTGAAGTCTGGAAGAAGTGGCTGCTTATTTAAATATACAATCAATAATATGTAAATGAGGAGAGATAAAGACTTCCCTGAATAAACAAAAGCTGAAAGAATTCATCACCACTAGATCTGCCTTATAAGAAATGCAACAGGGTGTTCTTCCAGATAAAATAAAAAGATGCTCATTAACATCACAAAAACATATAAATGTAGGTATAAAACTCACTATTAATGGTAAATGTATAGTCAATCAGATCCTATGTAATGGTGGTGCATAGTTCATCTACAACTCCAGTTCAGTTTTTTAAAGTATTAGAAATAACTATACCTACAGTAATTTATTACCAAGTACACAATATAAAAACATGTAAATCAGAACATCAATAACCTAAAATGTGAGGGGGAAGAAGAAAAAATGTAAAGTTTATGTATATTTTTAAAGTTAAATTGTTATCATCCTAAAATAGGATGTTATAAACATAAGATATTTTATGTAAGCCTCAAAGTAACCACAAAGGAAAAACAAAAGATTATGATAAACAAGTAAAGCATACTGCTATAAAAAGTCATCAGATCACAAAAGACTGCAGGATAAGAGGCAAAGAACAAAGGATCTACAACACAATAAGAAAACAACTAACGAAATGGCAATAGTAAGTCCTCATCCACCAACAATTACTTTAAATGTAAACGGATTAAATTCTCTAATCCAAAGACACAGAATGGATGAATGGATTTTTAAAAAATCTGATGATAGGCTGCCTGCAAGAAACTCACTTTAGTTTTAAAGACACAGACTAACAGTGAAGGGATAGAAAAAGATATTTCAAGTAAATGAATAGTTATATTCATATCAGACAAAATAGACTTGAAGCTAAAAATGATCAAGAAACAAAGAAGGTCATTATATAATTATAAAAAGGTAAATCTATCAAGAATATATAACAATTGTAAATATTTACACACTCAATATTGGACCACATAAATATATAAAGCAAATAGTAATAGAAGTAAAGGAAAAATAAACAGTAATATAATAGTAATTGGAGATTTTAATACCCCTCGATGATAGATAAAATGTTAAGACAGAAATCCATAAGGAAAGTGAATTCGAATAACACTATAAACCAAATAGATCTACCAGACACATACAGAACATTCCATCCAACAATACACATTTTCCTTGAATGCATATAAGACACCTTCTATGATAGAGCATATGTTAGACCACAAAACAAGTCTTAGCAAATCCAAGAACACTAAAATTATATCAACTTTTTTTTTCTACTGCAATAGTATGAAATAAGAAATTAATAACAGAAGGCAAACTGGAAAATTCACAAATATATGGAAACTCGTCACGCTTACATGAAGAAAAAAGTCTTAAAAAGACAAACTAACTTTACACCTTAAGAAATTTGAAAAAGGAGAACAAATGAAGCCCCAAATTAGCAGCAGGAAATAATAAAGATTAGAGCAAAAATGAACAAAATACAGAACAGGGAATCAACAGAAAATTTAACAAAATTGAGTTGATTCTTTGAAAAAATAAACAAAACTGACAAAACTTTAGCTCGACTAACCAAGAAAAAAATAGAGAGGACCCAAATAAATAAAATTACAAATGAAAGAAGAGACATTGCAAGTGATACATCAGAAATATAAAGGATCATAAGGGACTACTATGAACAATTATATGCCAACAAATTGGACAAGCAAGGAAAAAATGGAAAAATTCCTACCAAGACTGAATTATGAAGAAAAAGAAACCCTGAACAGATCAATAACAAGTATGGAGATTGAATCAGTAATTCTAGGCTTCCCAACAAAGAAAAACCCAGGACCAGATGGTTTCACCAGTGAATTTTATCAAAGATTTCAAGAAAAATTAACGCCAATCATCTCAAACTCTTCTAAAAACTTGAAGAGGAAAGAACTCTCCTAAATTCATTTTATGAGGCCAGCATTACCCTGATAACAAAACCAGATAAGGACACTGAAAGAAAAGACTACTGTACAATATCCATGATTAATAGGGATGCAAAAATATTAACCCTTTTCCCATTTACCTTGAGAATACTTGTTGGCGGCACTTGCAACTAAAGCGTTTACCCTGAGATAAAGCGCAGATTACAGTTCTAACCTTACCCCTAAAGTTTGCCATGAAATATCTCACTTTTATTTTTATTTTCACATAACTCTAGTATATTGATAGTCTTTGGAAACTAGTGACATCATTTCATTCATAGCATTCTGTTTTTAGTATTTCGACCGCCGAAAATGTCAAATCCTAGAAAACAGCATTCCTACACGTGATGTTAAATGAATGCTGGCAGTGAGTTGCATTTTTTTTTTTTTTCTAAATGGGAAAAGGGTTAAACAAATTACTAGGATAGTGACTTCAATTGCACATTAAAAGGATCATACGTCATGATCAATTGTGATCCATTCCTGAGATGAAAGGATAGTAACATCCACAAATCAGTAAATGCGATACAACACAATAATAGAACAAAAGATAAAGATCATACAATCATCTCAATTGATTCAGGAAAAGTATTTGACAAAATTCAACATTCACTCATGATGAACACTTTCAAAAAATTGTATGTAGAAGAACTACAACTCAACATAATAAAGGCCATATATGGTAAGCCCGCAGCTAACTTGAAAAGATGTAAGCTTTTCCTCTAAGATCAGGAACAAAACAACGGTGCCCACTCTCACCACTCCTTTTCAACATAGTACTAGAAATTCTAGCCAGAGAAATCAAGCAAGAAATAATAAAGCATCCAAATTTGAGAGAAAGCAGTAAAGGTGTCTCTATTTGCAGAACATGATTTTATATATAGATATCCTAGACACTTCACTAAAAACTATTAGATTGGATTCAGTACAGTTGCAGGATACAAAATCAACATAATCAGTAGCATTTCTATATACCGATAAGTAATTATCTGAAAAAGAAATAAAGAAAATAATCCCATGTACAATAGTATGAAAAATAATAAAATACCTTGAATAAATCTAACCAAAGGGATAAAAGATCTCTACACTGAAAACTGTAAGACACTGATAAAAGATACTGAAGATGACATGAATAAATGGAAAGATATCTTGTGTTCATGGACTGAAAGAATTAATATTGTTAAAATGTCTATACTACCCAAATCGATCTATAGATTCAATGCAATCCCTATCAAGATTCCAACAATATTTTTTACAGGAATAGAAAAATAATCCTAAAATTTGTTTAGAACCATAAAAGACCCTGAAGAGTTCAAGCAATCCAGAGAAAGAAGAGCAAAGCTGGATGCATCACACTTCTTGATTTCAAACTATATTACAAGGATAAAAGAAGCAAAAATAGTAAGATAGTGGCACAAAACAGACACATAAACCAATGGAACAGAATCAAGAGCTCAGAAATAAATCCAAGCATATATGATCAACTAATATTTGACTAAGGAGCCAAGAATACTTAATGGAGAAAAGACAGTCTCTTCAATAAATGGAGCTGTGAAAATTGTATATTCATATGCCAAAGAATGGAAGTAAACCACTATTTTATACCACTCACAAGAATTAACTTGAAATGGATTGGAGGTTTAAATGTAAGACCTAAAACCATGAAACTCCTAGAAGAAAACAGAAAAAAACTCCTTCCTTGACATGAGTCTTGGCAATAATTTCTTGGCTATGACACCTAAAACACATACAACAAAATAAAAAATAAACAAGAGAGACTATATAAGACTAAAAAGCTTCTGTACAGTAGAGGAAACCATAAACAAAATGAAGCCAGCCTACTGAATGAGAAAAAATATTTGCAAACCACACATTTGATAAGGTTCTTTATAATATATAAAGAACTTATTCAATTCAACATCAAAAAAATAAATAATCCAATTAAAAAATGGGCAGAGGACCTGAATAGACATTCCTCCAAAGGCGTGCAGATGGCCAACAGACATATAATAAGATACCCAACATCACTAATGATCAGGGAAATGTAAATGAAAGCCACAATGAGCTATCACCTCACACCTATCAGAATGGCTGTTATCAAAAAAACAAGAGATATAAGTGTTGGCGAGGATGGGGAGAAAAGAGAACTCCTGTGCACTGTTGGTGGGAATGTAAATTGGTGCAGCCACTATGGAAAACAGTATGCAGTTTCCTCGAAAAATTAAAATTGAACTACCATATGATACAGCAACTCTATTTCTGGGCATATATCTGAAATCACTATCCCAAAGAAGAGCTATCCACATCCCCACGTTTACTGCAGCATTATTTACAATAGCTGTGGGAACAACATGGGAACAATCTAAGTGTCTATCAGTGGGTGAATGGATAAAGAGAAAGCTCTCTCTATATTATATATATTCTATGCTATGCTAAGTTAAATAAATTAGACAAAGAAAGGCAAATACTGTATAAACTTACTTATATGTAGAATCTACAAAAAACAAACTTGGAGAAACAGAGAATAGATTGGTGGTTGTCAGAGGTGTGTGGTGGGGGGGGCAGTCAGGGAAATTGACAAAGGTATAAATTTCCAGTTATAAGATAAATTAGTTCTGGAGATAAAATGTACAGCATGATGACTATAGTTAATCATCCTGTGTTGTATATTTGAAATCTGCTAAGAGAGTAGATCTTAAAAATTCTCATCACAAGGAAAACTGTAACTATGTGAGGTGCTGGGTATTAACTAAACTTATTGTGATGATCATTTTGCAGCATATACATATATCAAATCATTATGTTATATGTCTTAAACATATACAATGTTATGTATCAATTATATCTCAATAAATATGGAAAAAAAGAGAATAAAGGCAATGAGATTGTTGCATTCAAAAAAAAAATACCAAACAAACAAATAAACAAAGAAAAGGAAACATTCACCCCAACATATACAAAATTAAATTCCATAAAAAAATGTATGTATGTAAGTGTTAAGCCACCAACAAGTGCACGCTGAATATGTATTAGGAACAGTGACAATATCTGTGCAGTGTAGGTAAAACACCACATTCACATAGTTCACATAGTTCTTGCCCTCAAGAGTATCACTATTTAAGTGAAATGAAAAGTTGACACAAAAGCCCTGGTGACTAGGGATTGTACTGCATGACCTCCAAAATCAGTACCATGAGAGTTGAGGATTCCACTTTTCCATGCCAGAACCATGAACTGCCTAATTGTGTGGCATGGGTCATCAATACCACAGGAGCTCTAGCAAGGGAAAAGGTCGGGGAGGAACATGGTGACCTTGGAAGGCCCCTGAGAGGTAGTGCCATTAGTCGGTTCTCAGAAAATAGGATTCATGCTTGAGGACAGGTGGAGGTGCGTGTGTAGTGTAGTGTCTTGCCAAATAAGACTCATGAATAGATTTATATTCTGAAAATAAAGATTTAGTGTAGAGAAAGAAAACAAACATGACAAGCACAGTGGAATTTTAAAATCTTCTCATCTCCTCTAAAATAATATAAAACAAAACACTAGCAAACAAAAAGTCAGCACTCCAAGAAGTGACAGCAAATTTTTACACTTTGGTTCTAAGCTGTCAGATTTTCAACTGCTTGTGTGAATAATCTACATTATAACATTCTTTTCCTTCTATCTTGGCCTAAGGATATGGGTACTAAGACTCTTTGAAATATCAGATTAAAAGGGAGAAAAAAAGAAACTGTGTTAGGCAGAAAATATGAGAATAACGCCCTATCAAGAAAATGATAACACAGGTATCCAAAACAAAACAAAAGCAGAACACACAGGAAAGGGGAAATTCTTAGATGATACAAATCAAGAGCCTTTCAGAAATGTGTAAATATAGTAGGCTCCTTATTGCGATTGCATTGCAGAAGCCCTCCGATCCAACTCCATCACAGGTCAGCCAGTTAATCAAAATGTCAGTTAGAGCACAGAATAAGAAAAATATTCTCATATCCATTTGTGTTCCATGCAGCAGGCACACAGAAAGGAAGTAAAAGGGAGGAACTCAAACCTGACTGCCGATTTAAATACCCACTCTATCAATCACCAACTGGACGCTTAGCAAATTTGTGCTCAAGTGTTCCCATTTGTAAAATGGGTGCAACAATAGTTTCCATTTCATAGGATTGCAATGGAGATCAAATCTTCGAATGTTATAAAGGTTGGAGGATTGACACATGATAAACACTATGTATTTGTTAAATAACATTTTTGAAAGGGCCAAATCTGCTTCTTTGTCTAGGGATCCGAAATTAGAGCCCTCCAATGCTTGTTTTTTGAGGGACATCAAACACATCCTTTATGCATTGTCTGTGATTCCTAGTTTTTGTTTTCCTTAACAGTGGAACAAAAATTTAAAGTCACTTGAGAAGCAATTTGCATATAGAATGTCTTTACACTTAACACAATTCCCAGTCTCCAACAATGTTTTTTACAGTTAAACAGATATAGTTCATTTGATCATAAACATTTCTTTTTAGTGACTTGCATTCCTAGATGCTTTTGAAGCACTCAAATTTGTTTCATAGAAACAATTTTTTATACCATATTTCATCAGTTTATGTAGTCCTTTAAAAATTACATAATTACCACAACATGTACTACTCGCATAAACATACTGAATTACAAACATTTCATTCAACTTGACTGGTAAGAGAAGTAAGCTCTCCACTGGTTACCAATGATCGGTAAATTGAGAGGTAATTACGATTTACAAGAGGAAATGGTGAGCATTGGTTAATGTGGCCAGTAGATTCAAATAAGTTTAGATAGAGAGTCCAGTTCCATTAACAACATTACTTTTGGGTTTTACGTGCTAGGCTGGCTTCTCGGTTCTTTGGAATTTAGCTTAAATTGTTGATTTCAAAATAGAGGGACCTCTTAATCTGACTTGTTACCAACAATAGCCCGAGAGATATCATTTTGGAAATTAAAATCAACAGAGAAATTTATTGCCATTCTTAAGATTTTAATTTTCAGGTTAAGCATTTCTTCTTCCTGGTTCCCTTTGTAAATTTCCCAGAATTGTCAGCTAATCCTTAGAATGATCCCTTTCTGTTCCTCCTACACAAGAATTTGCTAAATAATATCCATGTAACCTTTTATTCTCTATTTTCGAGTGACAAAGAATGGACTACTTCTTATAAATTGTTTTCTATTACTTACAAGGTATCTACTAAAATCACAATGTGTTCAACGACCTTTATTTCTCTTCAGGTGATTACTTCAGATTGTAGAGAATCATTAGGCTGTGCTCAGCAGAAGACAACTGATGCAGTTTTCTGAGATATGCAGAAAACTACTTAGAAACCTACTGTACCAGCTTTCTAATCCATAGGCAGAAGCTATAAGGTCTATAATATTTGGGACCAGGCACACTGGTGGATTTGCCGCATCCACTAGCCACATCGTCAAACAGACTGGGCTGGTCGGTATGGCTGCATATTTCCTAAGCATCCATATTAAACAGGAATAGTTCAGAAGACAAGGTGGGAGCATAAAATCCTCTTTGGTGTATGCAAAATAATTCCTCAATTTGCAGAATGAATTGTGTCATTTCTTCATTATTCCATTCAACAAGCAATCACAAAGTTTTCACAGGTGCAAAGCAAGCTCAGAATGATTTTAATTTAGCCAGTGCACCATGATATGTATTTGTGTCACCAGAAAATGAAACATCATGAGTTAAATAATAAACAGACCACCTGAAAAGCCAGCAATGTTGTCTGCCTGTGATTGAGAGCTGTAAGATGTTAGAGGGCAAGCATCACAGTTTCTATCATTCTTCTTTACAGAACTATTAACAGCCCATCCTTTTCAAGTGTCAATTACATCATAATGGCTCCTGAACCTGAGGACTACTTGGGGAGAAATATAAAGTGTATTGGCTGAAAATACCCAATGAATAAACACCAAGTTCTACTGTGAGCATACCGGCCATCCCCTGCCATTTGGATATGGATTTAAGAAATTTGTGACAGCTAATGAGAAAGCTTAAATATCCATGGCACATGTGTTTCCTGTGGAAATAAACCATCATGATTCACAAACGCATACCACAGATCCTTGAACATTGTTCAAGAAAAGCCTCAAGTTAAAACAGGTAAAACAGAAAAAGTCATGAACATCCAACAGCTGTTAAAAGTAGTAATCACATTGGATCTTGGTTATGAGAGAGCAAAAGAAATACAACTTTTTACAGATGAAAGAGTCTCTATGACCAACATTTATTGTGGTCGGGACTAGAAAATAGAATAGAGGTAGACAACTTTTTTCCACACAATTTTGAATTATAAATTATTAATTATGCTCTAACAGATAAAGCAGAGAGGAAATTAATTTAAGAGATGAGATTTTACAATTTAGAGAGCTGTTTTATTTTAATTTTGGGAGGGAATTACATTTTAATGTTCAGCTTTACCAAACATCTTTCTTTCTCTGAAATGAACTGTAATTTTTCATTATTTCCCTGAGGTGCCAGGGAAAGATGTCTACGCCAAAGTTTAGAGAGTAAATTAGCAACACTATCTCAATCATCTGGAAAAGTGCTGTCCCATAGAACTTTTCCATGTTGATGGAAATATTCTGTATATACACTAATATGGCAGCCACTGGTCATATGTGGCTTTTCAGCACTTGAAATGTGACTAGTTTGATATTGGAACTTAATTTTTGTTTAATGTTCAATTTCGATAGTGCCACGTGGCTTAGTGGCTATAGTGCTGGACAGTGTAGTTTAGAGGATACCTCTGTCTTTCCCCTTTTTCTCAGGCAATTAGACCAGAAAGCTGGGGGTGATCTTTTGTAAATTAATTGTACATTGCCCCTGTGAAACCTCATATACCCTCTCTTCTGCAAGCTGAGTCTCAGAAAGGGCTCTGAGCAAGGCTCACCAGAGTCCGTTTGAGCAAATATGCACATTAAAAGGATTTTAAAAAAAGGCAACAGCAAAGATCAGCCCTCCAGCCCCCTTTGCTGATTCATGTGCTTCCCTGTAGTCAGATATATTCCAGAGGACTTTGTCAGGGACAGCTTCATAATAATTCAAATAGTTTGACTTTCCATGACTTTGCATGTAATGGAGGTAAGTAAAGAAAGAGTTCTATGAGAGCATTTAGACAAAGAGAAGCTGTAAAACACTGAGGCGGAATAGGGGAAGTATGTGTTATGAGGAGGAGTGCTACATAGAGGACGAGATGAAAGGAAAACACTCCCCAGCTATATTTCTGATTACAGAGAGTTGAAATAAAGAAATGTACTGTGGCAATGTAAAACTCTTCCTTGCTTATTATGAAATGAAAGATTACTAGTACTGGTCCTCCATGTAATTAATTATTTCCTAACTCTGTTCCACGATTTTGCTTAGTTTACTAGAGGATACTTTCTGATTGTCCCTTTTACTGTTTATTATTTGTTGATGCATTTCTTTATCTAAATTTAGCTTTAAAGAGTCATAAATTTAAGAGATTTTCAATTTTAATGACATCCCTTGAGAGAGGGGGTGGGGGGGAATCGGGATTCTGATGCCATATGCCTTGACCATGGAGATATTGGTAACTTTGTACTTAAATAACTTCTTATCACTAGCAAAGATTGTTTTCTACATAAACACATACCTGGAGGAGCAGATCAGAAGTTGGTCTGACTCGCTGTTGGAACAAGATACTTAATGTTCGATTCTGCTGTTCCAAATCAAACACTCTTGTTTTCAACTTTACACATTCCTCCCTTAGATCCTACAATAAACACATCGAAAGAAATAAAAATTCTATAACTGAAAGACACCTTTGCATATTATAACCATACTTTATCTGATATTTCAGACACATTAGTAAAAAAATAGTATTTTTATTCTTCAAAGCCTCCAGAAATAAATCACACGCAATGCTTTCTATCACATCCCATTGTCTGATAGAATTATTGTGTGCAGGGAAGACCTTTTTTTTTTTTAAAGCACACCTTGAAATCAGAACTGCATTAATCTAGCATACTATTTTTGAAGATGGTAAATCTTAGAAATATAAAGTCAATTTAAGTTTCTACCTATATATTTTGCCTTTTCCGTTTTCATAAAGGCAATCATAAAGCACGAAGCACAAGGACAACAATGTTTTTGTAGTGAATAGAGATTTGATGAACTAAAGAAACTATCACTTTTGATGGAGCCTTTCATTGTTGTCGTTTGTGGAAACGAGTTGAAATTCTCAGTGTTGTTGCTAATAGAGTCAGTGATGCATTTAGAGGGAGTGAAGCAATTCTGAAATGAAAGCTTTAAAAGGCCACTTGAAACTTGCCCATCCTATGAACTGTGGATTTCTGTATCTTTTTTCTATATTTTTGGGGGCATTTGGTCTTAGTGCTGGGGAAGCAGAGTAACTGTACCTATCATCCTTTGGGAGGAGCTCTTTTGAATAGTTCAAACACCGCAGAGACCTGTTCCCAGCTTTCATAAGGGGAGCTGACACAGGACAGTGTTAGGATTCTCTGGAATTCCACCAAAGAACTACCTTGCAAACTGACTTGTGATAAAGACGCTCATAGTACTTAAATGTCTATACCCTCTTTGATAGGGTTCGAGAAAAACCAGGTAGAATAAAGGCCCGATTCAAGGTTCTTTAAAACATTTCATGATTTCTTCATTAAAAACAAACAAAGAAAGAAACAACAAGGCCTCTGCTCTTCCCATGCAAAGAACAAGGGTCTGCTTATTGTTCTCAAATGCTCTCTGCATTCCAGCCACCCTTCTTCCCCAACTATCACTTTCCCTTCTCAAGCATCTCTTTCTTCCTTTCCAAGTCTGTCTAGATGACTGACATCTGATTCAAACTCCATGTAGCTCCTCTCTGATGCTTTTATCTGGTGTTACTCAAAGATTGCTCTCTTTTCTAAACCCCAGAGAGCCCACAAGGCCTCTTATATGGCATTTAGCATATGCTACTTTGTATTGATTTGATCTTTCATGCTCTAGACTTATCTTCTTAATTAGATGGCCCATTCCTGAAAAGGTTAGCAAAAGAAGATACTCAGATAAACGACGGCACAACCATATTGTTCTTACACTCTTATTCCACCCCCTAGCACAGCACCACATTGT
Organism: Pteropus vampyrus; assembly: GCF_000151845.1. NCBI lineage: Eukaryota > Metazoa > Chordata > Mammalia > Chiroptera > Pteropodidae > Pteropus > Pteropus vampyrus. The sequence goes on along the minus strand of NW_011888798.1, from coordinate 11,829,067 downwards.
AGGAGCTTAATATATTTGTGCGATTTTTCTGTTAAAGAGGATGATGATGAATTCTATTCCCTAGTGATGATGTGATAAAGAGAGTTTGTTTCTCAACACTTTTAGCTTGTCCGCCTACATATTCTGATGTGGGGCAGCTACAAGTTTTACTTAAGGCTCTGTAAGCAACAGAGAGTACCAGTCAACAGCTCTGATCCCCAGGGCCTCAATGGGAGTCACAGACTGAGCGAGCCTGTTCCGTGACCTTGTGTCAACCTAAGTGTGAAAGTAGAGAGATCCAGCTTCTGAGGCTTTACCTGAGCAGGTATCATCATATTCAGGCTTATTCATTCTATTTACTGGGGGCAAAGAAAAAGAGAGGCCAAGGTGTGACTCACTTTATAGCTTCCACCCTACTGACCTTTTTAGTAAAATGAGTAAAGCTTATGCATAGGATGCTTTAACTGACTGCTGACTACAAATGCAGAGTGGAGAAAAGAGAAGTCATGTTCAGAGCAGGCAGCTGGGTGCAAGATCTGGGAGGGCAGCAGCCATCGAAGGCAGGGGCAGGAGTATGTATGGCCGTGTGTGCTCATGAGTATACACGCCATTTGGCAGAGCCCATTTTGGAGGGGGCTAGGCAGGGTTCAAGTTAAAAGGCTAAATTTGTTTTCTTTATTTAGAATTCAACTTCTGTCTATGTCTCACTTATGCTAATTTTTGTTCTCAGAATGTATGTAACACTCCTTGCTCCCAAACACTAATTGTTTTTACTACTGCTAATTATGTAATTAATAAAACTTGACTGTGAGGTAAATAAATGTTAATAGTACCACTGGGTGAGAGAACACCATCATTCTCATTTGCAAGTAGAGATATGGAAACAGGAGCATACATGTGTGGACTTACAAAGAGAAAGACCTGTAAGGAATGCCATCAGTAGTTTTTAGTGGCAAAACTGAGAAGTTGAAATTGTTCTTCAGATGGGTAAAAAAGTAAAAAGAAAAAGGAAGAAAAAAATCAATATACTCTATAGAGGATTTTTGTACACGTGCCCAAATTTCAATGGCAATTACTATTACTTAAGGTGGTAAAAGTTCATTAGCGGGAACACAATTTATCGACCTTGAGAACTGTTCATCACTCTTGGCTCATCCAGATCAGCACAGGGCAGAGGGGGAAATGGAAGGCATTAGGAACGTGACACTGGTCTTACAATCATGTATGAACAGAATTGAGCCGGACTGAAAATTTGTAGACATAAAAGAATTGCCCGTGTTGTTTTTCAATATTCTCATTCTCTTCGGTCATGCTGTGGATAGAAACTGATGCCAGACAGCTATCATCGCTAGGAACTATAATCAAAACCATGTATGCGTGCCCACGTGTACATGTATAAACAGAACCAGACTGGATAGATGGAAAGAGAGAGGAAAACAACAATTTCTCTGACTACTACAGTAAGACCCGGGCAGAGTGGCATCTGGCTGTTTTTCCTTTCTCTATGCTCACAATGAGAACCCACTAACATACAGGAATGTATGACATGTTTAGGCTGGATACAAGAGCTACTTTTCTGACCTCATCAGTTACAGAGGCAAGAACTAGATTATCCTTCCCAAGTAAAGTATTAAAAATAAAATAACTCTCCTCCGTTTAGATGCCGACATCCAGGATCTAGCTCTAAGCAGGAGCTGGACCATCTGCCCTCTCTCAAAGCCCTTCTTTCTCTGTGAACTCCCTAGTATGTCACAGGTCTCAAGAAGAGGACCCCACTGAAAATTTAGGGTTGTATCTTCTGAAATAAAAATGGAGACATGATGTACAATTTTATCACCTGGAAATAATGCCAAAGATCGACTTCATTTAATCTCATGTAAGAAAGTATAATGGCCTTTGGATTCAAGAAAATAGACAGACCTGTTTTCCTTGCAATATGTATATCACGATCAGTTGGAAACAGAGTAAAGAATTAATGCTGAATGTGAGGGCAAAATATACTGAGCAATGGGATATACTGATTTAAAATGGCCCTGTATATCTTAATAATTCCAAATCATAACTTCCGGGGACGATCCACATATTGTAAGTTTCACCTGCACCTGGGATTGAAGATTATGAGTTCACTGCTATGGAATGCAGTTACCTCATGTTTTTAGAGCAAAATCATTACCAGACTCCCTGCTGAAGTAAATTTTTAAGAAAATTCTGATTGCTTAGAAGCAAGATATATACTGACATTATCACTACGGTATTGTTGAAAACTATTTATACCTGATTTTTTTTTCATGTAAAAATTATAATATAGTGGTATATCTATTTCAGAGGCAGTGTGTATCATGGGAATATACCATATCGGGAGGTAGGGGGCCTGGGCTCTGGGCCCACATGACCTTGAGGAAGTAACTTATTCTGGTTGGGGCTCAGTTTCCTCATCTGTGAACTGAGATACTGCATAAAACCAGGCTATTGAGAGAATGGCTCTCCCAGCTGCTTCAGATGGCTTGTCAAGTGCCCTCTCAATCCTTCCCTGAAGCTTAATGGATACCACACCCACCAGCCTCTCTAAGTGGCTATCACTGATACATTCCTTTCTCTTCCAAGGATTCTAAGACTTCTGTAAAAAGAAAAGCCATTTCTGGAAAAGGCTAGTCACATCTCAGACTAATCAAGGACCTCAACATCAAATACCATTAAAAAGCAAGGCAGGTCATTAAATGTGTGACCAAATAAGCCAGCTCTAATCAGTAAGAAGCAGTGAGTTCTGTGGTAAATTGAACACTTCAAGCCTTCCTCCTACAGACATTTGGATTAAAACATTTTAAATCTGGGTGATGGCTAAACAGTTCATGTAATTATAGTGAATTGAGCTCATTACAAAACCTGGTTGATAATCTCAGGATTAAATGCTCTCTAAAGTCCCTGGCAATTGCAAAATTTTAGGATCCAAAATAAGACTGATTTTGAGAAAGCTTGACTCCAAATTTATAATCATCTTTGACCCCATACGTCAGATTCTGAGTGTCCTTGCTAGCAAGGACTGGCAATGCATCCAGAAGTTTTAAGAAATCTATCGGTTACCTTTTGTTTTATTTCCTGTGATCATAACTAATGATTGGATTTCAATGCATCTGTTCATTTTCATAGCATCTTCTTTGCCTGCTGAACTATAGTATAGGGAAAAACAATGAGTGATTGGGATCATGTAGGCTGAATGGTATAGAGGACATGAGCATGGCATTTGAGTGTAATAACCTTAGGTTAAAGTATAGGCTTTGCCACTTCTAACAATTGGAACTAGGGACAAATTATTTTTAGTGCTATATCACAGGGTTGCAGTAAGAATAAAATGACAGTGCATTTAAAATGCTAGACATGGGGTCTGACTCCTTATAAGAGCACAATAAATATAAACAGACCCTCTTCAGGAAACCAGATCCTGTGTACACCACTGCTAGACAAGTGGACTCAGATGGCCTGACTACTCCTCTTACAAGGGAAACATGTAGGAGTTTTACGTTCTTTCAGTCTCAAGCTACAGAATTGTGTTTTGTTTCTATCCGAATGGTTGTATTGCTAGGTTCAAGATACAACAGCCTTATTCTATGGTGGTGAAGAAAAAAACACCATATTAATATTTGGTTACCCTAAAGAACTTGCTGAGGCCTTTGATATGCTGGAAAATAACTTCAGGGAAAAATGCTTCTCTTCCAAGTTCGGTTTTAGTGGTTAAAAAAAAGTCATTGAAAAATAGGAGAGTTATATTTTCGGCTCGTATAATTGACTTAATGAAGATAAACTATATTTCAGAAAAAAATATGAGTTTAGCCCACTTATTGATTTCACTTGCACCTGTAGATTTGAACCTATAATTTGGAGTCATAAATGGAAGTAAGCTGGGTTTAATATTGTCATTTTAGCATTATTAATCTGAAGGAGGGACAGTCTGCTCTCTTAAAGAAATCTACAGGGTTTTGAGATAAACTGAATAACTTAACTAAGGCTGTATGTGTAAATTTAACAGAAACTGATAAGTTTATGAAAATATTTTTTTCCTATTATTATTGAGAAAAGAAGTACACTCTGTTACTATCTGGGCTGATTCCAGATATGCCAAGAGAAATGCTTTTTTGCTGCCCACAGAAGAGCCATGGCAGGTTTGCCTTTGTGCCATAACAAATGCTATATTCTAAAATTGAATACTTATAATTTCATGTCAAGAATTATTTCTGTGATTTGGATAGATCATTCAAGATTTCTGTTTTTACCCCGTGTCTCCTGAGGAGGTGTATTTTCTTTAGAATTAGTTTTTTCATCCGCATTTGGA
>NW_011888798.1:11814065-11823346 GCF_000151845.1 Pteropus vampyrus | reverse complement strand
GTGTTTTTCCTCCAACTTTATCAGAGAATAATTGACAAATATAATTGTGTATGTTTAAAGTGTAATATGTGATGATCTGATACATATTATACTGTGGAATGATCATCAAAATTAAGATAATATATTCATCACCTCACATAGTTAACTGCGTGTGTGTGTGTGTGTGTGTGTGTGTGTGTGTGTGTGTGTGAGATGACGATGTTTATGATCTACTGTCAGCAATTTCAAATATACAATACCACCATTCATTTTATATTTATCACCAACTGATTCCTATAGGAACTGCTCTATATGCTTCTTTTCATAGAAAGACCACAGCACTTCTGGGAGGTGGGCACTGTTATCCCCATTTTACAAGAGGGGAACTAAGACCCAGAGAAATTAAATAACTTCCCAAACCTCAAAAATCTCTTGCTGAATTGTTGGCTTCTGTTAATACTGTCTGTAAGAGGCTATTCATTTTACAGGAATTGGAGGAATCCACCAACTTATTCAATGTTTGCATTTACTAAATAAAAATGATAGGTTTTCTACTCATCTGGGTCTATGGAAATATTTCATCTTCAAAAGGCTTTCTGTTACTTTACCAAGAGTTTGAATTTTATGATTCTATTGGTCATCGATGTTACTTCATATGCCATCTAAAACACAAACGATTTTAACCTAAGTGAATAAATAGAAAAGTATTGCATCTATCAATCACAATTTCCTAGTTTGACAATATGAGTTTCAATCTATTCACATAGGTATTTAAAATAATAAAACCAGAAAGTGACCTACCTTTTGAGTGAGGAGAGCTTGAACAACTTGGTTGGCTACCTTTAAAATATAAAGAAAAGAGTTACTGTTTATAATAATGAGACTATACACATGGACACTAATTTACCAATAAGTTTCCCACAGCTCACTGTAGCTAATTAGCTCCTCATTTGCCTCTTTCTTCTACTTCTAGGGAACTTGATTCTCTTCATAATAAGCCTGTCCTTCTAGGTAATATTTTGCTTTTTCCAAAGGTGACCTTGTTGCTAATTAAGATGGTTAGTCTGGACAGATTATTCATACCTTGACTTTCACATTTCCATATTTGGAAAAATAACATCCTTTCATGTTGTAAAGTACTCCAAGAACGCTAAAAAAATGATATAGTGCAAAACACAATCCTAATTATCTGTACACAGTTTCTACACTTTGCTGATTTACGATATCCTTTGCCTCTCCTTTCTATTCTTCTGCCGTGTGACTATTTCACTGTGTAAAATCACTTGCAGTAGAGCTAGGTTGAATAGTGGAGAATACGGACAACTCATTGTTTCCTATGTGCTCTACTTTCCTCCTCCCACATCTTTATTTATGCCATCCTTTTGTCATTGCTACCTGTAACAGTCTGGTAGTTGTTTACTCCAATATCCATTTTCCCCTTCTTCCTAACTGACCCTAATTTTTTGACTGGGTATATCATACTACATTTCCCAGTCCCCCTTGTATCTAAGTGTCACTTTGTGACAAACTTCTGAACAATAGAGTTATGAGAAGACTATTTTCTTGGGCTTACAGAAAGTCTCTAAGAAGAAGGGGATGCACCCTTCTTCCTCCTTTTCCTGTCTGGGATATGAAAGTGATGGCTGGAGCTTCAGCAGCTACCTTGACAATGGAAGTCACATATTAAATGCCATTGGGTAGAAAAATAAAATAATTCTGTTCTTGATAATGAATGGAGCTGCACTGTCTATCTCAGAACTTCTATGTGAGGTGAAAATAAAAGTCATTGTTATTTTGAGTTTTTTTTCCAATATAAAACCAAATATAGTTCTTACTGATATATTAATAACCCTAATTTTCTTCAGGTATCAGGCAGCTTGGGACAGTAGGAGAAACTAGGACCCTCTCAGTCCAAGGAGATGAGTCTTGATAGGTCAAAGCCAGTCTTGGTAATTCCATTTCTTTATAATGACTGGCTTAGTCATTATAAAGAAATGGAATTACCAAGACTGGCTTTGACCTAGTGCGCATGTGACACAATTCTAGCTAAGTGCCACAGGTAAAATCAATAACATGTCCCTGGTATTTCAAGGATCTGGCATTTTCTCCAGACAACCATTTATCAATTCCATATCTATTTGTACTAAGATTTCTTTTTCACCTGCAAATTTCAAAAACACTTTATAAAGAATCACTTACTAAATTCACTATAATCTTGAAGCTTTGTACCCATATGGTTACTGGTGATAGAATTAAGATGGACAGGTAAATTATGCAGTATTTTTTCAGCCACTATATAAGCATCAAGTGTGATAACTGAAACTGACAACATTAAAGATAAAGTCAGAATATTTAAATATCCTAGGTATAATGTACTTCTGTTTATTCATTTCATCCTTCATTTATTCTATACAAGTTTGCAGAGTATTTGCAAAGCTAGATGACTAGGATGTGTTCCTTGGTTTCAGAGAGAGCACAGCTGGTAGGAAGTTGGCAAAAACACAATTATAACACAGTGTGATAAGCATGTCATCATCTTGGTAATTCTCACAGTTAACCAAAGGCTGAGGGATACACTTTCGTCTTCTTTTTCTCTTGACAACAAATTTATTTTGGGTGGTGCTAAACTGTTTATGCTTGTTTTTCCCATCTAGGCTAGTGGAACAGATCATGGTAAGAATGTTTTCATGGAGCTTAATTGTTTCTTAACTCAATATTGACAAAATAGCACAACCTTAACAACAGTTTGCTACCAGTAAGTCTCATAGAAAATTAAAATATAGGCTGTCATCAACCTGTGATTAGGAGGCATTCACACTGCAAGCGTTAATGACTAGAATCAGATTACCTATAACTGATTATTTGAATTCTATACATAAGAAGGATTTTTTTCCCATTAGAATCCTTTCCGAATTCACATTTTGACATTAAGGAAAAAAGAAAGGCCTTTCATTGAAATCATAGTTTTGATGAAAAAGTATTATTAGTATCAAAAAGGTATTTTTTAAAGTAGTATTAAAAAAGTATTTTTTTTTTCTTTTAGTCCAGACCAAGTTAAAGGAGCACACTTAAGAACTATCAAAGACCAAAATAAACCAAATTTTCCTTAACTGGTACTTTTTTTTGTCCTTTCTCACTTTATTTACACATAATCGGAATGGTGATAAATGTTATTTAGCCCACACAAGTTGACCAATAGTATAATCTTGAAAATCTTTCAGTTTTTAAACATCCATTTCAATTTGTAACTGAGAATTTTCATTCCAATTTGTGAGTAACTGAGAATTTAAAATCAAACTGTACATCATCTATTTTATTCTCAGCAAAAAAAACCAAAACCAAAAACAAACAAACAAACAAACAAACAACAACAAACACAGAATCACCGAACTATTTATGCAGCTCGAATCAGGAACAATGTACCAAAGTTAATTCTATCATCAATAATTTAATTCTTTTGGATCTCAAACTTTGGATTTGATTTACATTCTCATAAAACTGCCCAATATCAATATTTTCTTTCCTTCCACCAGATTGCTCCCTCACTTAAACCAGTCTGTGAAAAAGTGGTCACATAAAATAACTTTCTACATGATTTAACAGGAGATATAAATGAATATCCTAACTGTAACAGCCCGCAGGAGTAAATATGTTATATCTCTGCAATCAAGTATGTTGCCTTATAGGCTTAACAGTCTATTTCTGACATAGTTCCTTCTGGCATGTACTGTGGACAATTGTTTGCTCTACCTGAAAATTGAACAAAGATACACAAATGCATTATTTCTTTACCTCCTGACATGTAGGTTTATTGCCTAGAAGGACTCACAGGTTTCTTGCAGAAAAGCAGGTGGGTTGTACAAGTACTTTCCTGGGTACTGTCTATAAAGATAGTTCCTGGGTTTTGCTGCTACTTTTAACTGCTAAGATTCCCTGATGCATCAACAGAACAGTTATTTGGAGCCTGCAACCTTTCATAGGTTCACAAGATAATCTCTAGAGTAGGCCCCTGTCCTCATAATAGCATTATACCCTTAACACTTGGGTTGCAAATAATCACACACCCACAGGCCGAGCTAATGAGAACAAAAAAATTTCAGGGTCACCTGACAGCTTTCCTCTCCAAAGAAAGAAAAAATAGTGGCTGGGCTGGGCTGGGCTGGGCTAGGGGGAATTGAAACATATTGAGCAAATTTAACAGTCCAGAAGCCCCTGGCTTGTTTTACAACCTCCCTTAGGCTCTCTGTGAAGACCACGTCACTTTATTATAGGACAGTGGTCCCCAACCTTTTTGGCACCAGGGACTGGTGTGCTTATGAAAATCTAATGCCTGTTGATCTGAGGTGGAGCTGAGGCAGTGATGCTAACGCTGGGGAGCAGCTGCACATACAGATCGAAGCTTCGCTCACTGGCCCACCACTCACCTCCTGCTGTGCAGCCCAGTTCCTAACAGGCCATGGACCAGTACAGGACTACAACCTGGAGGTTGGGGACCCCTGCTCTAGGAGACAAGCAGGGCTGCAGGTGAGACAGAGATGCCAGTGAGAGGACCCAGGTACATCTCTCCTTTTCGCTCAGTAAGAATTCTGTCAAGTGAGCTCCTCTGACACCTGGCTGATCTAGGCACATGTCTTTGCTTTTCTTTGTTGTCAGGCTTCCAGGGGTCATGATTCTCCTAGCACTCCCTTGGAAGAGGTGGGCAGAGGGAGGAGTCAGGGCTGTGGAGCTGTTAGTTATTTTATTGCAAAACAGTCCCGGAGGTTGGATAAGAAGCCCCACCTGGGAGTTTATTCAGAGAGGGAGACAATTCTTACTATATCCAGAAGCAGCCTAGGGCTGGGAGGTTAGAGAGGGGTGAGGAATTCGAAAGGCCCTGTGCTTTGACAGTCCTCTCCTGGCTGGTGGTCTCCCTTTCATCCTTTCACCTGCTAATTTACCATGCAAAGCAATGGTCATATCAGCAAAGTATTTAACAATTGGTCAGAAAAGCACAGGTTCTGGAATATGTGCTTTGGAGTAGGTTTCTATGCTTTTGAGTTTGGTTTATTGTCCCAAGGAGCACTGGGGTAGAATCACAAGAAAGGCTAGAGTTCAAATACTGCCTGTGTTGATGTTGATTATACACTGATATTGATATGTACAGGAGTGGGGTGGGGGCAACCTTTAAGTTATAAAATGCAGGAGATGACAGACATATCCAGCGAAACCACCTGGGACAGTACCTAATATAAAGCAGTCACTTATAAGTGTTAAATCTGCATCAGATCACTTGAAATTCAGAGATTAAAATGAATTTTCAGGTAAGCAGTTAAGAAAGAATGGTTTGAGAATAGGGATTTTATTTGTCAAGAGATAAAGCGCGTGTGTATAATATGCTTGTATAAATATATATAAATATAAATACAAATTGCTAGGCATCTATATTACTTATATATCCTGTAAAAAAAAAAATCCTGTAAAATACTGGAAGTAGGAGAAATTTGTCTAAACACATATGTAGAATTCCAGGGAAAACTCATGTGAGAATTAATTTCTGACTGTTAATCTCCATTCATTTAGTCATTCAACAGATATGCATTAAAGACCAAATATGGGCTAAGAGTTGTGCTGGGTCTTGAAGAAATGATGATGACTGGAACATGAGTGCTGCCTTATGGTGGTGAGAGTCTAGGGCAGGCACAAGAAGTAGATCATCTGTTTATGCCATCCATGATCCATTCACGAAATGAATGTTTGAAGCATGATCCATAAACAGGATCATCCTATCTTCCATCTACATCTATCAACACATTGATTTTAAAGATGACTTAGGGCCCAGATGTGGGATATACATTGAGAATGTCCCAATCATAATTCCACAATCCAGTCTTGGCATACAGCATAGGAATCAGAGAGAAAGGTATGAACTGTTCTTAACAACCTACTTCTGCCTTTATTTAGCCTTGGATTAAAAAAAACAAAAACAAACTCAAGTGCTTTTTCCTTTCACTGAACTACATCCAAAGGTCTCGTTTTCCCTGCCCTTGTGCTCTGAAGTATAAAGCGTGGAGAAGTCATGGCATCCCACTGTCTGAATAGCGGCCTGGTCAAGTCTGATGGTCTGAAGGGGAGGCAGCTTCTCCAACTTCTGTGTGCAAAAGCCTCGCCTGGGGAGTTTGTTTACATGGCCAATCTCCTTACCCCTTTCTGCTTGAGAAGGGCTGAGTGAGATCTGAGAATCTTCATTTGTAGCAACTGCCATACATCATTTTGACACAGAAGGAGCCCAGAAACACACCTCAGTGAGAAACACTGAGATAGGGTTTTTGTTTGCTTATTCACACTATTGAGGAATTAGAAATAACCCACGATTTCTACATGGGTTTGTTGTTCTATCACATCCACATCTGGTGAAGTTTTTATCCTCTTCTGGAAACTTTCTAAAAATGCTAAGGCAGACCATTCAGAGAACCTAAGGGTGATGGTTCCTAATTATGGCTGAATATTATAACCCACTGGGGTGCTTTTAAATTCTAACATCCGGGCTCCACTCTAGACCAGAATCAGATCAGTCTCTGAGGTGGAGCCCAGTTAGCAGTATTTTTTAAGCTCCTCAGGTAAGTCCAACAGGCAGGTAAAAGTGAGAACTATATGCCCTTCTGGATCTCAAATTTCACCTGCTCCAGCTCCTTCTGCTAAAAATGCCCTTTCAGTTCTGCCCCCTTTACCGCCCCCCCTTTACCGCCCACCTACCCCCTGCTCCTCTTATCCTTTGGAAACTGTGCAGTATGTTATCCCCTCTGTGTTCCCCTCACCTCATTCCTCTGTGATTAACCATCCCCTCACTTCTACTGCTAGACTGGTGGCTCCTTGAGCTCCTAGGGCCTAAGTGAGGCTGAACTCCAATGAAGGTTTGTAGGACACACCTGAATCCCTCTAAATGCAAGGCAGTGGTTTGAGGAGATGTTATTTTTCCTTTTTCAAAAGTGTCATTACCCTTCTCTACATAGGAATAAATTGCTGTTCAAAGAACTGTAGTCAAGGCAATAGTAAGAAGAAACAGTAATTCACTCCTTGCCAATAGACTCATCTATCAAAGAGCTAAACAATGACCTTAGACTCAAACATCAAAACCAATGATCCCTCAAAGAAAGTCAAGATTGGTCCTTGTGTTTTGCCTTTGTACTGCAAGGCAAGGTGATGAGGAGCTAGTTAAAAGTGGAGGTGACAGTGAAGAGTGTGCATGCACTTGTGTGTGTGCATTTTCGTACATGTGCCTGCCTAGCAAGCCAATGTGTATCTATGAATGTGGATCTGTTTCCTTCTGAATAAACACACCCTTTCATTAGAACACACAGAGGGAATTTCTGACTCCCAAGTGTTTTCCCCAAATCTTCAATATGTTCTTTATTTCACAGATAAGATCAAGCAGTGGAAAAGGGACTGGAGAAAATTTTAAATTTATATTTTATCTACCTATGTATGTTTTCTGAAACCCACTAGCAAGGAAATAACTTACATGAGACCTTACCTTGTTAGTTTGTCTAATTAGTATAAAAAGCCTTGAAAAGAATCTCCAGTTGGCATTATTACTACATTCAACCTCTCCTTTGAGAGTGTTCTCTTACAATGCATGGAAACTGATAGTCTACCCTCATGCAATTAGTTACAAAACAACTGGCATGTATAATCAGGGGCGAGAATTCATGAATAGAAAACATTTGTATTGCTAAAAGGTGCTTCTTTGTTGCAAATCACCTCTTTGGCAACAGTTAATGTTGCAATTAAGAACAGAGGAACTCTCCCTCTAAAAATTCTGTCTTCTGTGGAAACTTCATGTGAAATGATTTTGTGGGTGAAAATTTATGTTTTGCCTAACGCATTCTCATGAAATTTTGGGAATGCAGACATAGCGAATGTAAGAAAAACAGACTATGAGTGTCCTTAAAGAAATGCTGTGAGCTTTTTGATTAGTGGGGAGGGGTGACTTGCTGAATTGTGTCAAGTAAGACTTTTCTGTGGTGTGATTCACATAAATTTGACTTCTGAATACAGATTAGTTTTCATTGGAAATTTCTGTGCAGGAGGTTAAAGTGAAACTTTGCTGATCAATGCATATGACCCAGGGGCAATGTTTGTTCCTTTAAATATCCTTGGATCTATTTGATCTTTCTTGCTCTAAGCTTTGATTGGAACAAGAACCTGGAGAACAGGGGTGAGGAGTGCTGAACTGGCCTCACTAGATTCTGAGTCATCATTTTCCCTTTTATGTCAACTTACTTTATAGTTATTCTCTTAACTTTGGACATTGCATATAACTGAAGACACAATTTTGTTTGAGTAACTGTTTGAGTACACACACACACACACACACACACACACACACACACGTGGCTGGAAACAGTAAACAAAATATTAAATATTAATTTCCTGGGGACATTCTGAGGTTCTTCAACCACATATACTAACTGTAATGCAAAGTGGTGAAAACATGGCAGAGTGAGAGATGTCCTCAGAGCTCATATCTTGAAACAACAATAAGGTGAACATCTAAAACTGAACAAAAAACACCCAAACGGCACACCAGCACGTCTGAGCGTGGGATCTGTACATAAGAGCTACCACAGAACAGAACTCCAGGTGCTGGGTGGTGGATTGGGACAAATAAAGAAGCTGCCTCTTGCAGCTACAGGAGGTCCTTGCAGGAGGAGGGGGAGAGGTGAAGGTGTGGTGACTTCCCTAGAAGTGCTGGGACTTTTCTACGCTGCCAGGAGCAGCGCTCAGTCATCAGGGCAGAAAGCAGAGAAGCAGGGCAGGTCAGCAGAGAAACAACTATTGATTTCTACCAGCCTGAGTTGCAAAACTGAGGCTGAGCCACAGCCCCCAACCCACAAAACAGAGGGACCTTCCCCCCATACCCTCTGAATACAATCACCGCGGAGCCACAGGGGAATCTGAGCAAATGCTACCAAAACTGTTGCTAACACTGACAGGGACTGAAAATGAGAGTAGTGAGTGTGATTAAAATCTACAAGAAAATAAAAGACATTAAGCTCTATATAAAGCAGGGATCCAAGAGGCTTAGACGTTGCCTAATGGAAACCAAAATAAAAGTGCCTTCTCTGCAGCAAGCTAAAGAGAGACCTTTATATAATAAATCTACTTTCTGAAAAAACAACAGAATACACTTCTATTAAAGGACAGGCAGAGAAATAGTCCATTAAACATCATGAACAACCAAGGTGACAAGGCATCTCAGAAAGAAAGAGAAAAATCTTTAGAAAATAAGCTTACAGACATAGAAATATGTGACTTAAATGACA
>NW_011888798.1:11807189-11811690 GCF_000151845.1 Pteropus vampyrus | reverse complement strand
AAGAGATTCCGTGTTCTTGGATTGGAAGAATCAACATAGTTAAAATGACCATATTACCTAAAGCATTATACAGATTTATTGCAATCCCCATCAAAATCCCATCAGCATTTTTTAAAGAAGTAGAACAAAAAATCATCAGATTTATATGGAAGCACAAAAGACCCTGAATTACCAAAGCCATCCTGAGAAAATAGAATGAGGCTGGAGGCATCACTCTGCCTGACTTCAAATTATACTACAAAGAGACAGTAATCAAACGGCATGACATTGGCAGCAAAACAGACACACAACTAGTGGAACAGAATCAAAAGTCCAGAAGTAAACCCATATTTATATGAGCAAATAATTTTCGAAAAAAAGCCAAAAACATACAGTGGAGAAAAGAAAGCCTCTTCAATAAGTGGTGCTGGGAAAACTGGAAGGCCGCCTGCAAAAGAATGAAATTAGACTGTTGTCTATCACCACACATCAAAATTAACTCAAAATGCATTAAGGACCTAAATAAAAGACCTGAAACAATAAAATGCTTAGAAGAAAACATAGGAACTAAACTCAAGGACCTTGGACTTAAAGAGGGTTTTATGAATTTCACCTCAAAGGCAAGAGAAATAAAGGTAAAAATAAAGGAATGGGACTACATCAAACTAAAAAGCTTGCGCTCAGCAAAAGAAACCATCAACAAGGTAAAGAGACAACCATTCGAATGGGAAAATATATTGGCAAGCAACGTCTCTGATAAGGGCCTAATATCCAAAATACACAAAGAACTCATATGACTCAATAACAAAAAAAACAAACGATCCTATCAAAAAAAAAAGGCAGAGAACTTGAGCAGACACTTCTCCCTAGAGCACATACAAATGGCCTACAAACATATGAAAAGATGCTCAACATTGCTAGCAATTAGGGAAATGCAAATCAAAACCACAATGAGATGCCATCTCACACCTGTTAGAATAGCTATAATCAACAGGACAAGTAATAACAAATGCTGGAGAGGATGCAAAGAAAAAGGAACCCTCATATACTGCTGGTGGGACTGCAAATTGGTACCACTATGGAAAACAGTATGGAGAGTCCTCAAAAAACTAAGAATTGATCTTCCATATGATCCAGCAATCCCTCTACTGGGTATTTACCCCAAAGACTTAAAAACCCATATTCGCACACCAATGTTCATAGCAGCATTATTCACAATGGCCAGGACATGGAAGCAACCCAAAAGTCCTACGATAGATGACTGGCTAAAGAAGCTGTAGTACATGTATACAATGGAATATTACTCAGCCATAAGAAGAGACGAAATACTGCCATTTGCGACAACATGGATAGACCTCAAGATAATCATGCTAAGCAAAATAAGCCAGACTGAAAAAGTAGAAAATCACATGATATCCCTTATATGTGTGGTATAAACCTAAAAGCAACAAATGAACAGGACGAACAGAGACTGAGGGACATGGACAATGGACTAGTGGTTATCAGAGGGTAGGGGGTGGGGAAGGAGGGGAGAGGTAGACGGGGTAAAGGGGGTCAAAAGTAGAAGGGGAGGGGAAGGGCGAAGTGGGTAAAGGGGATCAAATATATAGTAGCTGAAGGAAACTGGATTTTGGGTGGTAATCGCACAATAGAATATATAGATGTCAAATTATTATGTACACCTAAAAATTATATAATTGTATTAACCAATGTTATCCCAATAAACTTAATTAAAAAAAAATAATAAAAACAAACAACAAAGACAAAGTGGCCTGTGTTTCAAGGACTGCACCTCTGGAGAACTTCCTGACATAGATCACCAGGCCCACTCCCAGAGTCTCTGATTTTGTAGGTCTGGGGTTGGGCCTGAGAATTTGCATTTCTAAGAAGTTCTCATGCGAGGCTGATGCTGCTGGTCCAGGGATCACATTTCAAGAATCACCGGTGTAGGAAAACACCAAGCACAACTGGGACTCTGAGGAGAAAGGCCACTTCCACTTTGAAAGGAGGAGAGAGGTATATGGTGGTGGTGGTGATGATGTCAGAATTGGGACTTGACTGAGCCTGTGTTCTTTATAGTATAACCAGTCACATTATGGGAGAGTGGAGAGGGGGATCAAGGTGAGGGAAGGGGTAAGAAAGATCAAGAGGAGTTTGTTGGAAAAGGTTTTCCCAATTGTTAGTGAAGAGAAAAAGACTGAAGATACATTACTAGTTTCCACTGGTAAGGTAGTAGAATCTGATTAAATGTAGTTTTTCTTATTTTCTTAACATCTGTGTCCGCTATATTATAACAACTCTCAAACTGACTTCACTAGAATGACATGTGCAAGTTTTATGGTATTGGGCAAATTACTAAAAAGGTCAATACATTAAATTAATAATTTCAATCACCAACCAAATCCCAGATGAGAGCTTGTCAGTGAGGCAAATGGGCAGTCCTGACTGGATGAGACAGTATGTATTGATAGCATGATCCCTGACAGAGTGTGAGAGGAATGGCTGAGAGAATGAAGGTCCTGCACACACTTCAATTTTCCCATCACATCTCAGGCACTGTGAAATGCCCACCATCTTTGCCTTCATCTCTTCATTATCGTCAAGTAATATTTCTCAGGTTTACTCATGCATGGGCCCTGTGTTCTTTCATTCTGCTCAAATTTTCTTCTTCACTTCCTTTTCTCTTCTTGGCTTTTTCTCAATATACTGATTTTTTCCTTCTGGCCGACAGCTGTGAACATCATCCCCGCCCACTCTATCAAGCATTTGCTTTTTCAGAAACGGCATCCAGTTGGAAATGTGGCGTGCCCTGACATGGCTTTTCTCATTCACGGGCTGGGATCATACTTGCTGGACAGAAAGATTTATCACACAGTGAAGCATCCCCTAACTGTGCCCCAAGAACATGAAACAATAACCGAAAGGAATTTATAGATGCCTGTATAGTGAAATAGGGAGAGAAGGAGAGAGGAAGGGGAGTGGGGACAGACCAACTGACCTTCCTTTTCAATGTGCATGTGTTTACAACCTTTCTTTACAGGACAAAATGCTACTGTTCAGCTGAGGCTAGAACAGACCTATATTAAGATCTGACTAAGGAAATCCTAGACAGCGTGGCCTCTCATTAAGAACCTGTCCACCCCACTTACCTCATCAAGACATCGCTCATACTGCTCCCTTTGATTTTCATTTTCCAAAGCCAATGCTGAGTTCTCTGCCTGCAGTAAGATATAAAAATAATATAAATAAATCAATAAAATATTGTATTATGTGACAACTTATTCAATACAGTTACTAAATATATCTCCTCAGGATCCAAAACAACCTTTTAGAACAGACTTAGACAAGTTTGCTCAAAGTACTATTATAAATATCTCAGGGATGACTTCTGTCTTATCTTGTTTCACAAAAATACATTACCATTTAGAGAAATATAAAACTTGATATTCTGAACAGGTAGAAAATCAAATCATGGTCTGATGTAAGAGTATTCTATAAAAAGATTACAATCTTTACATCATTCTATTAAAACGTAAATATAAGAAATGTTTTAATCCACTTCATTAAGACCTGTCACAGTTTTACAATCCAATATTTGTTTAGGCCATAGAAAAGGATCTCAGGTAAATTCACAAAAGCATAACTCCAAATGCAAACTAAATATGGTTTTTTCCTTGTTAATCAATGACTTTTGAACATAAGAAAATAATAAATTTAAGAACTGAATTATACTTAAGAGTCTTTCTCCCTCTCTTTCTTGTTTTAAAATTACTGCTGTTTTTGCCCCTCAGAGCCGTGTGGGTATCTGAATGCTGAGAAGAGTACTATAAGATAGCAGGTTAAATATGGTTACTAGGTTACTATGTGGAATAATAAAGGGGAAAAAAGTAATCACTATAAGCATATTACATTTTAAGAGGAACATGACATGGTAGCATGAGAACTGCCCTCCACATCTGGCGATTTAGGTCCAGTTCATCCACTGTTGGCCCCAGCCTGAATCCAGAATTGTGTGTTAACCCTTCCATGGTTGTGACAGTGACCACCTGCCCCATTCACCAAGAAAATCTGGCTGTAACTACCCCTTGACTCCAACCCTCTTTGACATTTGGAAGGGGTGTATAGTGCTCCGAAACAGTTTTTTCCCCCCAAATATATGGCATCCTTTTTACATGACACATAGATCAACGTTTTTTCTTTATACCTTCTTCCCATCAATTAAAAATATTCTTTGGTCTATGGCCGTGCCACCCTGAACATGCTCAATCTCATCTGATCTCGGAAGGTAAGCAAGGTTGGGCCTGGTTAGTACTTGGATGGGAGACCACCTAGAAATACTAGGTGCTGTAGATGTAAAATAAACAACCACAGTTTAGTTTTCAAATTCAGGAAACATAACATTAATACAATACCACAATCTGATCTATCTTATTTCAATTTCATCCATTGTACCAATATTGTGAAAGAGCAAATTACCTCCAGTTCGGAATCCTACCCAGGATCATGCATTGCATCTATTTGT
>NW_011888798.1:11789484-11805904 GCF_000151845.1 Pteropus vampyrus | reverse complement strand
CTTATTTCAATTTCATCCATTGTACCAATATTGTGAAAGAGCAAATTACCTCCAGTTCGGAATCCTACCCAGGATCATGCATTGCATCTATTTGTCACTCATTCAGGATCCTTTAATCTGAAATAATTCCTTGTCTTTCACGTTGTTGACTCACCCTTTCTTTTCCTTCCTTCCTTTTCCTTCCTTCCTTTCTTTCTTCCCCTCCCTCCCTTCCTTCCGCCTTTCCCCTTACCTCCCTCCCTTCCTTCTTCCCTTCCTTTTTTATGAAAAAGTAGAGGCCAATCGTTTTCTGAAATGTTCCTTAATGTGAATTTGTTTTAAGTTTTCTCATGCACACTGGCAGAAATAGCACAGAAGTGATGCTGGATCTTTCTCAGTGCATCATATCAGAATCATATGACGTTCATGTGTCTCATTACTGGACATGTCAACTTTGATCACTTGGTGGACGTGGGGCCTGCCAACATCTCTATTATAAAGTTGCTCTCTTTCCTTTCACAATTAATAAGTAATCAAATTTTCATCCATTTATTTTGGCAACCATTGATGAGTCTTCACTGAATCACTAGTTACTCCGGTTGCGAATGATGATTTCTACCATTTCTCTACCAAAATTTATGACTTTTCATTCTATCATAAGGAAGAACTTTTCCTATTTATTTATCAATATGTACTTTTCCTATTTATTTATCAATAACTTATAACATTAAAAGCATTATAAGTTATTGCTGTTGGTATTTATTTTGATGCTCAAATCGTTCCAACTTTGGGAAGATAAACCTCTTTAAGCTGTGTCCTTTTGATAACGTTTCCATCATTTTAAGAAGACTTTCTTCCTTTTTTGTCACATGGAAATGTTCCAGGTTCATTTTGCTTTTTCCTTGCCCCATCCCTGAAACTGGCCATTTCTTTCAGGAATCCAACTTTCCTGTAGTTGGAGAATGGTATTTGGAAACTAAGATATGGGTGTTAATGTGTGCCAATTGCTACTGAGAAGTCATGGCTTCCAGTCCCTTTTCAGTGGGAGGATCTCTCTCTCTCTCTCTCTCTCTCTCTCTCTCTCTCTCTCTCTCTCTCTCTACCCCCCCAACCTTTCTTCCTTCCTTCACACACACACACATACACACATGCACACACAACCTCAACCTCCACAGAATTCTTCCTTTTCCTTTTTGCTAGAGCATACATACGTAGGCTGCCGACATCATTACATTTACTCAACTTTTTTTCATTCCCACAGTGCATACAAATCTGTTAACACTACAGAAAACAATACTAAGAAGAATTCACAACTTTTTTTTTTTTTAGAATGCAAGTATAGAGTAAAAATACTGTGTTCAAAAGTTACAAGATTGGTTTCCCCACCCCAACTAACTTTAATGTGACTTTGCTATTCATTTGAAATTCAGTGCAGTTCATTTGTTTCTGATAGTATTCAAATCTAATTTCTCCTCTTTTTGTTAGTTTCGTTTTATTTAGTTTTTGAATATGGGAAACATTAACATGATTCCACAAGTCAAAATCATATTGAAAGGTATATTCAGCAAGGTGTCACCCCGCTCCTAACCCTCTGCCTCATTCACATCTACCCTTGCAGGTTCTTTAACAGTGTTCATGACCCTTTTGTCTTCCTTTATTTGTTACTATCTAGTTAAAATCATGTCCCTTGACTCCCTCCTATTGCATACATAACAATCAACTTTCCCTTTCACTCCATTTTCCTACCAATTCTCTAGACGCATTCTTTCTACTTTATCAAAGCATATCATGTTCAAGTATCTTCTTTCACCCCTGCCCTTATCCTTGTTTTAGCCTCTTTAATGAATGATGACTGAGGATGTAGGTCTTATACTTCTCTTTTATTGCTATAGCATCTTAAAGTTTTCCCTGTTCCTTTTTATCTTCACAACCACATCTCCAAATGGCATCTCTCCTTTTGATTCCTTCTCCCCAGGAAACACCGCCTCTCTGAGACAGCCGCATCAGGCCCCGCACACTTTCAAGCCCTGCCCTGCAGCCAGCACTGGGAACCACCAGTCTCCCCCTGTGGTCAATATGGAGCCCATGCTGTCCAACCTCCTCATGGCAGAGCTTTCTTTACACTCTCTGCCATCCCCCTCCCCTGGAACACACAGTCTTACAGCCATAGTTCTGTGGGTATTTGGTGTTTATTTTTCTATTTAGAAGAATTTGAAGTTCTAGTGTTCTGTTTTCTGGTAATTCAGAAGGCATGGGCTATGTGTGGTTTTATTTGTGCTTGTGATGATTTGAATGTTTTTTGTTTGTTTGTTTTTTGGTTTTTGGCAGATGTATCGAAAGTTTCAGATTTAGGCCAGTCTGTTACTTAGCAATGAAATGGGTGAAGTGACCGAACTGTGATGGGGCACAAAAGTTGAGGAAAAGTGTTGAGGTAAAATCTGTTTGGAGATGCTCTTGCCACTGTCAGATCATCTCGACCGAGTCATAGTTTGGTTCTCAGGGTTCAAATTCCGGCTTCTTCTTCAGGTTTCAATTCTAATACTTGGCTTTGATCTCATTCCTCTGGGCTCAGATCCCTGTTTTAGCAACACCCCCAACATTCCTGTCCCTCAGGCAAGATGTTCTTTTCATTCTCCTCATGGACAGACACCTGCCACACAGCCCAATCCCTCTACCCTCACACTGATCACCTACCTGAACTTTTAAAGTATTGGTTGTATATGCATAGACTGCTTCTCCAATTTACTCCCCACCCAAACTAGACTGAAAGCTTTTTCTGACTTGCTGCTGTTTCCCTCAGGGATTGCTCTGGCCTGTCACATTGAACCTCCTCTGCACTTGCAGCTGGTATAACTTCTCATTTCCTCACTCAGCCCAGGTGGGAGGGCTGGTACCAGGTTCTAGTTCCATCCCATTGCAGTTTGTTTACCTGGCAATCCCAGGTTGTATAACCTTCTACCCTGCCGGGCTAACAGTTCTTTAGCTAAAATACGAAGGAAACAAATGAGCTAATCTATAAAGTGACTTCCAGTTCAGATATTTGGATATAATGACAAATGGGGAAACTGCTGGAATTCTGATTCTATAAACTCACTGCTTTCTTTGGGGAAATTTAGCTTTTGTGAAGTACACTGGTTTTAGTAAGGCAGTGGCACAAAGGATAACGGGAAGAGATAAAAAAGAATGGCAATGTCAGATTGCGTTATTTTCACTTTAAATGTCTTAGAAAAAAATGGGTAAGGAAATAAAGCTGAAAATGGGAATTTATATGGGATATCTGTATCTCGCTCCTACCCACAATATCACACTGCAATCATACTACCATCGATCCATTCGAATAATTACCATCATTACACCATTTACACTGCTTGTCTCACGTTTACAGCTCTGACGATCTATTACAGGCAAGTAAATTAAATACCTAAAGGGTGCTGGTGAAGACACAATAGTCACATTTATGGTTAATGTGTTCAGTTACAGAGACCAATTTAATTGATATAATTCTACACATCCCAGAGGACAATGGAGATATTAACAATTATGCTGGTGAAGTTAAAAATAATCTTGATCTCATGATTTTCTTTACTCCATTTGCATTTATTGGTAATTCAGGATTAACCTGCTACTGACATGAGACAACAGGGGGAAAAGGCAAGAAAAAAATGAAACCCCTTAATTAAATGTGATTTAAAGAAACGGTGAATATTTGTATGGCAGAAATGGGAAAGGATAAGGTAGAGAGGGAAAGAGTAAAATATAGGTGTAACTGCTGAAAATTACAGTAATGACAACAAGGTCTTTTCCACTTTACACAAATATGTTATTAAATCAGTATACCCAGGGGGATGTAGTTAGAGCATTCAAGTGAATATAACAGTGAGTCTTTATGTTCCACTTTTTCTTCCATGACAATCAAAAACTTTTGCTAGACTGAATCCATGTTTTTGGGAATTTCCTGCTCTGTGTGGTTTTCTCATGAATCCAAATATAGAGATCTAAATATGTTTCTGATTTCATCTTTAAAGTCATTGAAGATGTCTTTATAAAATTGAAGAGTTTCATAGAGTAAATCCATATTATTTTGATTTACTGTAGAGAATGGATCTGAATTAATATATATTTTTAAAAGAAACTATGTTTCTCAGAGGTCCTGCCTGTGAATAGATATGCTGGCCAGAGCTTACAAATGATTGAATAGACTGATGCTTCTAAACTGTTGTTCTATACTAATTCTCTAAGTGCTTATGATGTTTAAAAATCTCTCCATACTATAAAATTGTTCAATACATCTGTTATGTTTGAATGTTGAAACTCTAAGGCCTGATGTGATGGTAAGCCCCTTTGGGATTTGCTTACGTCGGAGGGCTGAGCCCTCATCAATGGGATTAGTGTCCTTGTAAAAGAGCCTCTGAGAGCTTGTTATCCCTCTTCAACCATGCTAGGACACTCCTAGAAAGCTCTGGCTATGAACCAGGACAATGGCCCTTACCAGAACTCAATCATGCTGATGCCTTGTTCTTGGACTTTCTAGCCTCCAGAACTGTGAAAAATAAATTTCTGCTGTTTATAAGCTACCCAGTCTGTCCTATTTTGTTATAGCAGCTTGAGCAGACTAACACGACATTCTTTTCTATAGAGCAAAGGTAGAATAGTTCTACACACAAAAACAGTTCCTTCTGTAGGAAAGTTCACCTTTGTCCCCATTCATGTATTCAAACTTATATTTTTGCTGCTTGAGAGCACACACCATGTCTTAAGTCAAGCCTAGCCCCTGTTTCTCTCATAAAGATCCAGTTCTTGTTCCCAAGGCTGTGCCTTGGTTCTGCTACTTTAGCCTGGAATATCCCTCACTTTCCCATTGGCCTTTCTAAATTCTACTAATTTTTTGTCATCTGGCTCAGATCCGAACCTAAAAAACTTAAATGGGGGAATATATTTAAATTTTAGAAAGCAATTTCAGATGTACAAAAAGATATCGAAACCATTACAAAGACTTCCCTTCCTCTTTCACTCTGATTCCCCAAAGATTACCATTTTCTCATGTTTGCTTTATCATTTGTTTCACACCTATCTATAACCAGAGATATTAAAAAAAATTTGCAAGTAGGTGCAGACATGATACCCCTTTACCCTTTAATACTGTGAAGTGTGTTTTCTGAAAACTATATTTTCTTACATAACCAATGTATGCTTCTCCAATTCAAGAAATTAACTTGGCTACAAGTTATCCCTTAAACATCCTTATCAGGACTAAGATCCAATCCAAGTTCCCAGAGCTTCATTCAGTTATCATTCTCTTTAGTCTCCTGTAATACGGAACAGCTGTTTGTCTTCTATGACCTTGACATTCATCAAGAGTACAGGCCAGTTATTTTGTAGAATTTCCTTTAATTTGAGTTTGTTCGCTGTTTTTTCATGGTTGGATTAAGTATTTGGGGCAAGAATACTGCAGCAGTGATATTGTGTCCTTCTCGGTACATCGTATCCAGGGCCACTTGATATCGATTTATCCCAATACTAGTGTGTTAGCTTTGATCACTTGGTTAGGTTAGGGTCTGCCCGACTTCTCCACTAAAAAGTTATTAATTTCCTTTTCTGACCAATAAATATCTTCTAGGAAGTTACTTCAAAACTATGTAAATATCCAAAGGTTTTGAGGTTGTGCAAATTTTTAAATATCTACATTTTGTTCATTAATTTTGGAATCCACTGACAATTTTTTGCCTAAACAATTGTTACAGTGGTGGTCACCAAACAGTGCTTTTTAGATTCCACTATACCTCCTACACAGATTTCTTTGAACTCTATCATAAAGAGGGGCCATGCATTTTAACAATTAATTACAATGCCTTTAATTGAGATTAACAGTTTTATGAATATCATTAGTCTTCTCCAGCTAGACTGTAAGCCCTTTGAGACAGGAATCATGCCTTATGAGCCTCTCTTCAAAAGAGTAAGATTTAAGTTAGTGCATATTTACTACAATATTGGGAAAGTTAAACTCATTTTGATATTTATATTTATTTAAAATCAATGAGTTTGTGCAAGTAGTATATCAGGCATTTTTACCTATGTCCTCTCAGTGGTGGTCATACTCACACATGTGAATACATTCTGGTGTATTTTTTGATAATATCTTATGGACAAGTGAGAAATTACATAAGCGATAAACAATTTTTGCTCTTGGCATATGTCAATATAAATTTGATTTCTTATTATGGTGTCTAGAGTTTCCAAACAAAAACCAGTATACATCATCTGACACATTTTTACAACTGGCAGAATATTAAAAGTTCCTACTTCTCTATACTAAATAGTATGGGAGCCTGAGTTTTTGCTCCTAGCTTTTCAATGTTAATTGCACTCATGACGGGGACTGTCATAGTGGTAGATTAAAGATGGTTGCAAATGAGTTGTGATGTGTCTCCTTACATCTTGCCTGGCCCTTCCTGACTTGCTTGACCAATAGAATGTGGCTGACGTGCTATTTTGGAAACTTTCAAGCCCTGACCATGAAATTTTCAGATTTCACTTTGGCCTCTTGGAGTCCGGAGTTGCCATGTAAGAAGTCTGGTATCTTGGAGTCCGGAGCTGCCATGTAAGAAGTCTGGTATCTTGTGGTGGGGTAAAGCCTGACCATGTGGAGTGGTCCTTGGAGGATGAGATGCCTTGAGCACTGACATGCCAGACATGTGAGTAAAGAATCCATCTTGGCAATTGATCTTCTAGCTCTAGCTGACATCACCTGAACTAGAGACGAATCATCCAGCTGTGTCTTTTCTCAATTTCTGACCCACAAATAAAAGTCATTTTAAGCCTCAAAGTTTTGGGTTGTTTACATAGCAATAGATAACTGGGACAGACATATTTAGGAGATGAGCCAGAATATCAAAAAACAGGGGCTACAGCAAAAAGGAAATAGTCTAGTAGAATAAATAAATTAATTTCTTACATCGAATGCTATAATATAAAAGGATCAGAGCAAAGGAAAAATCAACTAACTTCAGATGAGGTAGGAAAGATATTCCTTGAAGAGGTGATCTTGACCTTTGATGAAGCCTACTCAGTATGCATTCAAAACAGCAACAAAAGTCCTCATTGGGATGAATGAAATTGATATAGCTTTGAACAAAATAACACGACAATGCCATCTGTCTTGTATTAGCTATCAGAAATAAATTATCCAATCATGCTAGAATCCTGGGTATAGACATCGTCAAATTATTATGAAAGTGAATAATGTCAGACACTAGCAAATACCCACTGCATAGAAAATCTTGGATTCAAGAATGATGAAAAAGGACAAATTCATAGTGTGCAAATTGAGCAGGGGTAGAGTGGTGTGGAGGAAAAAGGAAGGTGGAAAGAGGAGGATGTCCTCTAAAGCGAAAAAAGAGAAAGGAAGAAAAAATCCAATTCAGAGTAACTAAAAAGGGTGCACTTTCATGACTAATCCTGATGCAGTGGCTGTTTTTTCTCAGAATGACATCTTCCCAGCTTCCTGGAAAACCCTTCAACTCAACAAAGTCAGACAGGTCAGAACGAGGTCAGGAAAAATGTATTCCTCTAAAATCATGGTTCGGCTCCAAAGGTAGAAAAGTGTTTCTTTGTGATTACCATCCCGAATGAGAGTTCCACAGCATTCTAATTAAGCAATATACTTGCCGACTCTTGAGACCGTGGGCCAAGAACTTCAGAGTTAGCCTTCCAAGACAAACACAGAAATCCACAACATATCCATAATTACACTGTAGTCTGTTCTATTTTGAAAGCTGTCAACAAACATTATGACGAGAAAGAATCAAGAGAGGGGCTAAGTATGCCATGAGGCACGCCTCCCGACGGTGTATGTTTTAATCTAGTAAAGTGACAGAAAGCCTGAGTACAAAGGACACCAAGAATTGGACCTGGATATTGCGTCTCCTTCCCTTTATCATCATCAAATAAAACTTATGGGGTTTCTGAATCATTCATCTTATCATGTCTGGTCACTGCAGTGGCCGTGTGGGGGATAGCTGATTAAAGAATAATTCCCAATGACTGTATTTAAGAACTATAGTCTCCACACTCAGGGAACATCTAGGGATGCTGTGCATCTGGGAGGCAAATTTCATCATCCTAGAAAATTTCAGGAAATAGTTAAAAGCTTCACTCATCCACCACAGGAATAAACATGGGCACGTGTGCCCATTCATGCTCAGACACGCCCTTAAAATGTCTTTGTTCATGCACTTAGTACACCTTAAGAACGCCCACCAATTCCAGGCCCAGCGCAAGGCCCTGGGGACCAAAACCCAAATAAAATATCATCCCTGTCTCAAGGAGTTTTGGAACCCATGCAGTAAGAACATCTTATGCAGGACCTGTCCACAGGTTCATTTTTGAAGAGTTGACCAGAAAACACTTCACAGTGAAACTTCTGTGTAATTCCAGAGCTGAAATCCTCAGATGAGGCTTTAGACCAGTGGTTTGCAAATTTGAGTATGCATCTGGATCCCTTCTTATGCTTGTTAGGTCACAGATAATTGGGCACCATCACTGTCTGGATTCAGTGTATCTAGGGCAGTACCTATAAATTTGTACCTCTAACGAGTTCTCACTCAGGTGATGCTGATGCAGCTGGTCTGGGGACCACACTTTGAGAACTTTCAGATCAATCAGCTTCAGAATGAAAGCAGTTGTCCTCCCTTGTGGCAGCCTGGCTATCATCTCCTTTAAACTGTTCAGGAATTTCTTACTGCTTCTTTGTACTTGGAAGCGGTCACCATGTTTGTCCTCTTCACCAGGGAAGCTTCATGAATCTCTAGAGGTGAATAGGTGCCTGCTCTCTGCTTCCACAATGTACCACCTGCGCATTTCTAGTAGAGTACCTATCATAAAGATTTTCACTTCAGACTGATAAAAATATCATACAATTTTGTACTTTGCTTTCTCTTATTCTGTTTATGAGTCTGCCTCTCTTCCCCCACATAAGTGATTTGTGCTGGGTAGAAAAAGCCCCTGAGAGGATATATCAGTGTGTGTGTGTGTGTGTGTGTGTGTGTGTGTGCGCGCGCGCGCACGCGCGCGCGCGCGTGAACGCATAACAGAAAAACATGTGATTTGGAAAAATATTACTTGATATTGAATTATATCTGGAAAATAATAAAAGGTAATGTTTTCATAGTACAAATAGAAAAAGAAAGCTCGACAATTTTCTTGCCTATGGGGACATACAGGAAAGAAATCTATATAGAGAGTTTGTGGGTGGCAAAAAGGATATATCATCCTAGGAGGAAAGTATGATATTATAATGGGAGGTCACATATGCTTTTTTAATTGCTTTTCTATTTCTGTTTTTGTTGTTGTTGTTGTTTGTTTGTTTTTTTTTAGAACGGAAAGAGGTCTGGCCTTTGAAGTCAAGTAAGCGTTTATTTTGATCTTGGCGCTGCCTCTTTCCTAACATTACCTCAGGCAAATCACTTGGACTCTTTGAGTCTGTCTCCTTGGTAAACAGGAGTGGAAATATATTACCATCAGTCTTTTGGGGCTGAATGAGATGAATGTAAAATGCATCTAACACGGAGCTGGCCTGTTATAGGTGGTATCAGTCAGGACAGAAGTTGTCCTATTGACTGGAGAGATTTCAGCCAAGAGAAGTATAACCCGGGCCCTCAGAACAAGATATTGTAGGAAGCATCACACATAGATTGGCTTCAGGTGCTGGCTCTTTGGACCTGCACTCTTCCATTCCTATCCTTTCCCCTCATTTCTCTCTCATCTCCTCACTCTCATTTATCAACTACCCTTTCCCTATAGAAAACCCTGCTTCTGAGAGAGTACTCAAAACTTCATCCACATTAAGATTCAAAGCTGATAAATAAAGCACTGAGAGGATTTGCATTTTAAGAGAAGATTAAGAAGTGAATCTTTAACTGTAGCTTTTAGGAGTTAGAAAGTGGGCAGGTTTGCAGGAGTGCAGGATGAGCTGAGATAGGGCACTGCATTTCACCTTGAAGTCATACTATAAGTGATCACCTGCTAGACTTTCATTTAAAGCCTAGAAGGTCTCGACATGATAATCTTCGGGGAGCTGAAAGGAAGAGTGCTACACAGAGTTCTTCCCAAACTGTACACATGAAACACTGACCTCTCTGATCTGTGGATGCCACTGACCCGGGTGCCTATCCCTATGCTGCCCGTCCCTTGGTCACAGCACCCACCACCCCCTTTGCTCTCTGATGGCTGGCACCATTGTTTTTCCACACCCTGCATTGTGCTTGGAACACAGAAGGAACCCAGACCATTTGTATTTCTGACTCTTTCCATATACACACTTGCATCCCAGGAGTGTGGACTGCAACTAGGATTATAAAAAGAAATATGATTAGTTTAGGGAGATGAATGCTTCTGTTTTACGTTTTCAAGGTTCTGTTTTTTGTTTTACTCAAACTTCCTGTGCAAACACTTGTCACTTGCAAAGGCCATAGGTCTGACATTTTGGAAAATCACCACAGTTGCCGATACCCTCCTCTCCACCCCGCCACCCCCAATGCTGTAAACAATAACAAAGAAGTCTAAGTAAATCCTTCAGATTTACAAGGAGTGGGAATAAGAAAGCCAGGCTGAGGCAGACACAAGGCAGTGGATGCAGTGGCATCGGGACCTGAAAGAAGAACTGCACACGTCGGCCTCCCAGCAGCCCTGGCAGCCCGGGTCACAATATCACCTCTGCAAAACAACAAACTCTTGGCAAATGTTTAACAAGGGCTGTTTGGGAGACAAGAGCCTGCTTTATGCTTCTCCAGTTTCCATGGTGTAAGTCCTTCCTCCATGACTGATTTCGAGCTACCAGAGAGAGTAGGGAGGAGAAGCACAGCAGCCCGCTATCATATAATATTCCCATCATACAGGATATAGATCTCAGGTAATAGTAAAATGTTATAAAATAATTAGGAAGTAATGAGCTTTGAATGTGTATTACTTTTGTCTTTAATTACATGTAAATTGATATAATTTCATTAATAATAATTGCCATGTTAATGACAAGCTCATAAACTTCTTGAAAGAGTAACAGTTGGCTCTCAAAAGCTGGTATGAGCTGGCTTCTGCACACCATTGCTCCTATGTATCATAGAGCTCGAGGACAGCAACTCAAACATCCATATATATCTGCGAAAACAAAGGGTGTAGAGATTGTGTTCTGCTTGGAATTTCATTCAGGGACTTACTTGACCCAGTGGAGACCATCAGGCCTCAGCTTGCATGCCATTCCCAGCTCTGTTCTCTTTCTCAGGTCTGCTTATACAAGTTGGTTTTGGAAACTCAAGGATAAAGCACCATAAAGCTATTAGTACATATACCTTCTTCCTCATTAGTGAGGTTGCTTTCTTTGTCTCTGTACTTGCCTAGGTGGATTAATCTGGCCACCCCTCCCCTGCAACTTTGCCCCTGACCATCTTCCTTCATCCCCCTCAACTGGAAGAGGAAAACAGATCTATTCAGCCTGCAATAGAAGGTACTTGGGACTTGTGTGGATTCAGGGAAGTGAAGATTTGTGTGTCTGACAAGTATGTTTTCAAAGACGTGTATAAACATTTCATTATTCCAGTCATTTAATAGTGCTGTCAAATTGTTCCTATCAAAATTGAAAACCTCAGCCATTTAAAAAGTTACATACTTGAGATCAAGATGTAACATGTATTTTCCAAATCATAACAGAGCCAAAAATTCAGGTACTCTAAAATTCTTAGCAAAAACAACCTTTAAACGTATTTTACCCACTCCTTCTCCAGATGTGCTTTCAGAGATAACCAAATCTATGACTTTCAAGCAATAAGGAGACTAGAGTGAATTTTACAGGTTTGTAAGTTACAGAGATATTTCATAGAACTGAGAAATGTGAAAAGATTTGATCACTTCGTTGAGTATAGAATATTTGTGGCATTAACTATCAGTCATTTTAGAAGTTGGACTATGCAAAACTTGCTGATAGATTCGTAGAACATCAGATTCTTTAAAGAATGATCTTATCACCTCATTTAACTAAACACCACGAGACTGTGGGGTAGATAGCATTAACTTCATTTTATAGATAAAGAAACTCTGTCGGTTTAAGTCCTTAATGTTATAGTGATATACTCTTTATATACACAGTCCTAATCCTTAAGTATTTTGGAGACCAAAATATAAGCAAATATAGCTTGAAAAAAGCCTAAGAGACCAGTGGTTATCTCCTCTTTAACAAAAAAACAGGCAATTTAGGTTGGAGAATCAGCTGAGAATCCCTTCAGGAATAGGAATCTTGGACCTCTGAACTATATAGGAACCCTTAGACAAACCGGAAGAAAACAAGCACAGGCATGTGTGCTTCCGGAATCATTTTACCCCAAAGAGGAAGTCATTTAACCACGTAAGATAAAACTGCAAAGATATCTCATTACACATGCACCAGATTGGCACAAATGGAAAAATTTTGTATGGCAAGTGTTGGTGAGCATGTGGAGCATCAGGAACTCTCACAGGTCACTCACTGATAGTAGTGCAAATCAGTACACTCATTTTAGAAGAGTTTGCCTTACCTACTAAAAGGAGAAGCAACTCATACCCTCTGACCCAGTTACGCTATTTCTAGGTATATCCACTATAGGCACCTGTGGACACATACCAGGATGGCCATAGACATATATTCATAGCAGCTTTGTTCTTACCAGCCCTCAGATAGAAACAATTCAAATGAAGATTAACAGTACAGAAGGTTCATTTGTGGTAAATTTACATAATGGAATATTATATAGAAGTACAAAACAGTGGGGCAGAGCTACCTGTATAATATGGATGAATCTTGCAATGATAGCACTGAGTAAAAGAAGCAGAATATATATTTAAGCAAATATATACATATACAGATACACACACAATCTCCCAATGTGATTCCATATAGAAAGTTCAAAAACTGGAAAAATTAAATTACATTGTTAGGGGTATATACATAAGAAGTAAAACTATTTTTTTAAGGAGAGAGGAAATGATTATTAAAAAATTCAAATAAATTATTGCCTCTAGTGAAGAGAACAAAAGCTGTGCTAAGAGAGGAGCCCACAGTGGATGGGGTGGGTTCTGGGCTACTGGTAATATTTCATTTGTTGACCTAGTAACAATTACTCAATTTTTTGCATTACAATTTTTTAACTGTAAATATACGTTTTATGCACTTGTTTGTAGACACATTTCACACACGCACTTACACGTAATAGGGCACTAGGAAGCAAAGCTTGAAGGCAAGGGAGTTCTGGGTCTCAGTGTACCTGGGGAGCTTAGTTCCACTGCAACAGGATCAGTGGGTGGAGACTGGGTGACACTAATTAAGAAGAACAGAGAGGTGGAAGGAGCCAGATGCCAGGAAGGGACATGACTAAATATCGATTTCAAGTAACTAACCCCTGCAACAGTGACAAAGAGGGGTTACAAGGGAAAATGGGGAGATCAGAAAACATGTGACAGCAGCATTCCTGTCAAGGATGACCTACCCCTGAAATAAAATGGCAGCATTGAAGAAGGAGAGAAAGTCATATTTGAGAGAATTTAGAAGAGATTCGTCAGCTGCTACCCAGTACCTAGAGGAAAAAGAGAGTTGAGAACCAAAGATGTCATAAAGGTTTATATTTCAGGTCTCTGAGAGGGTGATAATGTCTTTAATAGAAACGGGGGACAAAATGAGATAAACAAGGTTATGGGAGATTTTAGAAGAAAGTCTATAGCTTTGCCATGTAATGATTTCTCCCTACAGAGAAGACAAAATCACAGCCACTGTATAACTCATTCCTAAGCGAGGTATGCCAGCACACAGTGACCCCTCTCCCTTTCCTTCCATTGTTTGCACGTTCTCATGAAATCCTTTTGTTCGGAGATGCTGTAGCCACCTCTAACTCTCCCTATTCTCTTTAGGGAAGAATATCGTCCCTTTGTTTAAGAATTCACAAGGAAAATGGTATTAAGCTTGAGGGAGATTGTGATTAAATTTCATTACCAAGCATAAACTCCGGCCTTTCCACTCAGGACAATGGCCTTTCCAGCAGATGGACAGTGGAGAGTCGACAGAAGCCTACCTTCAGCCCTGCTCCTCGTTTTCATGTGTCTCCAACACGTGTGGGCCACAGCAGCTCAGAAGCACTCGAACGCTCAAAGCTTTCTGCCTTTCTGCAATGATGGAGTGCGATATGGGTAATATAATAGCATCTAAGTAGTATTTAGTCTGGCTAGTACCTTTAGCTGAAACTACAAGGACATGGGAGATCCTTTGACTTATTTCTTTCATTCGGTGTCCCGAAATTTCCACTGGTGTTAAAAAATTGTAAATAAGATTTGGCCATGAGGGAGGAGTTACCCTTGAATTTCCAGTAGTTTTCAAAAATAATCAATTTTGAAAAAATAATTAGTTTAATTTTGTATATTTGAGACATGAGAGTAAAATCTGGAAAAGCTCTATCCAGGAGTTGGAAATGTAGGTCTAATGTAAGACAGAAGCCAGGGGTAGAGTCATCGCTGTAGCTGTGCCAAAGAGAGCAAGGGTGATATGGAAAATGATGAGGACGATGGCAATGAGAGTTAAGAAGTATTGATGATTACTATGTGCCAGGCTCTGTGCTCAGCACTTAATATACTTTATCTCACGTAACCTTTACAGCAAACTTTACTATGGAGAGACTGTTGTTATGTCCATTTTACAGATAAGCAACCTGAGGCTCAGAGAGATTTAGTGGCTTTCTTCAGGCCACACAAACCTAACTGAATCAGAAGTATTCTAAACCACTACAGTAAACTTTTTACCATTCTGAACTCCAAATTGTTTTGCTATAAGGAAATTATGCTAAACTGAATCCCCTTTTAGAAACGGTATTCCCTGTTTACAAGTCCAAGAACTAAAAGGGGGTGGATAGTTTTCTACTTAGAATAATTGGCAGGCAGTAGGATTTGCTTTGAAAACTGTATGGGGCAGGGGGAAGGAAAGCTAAGGCATTTATCTACCACCCTAATTCTTCTCACTTTAGCTTTTCAAATTTCCTGGGTTGCTTTGTGTGGGGGTTCGAGTGGGAGTTGGCAGATATTTTTAAGCAGTCAAGACCCTGAGGTAATAAGGGGTGAGGGGAACTGAAATGTAATTCTTTATTGAGGGATGGGTAAAAGAAGCATAAACATCTCAGTTTAAAGCTCAGCTCAGGTATAATAATATACGTGTAGGATTGAGAAGCTGGCAGTCACCAATTTTACTAAAAGATTTTTTTGTTTGAATTACACATCATTTTACCAAGATAATATTGAGTTGTTGTGTACACTGTGTAGTTACCCAGTGATACAACTAAAAAGGTATTTTTACCTAGATGACGTCTCATAGAGATATTTCCAGCATAGTGTGATATCAAGAGACCTGACTTTTTAGTTGTAGTTCACGGTTTTAAGAACATTTTCTAGCAGCATGATGTGACAGAGAAAACAGGCAGGAACACATGATTTCAAGCTCTGGCATTTACTTATTGTGTGACATTGATCAAGTCACTTAACCTCTCTCTTGCCTTTATCTTTTTCTCCTAAACCTTCTAGACCAGATTATCTCCAAAGTCTATTCCAGCTGTAAAATTATCTCCAAAGTCTATTCCAGCTGTAAAATTATCTCCAAAGTCTATCCCAGATTTAAAAAAAAAATTATATAGTAATGATCCAAAGATAAATAATAATAAAATCATAATTCTTAAGAGATGAAGAGGATCATACTTAATTTCTGTCACAGTACAACGATCCTTTATACAAAATTTTGAATATATATGGTGCTTACTTGTTCCCTTCTTTGAGTCCATGAGAGAGTCAGCTAATTTCCATGAGAACTCACAGAACCTAGCTGGCCTTGTTTCTCTAAACCAGACTTTGATGCAATCTGCTGAGGAGAGAGACGAATAACCAAACCAGAATGAAGTCTCATTTAGACAAACATGGATGAAATGTCGGGCTGTGCACAGCAAAGCTTATTTCCATGACTTAACAGGTGGCTAGGAAAAAAACGTCTTGTTGATCTGATTAGAACAAATTATTATTCAAAAACTGTTCTATATAATGAGAGAGTATGTGTGCAGTTTATCTACGTGTGTGTGTTGTATCTTCGTGTGCATACAGCATATGCCCATGACGTAGGTATAGGAATCACTCAAGTGCAACCAGAGGAGGTCTAGGGAGAATTTTGTAAATAGAGTTTCATTTTATGGTGAAGGTAATGAGCACTGATATACAAATGGCCTGGAACAGTGTCTCATATTGTCTAGAAATGAGCAGGTTATAAATACTGTTCTAAAGGTTAACACCTGTTGCATTTCTAACATTTCCATTTGCTATCACATCAGTGAACTCCAGGAGTACTTTCTTTGTAACTTGTGTAACATCTTTTGTTTTTCAGGTTTTACTGATCAGGCTT
>NW_011888798.1:11786074-11789174 GCF_000151845.1 Pteropus vampyrus | reverse complement strand
ACAAAATTTAGACTTTGCCAAATGTCCTCAGGAAGGGACATACACACGCGCGCACACACACACACACACACACACACACACACACACAAATGACATCACATCTGTGCTTGCCTGCATGGCACTTTCAACTTCATGTATAAATTTTATATACTTTTAGAGTTAGAAGAGGTTGTAATATCAAGGTTAACTACATAATTTTATAGATGAAGGAAACTTCAGCCCGGAGATGTAAAATAATGACTATCCAGCCATTGTAATTCATCTTTTGGTATCAGACGCAAGAATACTGGAGCAGAAAGAGATCTCAACTTCATCAAATCCAGTCTCTATTTTACAGACAAGAAAATTAGATCTCTACTTTTTGTTTTCAGCCCTTCTACCCATTACATCGATTGTTTGGATCACTTGCTCTGATAGCATGGGTATTAAATAAATCTTAACTTTTTTCTTCAAGATGGTGTAATTTGTGCCTAATTTACTTAAAGAGACGCCTTCACAGAACATGTTCCCTTTTATCAAGTAAGTGATGACAGGTTGAGACAGCTCCAGGCTCAGGTCTCACACCTGCTGAGTTTCACTTAGGTCCCACTGCAGTGAGAGCACAATTATCTAGTCAATTGCTCTGGAGGGAACATCATCTCAAAAACATGGCCAAGTTCACACTATCATAATTAATCAGACAACTGCTCTAGTGTGATGGCAGTTAACACTTTACAGACTTGGAATTGTCTTTTTAGCCCCAGAAAACACTATTCACATTAAGGCTGACTTCTATTTACATAAGCTGAGTCCTACATTTGGATGCTAATTAATAAAATATAACCATAATGTAATCCCACTTAAATGTTTCACTTCTGGGTAGAAATGCATTAAGTAAACAACATTTTAAATAAAATAGAGTCGTGTCAATATATTTGCTATAGAAAAAAAATACTTAAAATCCCTCATAAAATTCAGCCTCTGTATTTTTTAGAGCTGTCCTAGAACTACTGTCTTTTAAAAATGTAGCTTTGGGGGACTATCATGAAGGACTATATAAAGGACTATATTAAAGAGCTAAGAGCAGAGTTGCTCTGTGCATTAACTAAGTGTATATCAGGAGTTTGAAAGGGGTTGGTTGCAATTTGCAAATGCTAGTAGGGGGTTTCCAGCCATAACACAGTTTTACATCATCTTATGTTTGAGAGCAGAGATAACACTTTTCATACATCTGAGTGACGAGCATTTTCCTTTTCAAAACTGAAGGTTCTCATATTCTATTAGCATTTGAGGTATTAGTTTCACAGTATTTGAGGACTCCAGAATTTCTACATATATTGATTTTTCACTTAACATTCATAGACAAAAGCAGTCATTATTGTGTATCACAATGATAATAAACCTCATTTTACAGCATAAAGGTAAAAAAAAATTGTATTTATCTGGAATGAAGGATTGATTCTTAAATCTGATAAAGTCACTTATGAATCAAAGAGCAATCACGACATAGTTAAGAAATGAGCAATCTAAGAGAAGGGAAGATGGAAAGGAAGCATTTTATCAGGCACTGAGGGAAAAGTGAACGAGGATTGATAGATAAGATGTCCAGTTAGAACTCAACTAGCAACGCAAATCTCTGTTAGATATCACCAATAAAGGTCAAGGGGAACAGAGTTATGATAGTGAACTTTAAAAATTCTGACAGGAAACAAGACTACTGGTCTCCATATGCGTTGCCTTGCTATTCACATAAAAGCATTAGTCCCTTCAGAGAAAGGTTTATTGATTTACACAGACACTCATTTGTCACATCCTGTAGTCTACATTAAAAGCCGCCCAAATATTTCAAATGTACTCAGCAAATTTGCCTCCTCACCTGTGTGCAGTCTGGGATCTTGGCTATAAAGATATTTTCGATGTGAAGGACTTGGTTCAAGAGAAAGGCAGCAATTTAACCAATGTGCAGCCTTGAGACCCCTCCCTGATGTCTTATAGACATCATTGCTTTCATGGTTGTTGGACACTGATGGGGAAATCATAATGTGAGAGGATCACAATGCATTAGATCACAATGCAATGCATTAGAGTAGGATTCTTCATCTCGCTCATCCTAATAAAACTCCTTGACTTTCCTTGTAGTTTGTCATTTCTACCTGTATGTGACTGTTGAATGCCAGGCCCTGCATTATGTGTGGGGGACAATATGGAGTATGGATGGAGGGGTGGCTATGGTGTCCGCTGATGTAGGTGTGAATTCTGGTTCCAAAACTTATTAGCACTCACCCTGGGCAAGTCACTCACCTTCTTTACCACTCAGGTGTCTCATCTATAAAATGGCAGTATAAATAATACCTGGGTCACAGGTTGTTGCGAGGTTCAAGTGAGATAATACATGGAGAACACTAAAACGTAATGCTACGTTGCAGAGCTGTAGCCACTTGCCACCTGTGACTATTCATATTTAAATTCATTTAAATGAAAAATTCGGTTCCTCGGTCACACCAGTCACATTTCAAATGCTCGACGGTCACGTTTGGCTAAATGACTACCTTAACGGACAGTACCAATAGAGAACATTTTCAACACTACAGAAAGTTTAGTGGGTAGCACTATTCTAGAAGTTGATATATATTGTTAAACTTTTGTTGACTAATACCTTATAGGCATTATTATTTAATCTGAGGCACAGGCGCATGCCTGATAGTCACTGAAAATTCTTTAATGTGTTGACTTGAGAAATAGATGTTGACAGACTTCAACTCATTATACTTTTATTATATTTTTTTCTTCTAAATCATGTTTTCATCTTTATCTCAATTTATCCTCATGATATCCTTGTAAGTTAAATATATTAGTGATATATCATTTTCATCTCACAGAGAGGAAAACAAATTCAAGTGGCGTATCTACGTTCTATGAGCAAACAATATCTATTCTTTGGAGAGTGTGGGGAGCAAGAAACAAATAAGGTAAGGAATGCTACTCAGGAGGAATAAAATTCTTATTTTCCAGATACAAAATTAATGAGAGTTATTGGAAAATGTGAAAAATATATAAAAGTATGAAGAAAACAAAAATGGCTCAAAAGTACATGACCCATAACCACTATTAACATTATAGT
>NW_011888798.1:11781048-11785847 GCF_000151845.1 Pteropus vampyrus | reverse complement strand
AGAGAGAGAGAGAGAGAGAGTATATTATAGTTCACTTATTGGGTGATAATTTTCATTTTCTCTTGAAATAGAGTGGATATTTTCCCACACCATTAAAAATTATTTAGTAATATTTGATGAATGCACAAGAATTTATTATGAAGATATACTATACATTATTTAACCATTTCCCACTTACACTATTAAAAATAATGCCACAGAGGCCGTATTTAAACAAAAATCTCACTTTAAATCATGGATTATCTCTTTGGGATAGAGCCCTGAAAGTAAAATTACTGGGGTGAAAGCCTGAGAATGTTTTCAGATTCCTGATACCACTTGGCCTTCTTGAAAGGCTTTATTAATTTTCACATCTCTAGGAGCACATGTAAGTATCACTGCTCCTTCTCTAATACTGATGAGTACCATAAACATTTGGCCAATTTTGTAGGCAAAAACATTCTCTTTGTTATTTCATGTTTTATTTCTTTGATTACACATGAGACTAAATTTTTTTCTGTGTTTATTGGCTAATGATATTTCTATTCTGTGAGTTGGTTCTTCATATCCTGCGCCCAGATTCCTGTCACAATGTTACCATTATGAATTTATATTAAATCTTCATATATTGAGGATAGCAAAAATTCTTTTAGTTCTGATATGTTTTCTTTTTCTCTCTTTGAATTTAGTTTGTGATATTTTCATATTTAAAACTTTTAAATGTTTATAAAGTCAAATAAATCTTTTTCCTTTGTGATTTCCTTCATTAATTTTATAACATTAGAAAGTTCTTTTCCCACAAGAGAATGATTACATAGTCACTTTTATTTCCTTTAAGTGTAATAATGTTTCAATTCTCTTTTTTGCTACATTTACCTTTTTAATTTATATGATATTTATATTATGTTATGCTGTCAGGCAAGCATCTTATTTTCTTCCCAAAAAGTGATGAAATTGTTGCAGAAAATTTATATTATCAGCTTTTTTTTTGTTGTTGATATGTGACATCTCTTTCATAAGTGTTAAAATCTTAAACATGGTAGAGTCTATTGCCAGATGACTTATACTGTTTCACTGATCTGATCTAGAAACATAATGCCACTGCTTTAATTATTATAAGTCTGTATCATTTTCATGTCTGATATAGCAAGCCATGATTTATTCCTCTTGTTTTCAAACATTTTTTGTTTTTTCTATATAATGTATAGAATCATTTTATTATGTCCCCCCATTATATTCCTATAATCTAATTAGTTTTCATTTTCCTAAAATTTAATTCAACCTTTAAATTATTTTGGGAAGAAGTATTAGCTTTACAATATTTGGCCTTCCCATCCATGAACATGGTCTGTCTCTTTATTAAATTCTTTATTTCTCTCAATAGGTTTTATAGTTTTAAATGGGTTCTGAACATTTTTAAAAATAATATTTTACAATTCATTACAATTATACACTGAATTTTCCCCAATTATTTTTTGAACCATTATTCCTCGTTGACAGGGAACACGATTTTTGTAATACTCATATCTGACTAGTTTATTGCACTCTTTTATTATTCTCAGGTTTTCTCCACTTGATTTTCTCAGGTTCGTAGTACAGATAATGTTATTTGCAAGTAACAACATCCCTCCCCCGCCCTTTTCCAATAGACATGGAATTTGTGAATCACATATTAAGCAATATTGCAGAACTTCCAAAACAATAACTAAGTATGCCAATCACTGGTGCTATGGGTCCTGACTTTAGTTTATATCTATATCATATTTTCTTATTGAGAGTGATATTGGCTACTAGGTTAAGATATTCTTCATCCTATTAAGAAATTATACTTTTAGTCCTAATTTACTAAGAGTTTTAAACAGGAATTGGTTTGGAATTGACTGAGAGACTTTTGATCTATAATTTCTCTGGGGTGGAGTA
Source organism: Pteropus vampyrus (assembly GCF_000151845.1). Lineage (NCBI taxonomy): Eukaryota > Metazoa > Chordata > Mammalia > Chiroptera > Pteropodidae > Pteropus > Pteropus vampyrus. The sequence goes on along the minus strand of NW_011888798.1, from coordinate 11,783,948 downwards.
TGGGTTTTTTGTTTGTTTGTTTGTTTTTTGTTTTTGTTTTTTTGGTCAGCTTTGGGTACCTTTACATTTTATTCTAATTTCTAGAATAGCTAACAGAACAAAAGAATTATCTTTCCCAGATGTGGGACAGAAGAGGAAGGGAAAGCAGTGGGGTTTAAATGGTATCAGCATACATTCCAAATGGAGTCTAACTCCTTATTACAATACAGGCTAAGGGAACAGCAGAGGAATACCAATTTGATGGTGGAGAGGAAAGCCATGAAAATTGATGGCAGATGACCTTAGGAGTTTGGGAGGCAAAAAAACAGCAACCCTCCTCTAAATATTAAAAACTGCATGATGGATAAGAGATTCAGGTACAAAAGAATTTTTTATGTTTCTTGAATGATTTCCTATGTTGGAGAAAATTTACTGAATTTATACTATATACTAGAATTGTGACTTTCATATCATAATCAAAGTATATGTTATTGAGATTCCAAAAGAATATTTTGGAATAGAACTTAGACTCTTTCTCACATTATGTCTCACATTTTGTTAAACAGAATTACCTGAGTAGAACTGCAAAGTCCAGATGGACAACCTTTCTGTTATCACAGGTAACTGAACCAACAGTGTATAGTATGCTAACTTCACTGAGAATTTACCATGTACCTATTAAATAACCTTATTTACTAATTTACTAAACAGTCTGCGTGCATCATCTCATTTAATCTTCAAAGCAAACTTACGTGTTGGTACTATTAGCCCCGCTCCCACTTTAGGAGAAAGAAAGTGATGTTCAATGAGGCTAAGTAATTTACTTAAGATCAGATTATTAGTAAATGAAGGACTACATTTTGAGCCTAGGTTCTTTTGATTCCAAAGCACATTTGCTTTTAACCACTGGGCTGCACTGAATACTTTGTCTACGAATCCACACCATTACAATATCGTGGTTCACAGTGTGAGGGTCTGAGGTTATTTGAATCGCAGCTGCCATTTATTAGCAATCTGAGCAAGTTTGAAAAATTCTGTAAGTTACAGTTTTCTCATCTGTAAAAGTGAATAACAGTACCTACTTCCTAGAATTCTCCAGAGAATTAAATGATGTAATGTTTTTAAAGAACTCAGTATATTGTCCTCTCCCACCCCGCTTTCCCTCTGGTGATTACCAGTCTGTTCTCTGTACCTATGAGGTTTTTGTTTGTTTGTTTTGCTCATTCATTTTTTTAAATTCCACATGTAAGTGATTTCATATAGTATTTTTCTTTATTCATCTGATTTCACTTAGCATAATACCCTCAAGTCCCATCCATGTTGCTGCAAATCACAAGGTTTCATTCCTTTTAATGGCTAAGTAATATTCCATTGAGTATATATACCACCACTTCTTTATCCATTCATCCACTGATGGACACACAGGTTGTTTCCATATCTTGGCTATTATAAATAATGCTACAATAAACATAGGAGTGTATATATCTTTTCAAATTAGTGTTCTCGTATTCTTTGGATAAACAGCCAGAAGTGGAATAGCTAGATCATGTGGTAGTTCTATTCTTAATCTTTTGGGGAATCTTCACACTGCTTAGTAGATGCAATAATTTATATTCTTACCAACAGTGTGTGAAGGTTTCCTTTTCTCCACATCCTCTCCAACATTTTTTATTTCTTATCATTTTGATATAAAGATGCCTTACTATTAGAGACTCACGCTCACACTCTTTTCCTTGTAAGAGAAAAAAGATATCTCCAATTTCACATGCCTTGAAGGTATCATTGGCATTAAGACACAGTGTGACTGCTACACAAAAAGCCTCTTCCCAAAGGAAAATGTAGATTAGGGTCATCTAGATAAGCATCCCATTTAATGTAATCATTCTTTATAAAGCTTCACACACAACAGAAGTTTATTTGGTCAATGCTTTTATACATAAAAGCTTATTAGCTCCAATATGCAGCTCATCCTATACCTGGACACTTCTAATTGTTATAAATTATTTCTTTAGTTTAGATTTTTCATCTCTATAACCTTTATTCATTAACTCCTTTTTGCCTTAAGAGCTATATTAAATATATCTATATGTGGTTCCATAAGAATGTTCTTTAAATATCTACAGAACTAAATTACATCTTCTTGATTTTTCTTTTTCCAAATTAAGTAGGTTTTCTCTTCATTTTTTTCCTACAATACAGTTTTTTGATTCCTCATCATCTTGTCTGCTTTTTCTTTTCAAATGGCCACTCTGGTCTGTCAGTTTCTCTCTTGAAATGGGACTACTGAGAACCGAACACTTTAAGATGTGGTCTAAATGGAGCAGAGTATGGCATGGCTCATCACAGTCCTTGGAAAGAACATTATCCTTTTCTTGAGCATCCTCGGACTTAGCTTTTAGCACACTCTTGACTCATTCTGAGCTTAGCTTCAACTAGTCTCCCAAGTTTTTCTCTTAATGCTAATTGTTTTTAAGCTTCATGATTTTTTAAGCCTCATGATTTTTTAAGCCAAAAATGCACAAACTAACATTTATTCTTCTTAAATTTTACCTCGTTTATTACATTTCACTGTTCCAGAATATTAAGATACCATAGGATATTTAGAATCCTGACTTTGACAAGATCAGTTATTCTTCCATCTCAGCTTATATTGGTTAAAAGCCCAGATTCTAATCTTCGTGTCATTGATATAATACGATGGTTAATGTAGTTCTGAAAATGGACCTCTGTGGCATAATTCTGGAAAGATTTCTCTAAATTAATTAGTCATTATTTGGCCACATCTGCGTATAATTGGGCAGCAGATTATGCACCTATCCAAGTGAATGATCAGCCAACACACATTTTCATTCTTTCTGAACATTACCATGAGTCAAGAAAATAGATGTCTTGTTGAAATCCCAATGCCACCAAATTATGGC
>NW_011888798.1:11777948-11780348 GCF_000151845.1 Pteropus vampyrus | reverse complement strand
ATAGCCTTTAAAAATCTGGTTTTATCATTCAACTTCCTGTGTGATAATATCACTATACTTAAATATCTCACTGTGACCTTCCCTTCTGCTCTATTGTGGTTCAAGAGGCTTATTATGAGTGCGTATGCATATGGATCACAAATGCAGATGCTGCCACTGTTTTCTAAGCACCTCCCACATGCACGGGCATACTGCCTTTTGCCATGCTTGAGTGGACTCACTAAGAAGAGAAAGACCCTGGTTCCTATCTTAAAGCGATAATGGAGAAGTGTCACCACAGTACAAAATTAGAAAATTTTATTATTCCCTGGGAACCCATTATACATGCCTATTCAACTTCCTACTGGCTCCTGTGAATTCTGAGGCTGCTAATTAATGGCTCTCCCAGGTCCTCTGAGCTGCCTGAGAGCTGGCCAGTACTTGCTTCTTGCTAGTGGTTGTATGCGTGACATGTATGAGCCGGTGAGTTCAGGGCTATTTGTGGAAACTTGTACCACAGTGAGCCGTACCGTGTAACTGGTAAAGTAGCCAGCTTAGGAAAGAGTTCCCATAGTTACCTGTTCAGCAGAGGCCTAACTCTCAAATCCTTCTGTCCAAAGGCAGATGCTAGCCTGAGGGTGTTATGTGGCAGTGACAGAAAGAGGCAGGCCTGGGGACCTCCTACAGGACCACGCAGGGACTGCTCCACATGCCATCAGCCAAGGTCTCCCTCGGTGGCACGTTTCCCCTTAGGAAAGGTCACCATATTTGAGCTCAAGATGTAACAAGTGCTTTCCAAATCACGACAGAGCCAAAAATTCAGGCACTTTAAAATTCTTAGCAAAAATCAAAATTTAAACATATTTTACCCCCAGATGTGTTTTCAGAGATACTGAACATATGACTTTCAAGCAATAGGAGGAAAAGAGTGAATTTTGTGCATCTGATTCCAGGCCTGGCAGGTAACTACATTTCAGTCAAGCGCTAAGTAGGACGATAAGATAATGTGTTCAAATGAAGAACCCATCCTAAGTCTGCAGACCAGACACTCAATCAGAGTTTTCTAGCGTTTTTAATGGCAACATTCCATTTTGAGAGACTTCAGTCCTTTGTGGACTGTGTTTTCTTTCAGACAGCATCCACGACTCCACAGTTACATTTTTAGTGACCATTTATTTCTTAAAGACTAGGTAGGGTGTAAATATCTAACTACTGCCCTGCTTCCTATTGTTCCTTTGATGCTGATTTACTTCAAGTTTTCCTTATCTTCCAAACCATGAATTGGATCCTTGCAGACGTTCAGAATAATTCTCTTAGTTGCTGAATTGTTCTGAATTGCTCTGAATTGCTCTCTTTGCTTTCAGAGCGGGGAAACTACTTCCAGGATAAGTCAAGAATTTATCAGATGCACTGCTCTCAGCAGCCTGAAACTTTCAGCGGGCGCTCATAGCTGAAATCCCACATCACCACTACTACTGATGGTTCCTTCCAAATCAGACGAGATTAATCATCCTCAACCTGCACAATCTGGCTTTAGTCTTCTCTCTCACCCCTACTGACATGTGCAGCACAACTGTATGTAACTGATTTCTGAATGCGACTTCATAAGTTTCTAGTTCACTTTCAAACTTGATTTTTATCCTTAAAGCATATCAGAAACTATTCAGTTTTAACAACCTAATAATTGAATATGCTGCCCTTAAGTAAACTGCTGTGGTTTCTTCCCCAGGCTTATTAGCACTTAGAGCTGTGCTATGCTCTGGAGATGATAGCCGGATCATTAATGGGGACGGCTCTGGTTTACTGATGATTCGCTATGTGCCAGGGACCTCCATACAGTTTGTTTATACAGAAATATGTGGTAGTCACTTAGACCTAACTTACAAGTTAAAAAAATAATAGAGGTTTTAATTAATGAAATAGTATTAACACAGATCTAACTATAGTCAGTCCTCATAGTGGCAGAATAGATTCTGGAGCCAGATTGCCTGGGTCCTGACATATTGACTATGTAATCTTAGGCAAGACACTTAAACTGTCTGTGTCTCAGTGTCCCCATGTGTGAACTGGAGGCAAAAAGAGCAGCTACTAATAAGGTTTTGTGAAAAGTAAATAAGAGGTGAAAAGTGCTCAGGACATGTCTCCTACACAGCTTTCAATAAACATTAGTTGTCATTTTAATTTTCATTTACTTATAAATCGGTGCTTTTCCCACAAGGCCAGTTCTAAGAGTTACAGATGTGAACCTTAAGCTTGTTAAGGTTCTCAACTGAATCCCGAGAACCAAAACATCTCAGACAGTGCCTTGCACATCATGAGCTTAAAATAAACATTTGTTGAACAAATTTTTGGATGAATCAGTCTTCAATTTTTAATATTTCCATGTCTGAAAATACCCACAAAGAACAGGGCTGGTGTTGA
>NW_011888798.1:11775783-11777898 GCF_000151845.1 Pteropus vampyrus | reverse complement strand
AGAGGTTTTTGAATAATATCCAGTACATGGAATGTAATCTATCTGGGCTGGGGAATGATGACTCATGTAGAATAGCTAACTGCTTATATTCTGTTGCCCACCAATCTTGAGCATCAATGAACCCCTCAGGATAATTACACCCATCCTTCCCAATGTGAAGTACACTTTATAGGGACTATAGACAGAAAACAGGAAGTGACCACCTTTGCTATTTACTATTCCTGCTGCTGCAGATGCTGCTACTTTTGTGGTGTTACCCAAATATCCAAGTGGCTGAGGAATCATATATATGATTTTTCTTCCTAGAAGAATAGCAATAGTATCAGGCTTTTAAAAAGCCCTCACTCAATGTGCTAAGCTTTGTTAAATCCTTTATAAAAAGTATGTCATTTATTATTCACAATAAACCTATTATGGAAATACTATTATTAGTCTCACATTACAGATGAGAAAGCTTACAATTAGAGAGAGCAGTTAAGGACTTTGTCCTAGGCACACCTAGTAAGACATGGAGTCAGTATTCAAACTCCAGTGTTCCTGATACCAGCAACCATGATATTAACCACTATGCTACATTGCAATTCATTTTAAAAATATAAATTTGGTTGGCACCAGAACTTTTTTAGGAAATTTTGTCCATTATTAACTTTTATATCCAATGATGCTATTCCTTTAAATGTGCACCTCTTCTATTTTTCAAGTCCTTCCTTCTAGTGAATGTCAATAGCCTTTAAAAATCTGGTTTTATCATTCAACTTCCTGTGTGATAATATCACTATACTTAAATATCTCACTGTGACCTTCCCTTCTGCTCTATTGTGGTTCAAGAGGCTTATTATGAGTGCGTATGCATATGGATCACAAATGCAGATGCTGCCACTGTTTTCTAAGCACCTCCCACATGCACGGGCATACTGCCTTTTGCCATGCTTGAGTGGACTCACTAAGAAGAGAAAGACCCTGGTTCCTATCTTAAAGCGATAATGGAGAAGTGTCACCACAGTACAAAATTAGAAAATTTTATTATTCCCTGGGAACCCATTATACATGCCTATTCAACTTCCTACTGGCTCCTGTGAATTCTGAGGCTGCTAATTAATGGCTCTCCCAGGTCCTCTGAGCTGCCTGAGAGCTGGCCAGTACTTGCTTCTTGCTAGTGGTTGTATGCGTGACATGTATGAGCCGGTGAGTTCAGGGCTATTTGTGGAAACTTGTACCACAGTGAGCCGTACCGTGTAACTGGTAAAGTAGCCAGCTTAGGAAAGAGTTCCCATAGTTACCTGTTCAGCAGAGGCCTAACTCTCAAATCCTTCTGTCCAAAGGCAGATGCTAGCCTGAGGGTGTTATGTGGCAGTGACAGAAAGAGGCAGGCCTGGGGACCTCCTACAGGACCACGCAGGGACTGCTCCACATGCCATCAGCCAAGGTCTCCCTCGGTGGCACGTTTCCCCTTAGGAAAGGTCACCATATTTGAGCTCAAGATGTAACAAGTGCTTTCCAAATCACGACAGAGCCAAAAATTCAGGCACTTTAAAATTCTTAGCAAAAATCAAAATTTAAACATATTTTACCCCCAGATGTGTTTTCAGAGATACTGAACATATGACTTTCAAGCAATAGGAGGAAAAGAGTGAATTTTGTGCATCTGATTCCAGGCCTGGCAGGTAACTACATTTCAGTCAAGCGCTAAGTAGGACGATAAGATAATGTGTTCAAATGAAGAACCCATCCTAAGTCTGCAGACCAGACACTCAATCAGAGTTTTCTAGCGTTTTTAATGGCAACATTCCATTTTGAGAGACTTCAGTCCTTTGTGGACTGTGTTTTCTTTCAGACAGCATCCACGACTCCACAGTTACATTTTTAGTGACCATTTATTTCTTAAAGACTAGGTAGGGTGTAAATATCTAACTACTGCCCTGCTTCCTATTGTTCCTTTGATGCTGATTTACTTCAAGTTTTCCTTATCTTCCAAACCATGAATTGGATCCTTGCAGACGTTCAGAATAATTCTCTTAGTTGCTGAATTGTTCTGAATTGCTCTGAATTGCTCTCTTTGCTTTCAGAGCGGGGAAACTACTTCCAGGATAAGTCAAGAATTTATCAGATGCACTG
>NW_011888798.1:11770504-11774283 GCF_000151845.1 Pteropus vampyrus | reverse complement strand
TGGTAATATTTCCCAAGGGGTCCTTTTAAGATTCTTAAAGTCAACATACAGTTAAAACTGGAACCCATTTAATACACCTTGAAAAATAAGCATAAAAGCCTTAATTGCCCTTTTCTTGGAATACATCAATTTCTACATATAAAAATGTAGTACTGAATAACAGCAGTAAGCCAAATTCCTTTCAAATAGCACATCTGTATGAATACTAGCTGTCCATTATGTTTCCTAAAATCCGGGCAGCTGAATCATATTTGTGAAAAAAAAAAAAAAAACTTTTTAATAAAACTTTAAAAGCCTAATTCTCATGCAGGGGAAAAAAAAGGCATAGAAATGTCTTTTTTATAATTAATAAAAATCCTTTCCACATGATTCAAAACAGTAACAATTTTATGTTAATGTAACTCATTGTGTTGTCTTTTATTACATCAAATTTTAAAAAATAATGAATTGTAAAATATAAGAAAGATTGAGAGAAGAGATCTGGGTAATTATAATCAATCTCCTTTTTCAGGTATTGGTTTATAAGCCCTGACATAGCTGTTTTCTCTGTGGCCCACTCTCACAAATACTCCCATGGAATAATACACCTTTTAAAATATAACCCCATAGCACCATCCATCACATTTACCTAAAGTATGTCTAGCTTGCTAATTATTATTTTTTTGTTTTAAAAAACTAAAATAAAGTCATAATAATGTTATTATACATGTCAGCAACCCTTTTCATATAAGGTCCCAACATTTTATGTCAGCAATGCTTATTGAAAATTCAAATAAGTTTCTTCCCCCATTGACTTCTAGGTGAGCTACTACAATGCCCCACACCGGTGGTCAGGTGAACTAAATGCTAGAGCTGTTTCACTAATAAGCAGATGAAACCCAGCCCGTGCCTCCTCTTAATTCAGGAGTTTCCATAAATTGAAAGGAATAGAATCAGAATAAATTAGAAGTTTAAAAATAATCTCTCCCCCACCAAACATAACATACCAACTTCTTTAAAGACTTTCTGAAACCTAAAGGCTCTGGGTGGGGGCAGGAAGGCTGTATCTATATATTTTTTTTATTAAATTTTTTTTTTTTTTTTTTTTTTAGAGAGAACATAATTTGATCTTGCTACACTGCCTGGCTGAGGGCACCCTGGATTCTATGATCACTGAAGTTATTTGGAGCTTTAAGAGCTATGCATTTTACCTTCTGTAAATTTTATTTCAATAAAACGGTGATAATTTTGTGATTCTGATAAGTCACAGACAAGGAATATTATCAGAGGCCATTTTGTAAAAAAAAATCTACCCCAGGAGGAAATGTATATCCCTGGATAAATGTGTATTGTGTCTTCACCATCAGAGTACTGTTTCATGACACCCCAGAAAAATCCTCTCCTGAGTATTCTCAGTGACAACATAAGATGTTGCCAGAGCTCAATCAGGCATCAAGTAAAGCTATGGCTAAAAATGCCTATCATATATCTTCCGTTTTAGAAATTATGTTTCTAACAACTTATCTAAGGACAAAAATTAAATGATAGAGATGTGCACAGAAGATTTAGGTAAAAGGACGCTCACTGCTGCACTGTCCATGTGATCAGCCTAAGTAGGGTCATCTGCTGTGTCTGCTGGACTTATGGCCAGGGCTACCCCGGAGTCCCTTTGCCTGTTTATATTCCTTGGAAAGGACATCTAAAAGGTGAAAAGTAGAATGTCAAACAAGGTTACATCACAGGAGAAAATGAGAGGAGGTGGTCATGGTGTGTTTCTTCCTAGCCTAACCAGGTGTGATTCCTATAGAGAAAGGAGCAGGAGGCAGAAGTGGATCGGGCTATCTTCAAACAGGATTTGAGAACGACTGCTCTAATCACCAGAATGCCACTTTGGGGACCACATGGGACAGGGGAGTTCTTTCCATTTCTTTTAAAACGTAAAGCGATAGGAACAAAATGTTTAGAACAAGGCACAGTAGAACTCTAAAGATGAGGAGTTATAAAATACCGAATGCAGAATATACCCTACTGGGTGGCACATCAGGGTCCCTGTGGGGGTTTCTGGAGCAGTAATATAGCAGAAAAGGCTCCTTCCCTAAATGGCCTTCAATCTAGAGCTGTGCGTATTGGAGGGTCAATTATAGAATGAAAGAATATGTTTTCATGAAATTCCTGAAATTTTCTGAAATAACTGGGGAGTAGTTTCTCATAGGGAAGAGTAAGCTGTGCTTCTGTATCAGCTGGGGTGGGAGGAGATGGAAAAGAGCTAGCAGCAACATTTGGGTTCTTAATCTGAGCCCACATGCAGATGAGTTAGGGAGATTTGAGGGCTGAATTTATAATACAGTAAATTTAGAAACAAACGAAAGGCCCGATAGTAGGAGATAATTAAGTAAATTACCACAAATCCATGGAATGCAAGGCAGGGTTATGACTCAATGACTAAATGTGCGTTTTTTTCTCTATATTTCACAGCCCCACTACATTCATTCTCACTGTTACCCCAAGAGCACCCCTAGACCTCACTGAGCAGAGGCAAAGCTCAGAGGAATTGACTACCAAAGTGATGACAGAAATACTCATGTCTGCGGAGGCTTCCTTCTTTTTTTCTCAGCAACCAAGGATGAGAAATTCTGCTGCTGAAGAAAAAGTGGGGCAACCAGGAGGGCCTGGTCTATCTTGTCTGGGGATAAGACCTTGCCTAAGTGTAGGGTGACCATAGACTTTACGATCAAACATGGTCACTTTTGAGAGTGAACGAGGGTGATAACTAGATGAGTGACTACGACTTAAGGTACCCTATGTAGGCATGGGCCGGTGGACCCACGGCTACTGTTACAAATGCATCACTATACAGCCATTAAAGTGATGGTGTAAAACACACATCATAACGTGAAAAGGTTCCACTATGATATTATTTTTAAAAAAATCATATTACAAAATAGTATATACATATGACCCTACTAAAATAGGAATATGCATAGAACAAATGACTGGAAGTCCATATGCTGATAAGAATGATTATTTCCAAATAATTGTATATAAAGATATTTAAATTCTATAGTTTTAAGGTTTTTTTTTTATTAATGGACATTCATTACTTATAAAAGTTTATGTAAAAATGTGAAAGAAAGTAAATTGCTTAGGACCAAAAGTATAGTATCTATGTGGCATTAGCTGCTTAATTCTGAAATTCAACTGCTAGACATTTAGAATCATCGCTACTGCTTTTTATTGGATTTAAATTATAATTTTCTCAAGAGTATGACCTATGTCTTATTTCATCTTTTACTTCTTTAGAAGGGTTGGGATAACAGCAATTTGTGGTCTAGATATAGGTTAGTATGTGGCCTCCTTTCTGGGGTAAATCAAATTGCAGTATTCCATCTTAAGTCCTGATTTTTTAATGCAAGATTTACATAATGGTGAGAATGGAGCCAACTCAGTAAAAATGACAACTAATGTTTATGGGATGATTTTCATGTACCTCTGGGTCAAGTACTTCTCTAAGCTCTTTAAATGCTTTATTTAATCTTCATAATAATCCTATGAGATAGAAACTCTTATCATCACTATGGTATAGATGAGAAAGCTGAGGTAGAAAGATGTGGAATGATTTGTCCAAGGTAACTAAAATGTATAATCTATCCTCCATCTATAGTAACTTTTATGAGATTAGTAAATTGCTCTTTTTTTAGCCACTAGTCACTTTTTTTTCAGCAGAAAAAAGACTTTCAGTGGTCTTCAATGCTTGCTAATATTTTAGCAAATAGCTGTTTTTTCTTAATTTTAATACATAC
>NW_011888798.1:11763768-11770454 GCF_000151845.1 Pteropus vampyrus | reverse complement strand
TGTCTTATTTCATCTTTTACTTCTTTAGAAGGGTTGGGATAACAGCAATTTGTGGTCTAGATATAGGTTAGTATGTGGCCTCCTTTCTGGGGTAATCAAATTGCAATATTCCATCTTAAGTCCTGATTTTTTAATGCAAGATTTACATAATGGTGAGAATGGAGCCAACTCAGTAAAAATGACAACTAATGTTTATAGGATGATTTCCATGTACCTCTGGGTCAGGTACTTCTCTAAGCTTTTTAAATGCCTTATTTAATCTTCGTAATAATCCTATGAGATAGAAACTCTTATCATCACTATGGTATAGATGAGAAAGTTGAGGTAGAAAGATGTGGAATAATTTGTCCAAGGTAACTAAAATGTATAATCTATCTTCCATCTATAGTAACTTTTATGAGATTAGTAAATTGCTCTTTTTTTAGCCACTAGTCACTTTTTTTCAGCAGAAAAAAGACTTTCAGTGGTCTTCAATGCTTGCTAATATTTTAGCAAATAGCTGTTTTTTCTTAATTTTAATACATACCTTTTGATGACTCATGCATGAGATACATACTTCTTGCTGCTCATAAATAATTTATGTTGAAAATGCATTTTTCTGTTATATAAAAAGGGCATTAAAATGATAGTTCACAGACTCAGGCAATAGGGCCCTTTGACTGATAAGATGGACCTCTGGCTTGTCCTTAAATCTACTGCAAGGCTTTGCTCATTAGTTATAAAAACTTGATAATGCTTCACTAAAGACATCTTTTCTGCTCTAAAATTCATAATTCTATGATTATTTTTATTTGCTGACCAACCTGAAGAACATACACCAGGTAAATACAGGGCAGAATATTCATTAACATGCGTTAACTTGATTGGCTCTAGGTAAAAGGAAAGCAGATCTTTGGGAGTACCTAAGTCCACATGCAGTCTTAAATACTCAGCCCCCTAGGGCTCTTTATCAAGGCCATCTGAAACCCAGGCCTATAACTCTGATTCCTTTTAATGTGTCTTTGGGCTACAAACCATAAGACTTCCTACCAGTCACTCCGTCACTTTACTCCAAATCCCACTTACATCACTTCATAAATTAGTTTCTCTGTGGATCTTCCTCTCCCTCTGCAGAATGACCAATTTAAATTACCCTTAAATCATTACATTAAACACTAGCTACTATTGGCTGCAAGAGGAGCCAAGAAGTGTATTATACCAATTTTTAAAATGCTGTCCATGGCTTTTTAATTTTACCATAAAATCATATATAGCTATTTTATCATGAAGTATTTAATAAGTTTACCTTTTAAACTAATGGACTTTAATGGGTTCCTTAAATTTTGCATGTAAAAATCCCTGGGATGAGAAACTTTCAATTTCTCCTTAATAACTCATCACTATAAATCAGATTCCTTTAATATATTACACACCAATGTTGCAAGGAGCTTAGAAGAAACTTGTATCATTTCCCTCCTGGTGTTTCAGCCACAAGGAAAAGCTAGTTTATTTCTGAAAGGTAGTACTCAAAGCAATTTCATTTTATTTCCCTTCACAGAAGATATCACTCCCATAAAAGATCTACCCTTAAATATTGCAGAATGACCTGTTTCTTGGAGATTTCATTGGTTTCTCTCTTGCCAGAGATTTTTTTTCTATATAGGTTTTGTCTTCCATGGTATATTCAGTGTACATTTTATAATATAAGATTGTTGTTTTCATAGCCAGTAGTTAAATATTAATAGTAGAACATATTTATTGGATCATTTACCCTCCAATTAAAATGTAACACTAATAATGATAATGGTAATGACATTATAATATCAATAACGAGAATGGCAATGCTATTATAAAATAACAACATTGACTTATTTTTGGTCCTTCTCCAAAGCTTTGCATTTATCTAGATTTCTAAAACAAGAAAAAAAAAAGGGGATGATAAAATACAAGTTGATTCAAAGGTCAGTATAATGCAAATAAAATGCTTTCTGAAGATAACAAGTTTAGAAAAAGCCATGAAAAAAATTGCTTCCTGGATATTGTACAGGTCATCACAATCTAGTGCCTAGAGTAAAAGTTCTATAATAAAAGGTCTATACAATGCCAAATATCAGGATAAAACTCAAAGATGCTCTCAAAAATTCGTGTATTTAAACATCTGATTTCAAACAAAACAAATATATTCCCCATTCATCCAGAGAGTTGGCACCATGTTAAATCATGAATGATCTGGGTTAACTACTTTAATGATTAAAGGATCTATTGTTTCATTTTATGGGACAACAACCTAAAGTCAAAGGGGGAAACAGAAATTGTCAAACTTCTTTTATTTCAACTTAGCCAGTATGACCATTCTTATCGACAAGAGAGGAAATTAATATATATGCATAGTTGGACTGTAAATAGAATAGCCTTCTTGGTCAGAGGGGGCAAAAGGTAAAAGGAGAGAAATCCACACTTACAGGTAGAGCACTCCAGGCCAGTGTTTACTTCAGCTACTAATTCATCAATTGCCATGCCACAGAGAATCCCAAGATGACAACATGGCATACAATGGGAATATGTGGAGGCATAGAGCCCCTGGTAGAGAATGTTTCTGTCTAGCTTGGTTTGAATGTGTTCTATATAGTGGCACAAAAAGCCCACGGGAGCCTTGGCGCCTGGAGAGAGGCTTGGGCAGGAATTGCTGCTGACGGGGAATCACTTACTGAACAGACATCATACAAATTGGCTAAATGCTATCAAGCCAAGAAATTAATGTAAACACCAATCATAGAATTAAGCACACAACATTTGATGCAAAACCAACAGGAAGATGATTGTATAACTTCTGAAAACAGGTATACTCGACCTTATAGAAATCAGATCAGAAAGAAAGGGAGAGACCAAGAGCAGAAGAAAGAGAGAAAGAAAGAAAAAGACAATAAAGAAGAGAAAGGAACGAAATTAAGAGAGGGAGGTAAAAAATATGATCCCTAGCAGATGTACCGTATACCTACTGCAGTAGCATGCATCAGCTCTAGAGAAATTTAGGGTTTATGTGAAATATAGAAATTCGTCTCAAAGTCATTGAAAGATGCTATATCTAATTTATCTCCCATGCAGCTCCCTCATGGGCAGGAAGCACTAGCAAAGCTATGAAGAGGCAAAGTTTGGCTTATGTCCCTCTATCTTAGGACCAGTGGGCAGAAAAGGTGCTTTGATGGCCTGTTTGCAATGCAAGCTGTTGAAACCATTTTAAAATCCCAGCAGCAAATGAGGCTTTTGCCTCCATTCCTACGTATGCCCACCTGAGTGGCCCACCAGGTCCCACCATGGCCACCTACTTCCCTTACTGTAATGAGCTTTCTACTGGACTTTTCTTTTTATTTAAATTTCTGATGCTAAGTCATGAAGGAAACTTCATGTGATGCATTGATGCCAGTTCTAACATCAGAGAGTTTAGTTCAGTTTTAGCTTTTATTAGCTCTGTTACCTGGGGCAGGTTACCTACCCTCGCGGAGGCTCCATTTTTTTCTTGGTAACAATATGTACCTCAGAGGAGGTGCCTGTGCCCTTTTTGCTGTCATATAAAACGATCATTCTCAGGTATTCATCTTCCTTGACTATGTATTGAGTACTGTTAGTGGGTTGATTGTACAAAAAATTAGGCACATAAGTATGCTTAATTTTGTTTACAGATCTTCTCAAAAATGGGGGTGGGAAAAAGAGAAAGGTCAGGGCCAGGAATTAAGAAAGTCCTTAAAAATCATTATGAAAATATTTGCTAATCATATTGATAAGAAGTTAATATCCAGAATACATAAAGAACTCCTATAACTCAATAATAATAAAAAATAACTATATTTAAAAAATGTGCAAAGGATTTGAATGGACATTTTTCTAAGGACTAACAAGCATATCGAAAGATGCTCCACATCACTAATCATTAGGGAAATGCAAATCAAAACACAATGAGATATCATATCACCTCATATCCATTAGAATGGCTAGCATTGGAAAAAAAAAAAAAAAGAACCAGAAAATAAGTGTTGGCAAGAATGTGGAGATATGGACCGAGAAAGAGACCTGATTCTAATGACATTGGTTGGGCTCATGAATACGGTATACAGGAAGTTATTTCTGAGCAAATGCATTGTCTTAATGAGTTAGATTTTGAGTTAGATTTTTTGCTATTTGCAACTAAGAGAGTTCTTACCAAAAAATATACTAAGAAAAAGCATGTTCTGGGAACAGGGGCTTCTATATGCAAAACTCCAGAGGCCAGGAAAACAAGGTCCATTCTGTGTACACAGTTTTGTGAGACCATAGAGGAGGTGCGAGGAGAGATTTGGAAGAGATGGAAAGGTTAAGGGCCAGCATTTTTCAATCCAGTGTTGCTCTGCCAGAACAGCTATCATAAAATGCAAATTTGATCTCAGAATTCCTCTCCCTTTCTTAAAATACTTTAATGGCATCCCAAAGGTTTCAGGATGAAGTTCAAACCCATTAGCTTAGCACCCAAGGCTCTTGATGACTTGCCTGCTCCTTCTCTCTTTAGTTTCATCTCCCACATTTCTCCCACGGGCACTCTGTGCTCCAAATAAATGGAACCACTTATAGCTTTCCAAACATGCGTGCTGTTTCATGCCTTTGTGCCTTCATGTTACATGCATTTTATTATTTAATCCTCACAAGGGCCCTATGAAGTGAGAATTAATGTCCCAATTTTTCAGATGGAGAGAAAAAGGAGTATAGAGAATTTGAGGAATATCAAAATCTATGTAGTCAGTAAAAGGAGAGCTGGGATCTGAACATATGTATCTGACACCAGAGTTATTACTCTTTCTTCTCTGCCATCTTAATCCCAGTTCTTTTGACTTCTGGTCCATGGATCTGTATATTTGACAGCCTGATCTTTTAATGGAATACATACAATTTCAGAATTTCAGGGGCGGGGGCTGAAGAGACGTTTGCCAATCAATTCAAAGTACTTTGCTACTAAAAGCAACACGCTTGCATTTTCTTCATTTAATCCACAAATATAGAGCATCTCCTTTGTGCTAGGTCCTGAACCAGATGATGGCATGACAGAGGTGAACAAAGTCAGTCACACCATTTGCCTTTAAGGTGCTTAAGTAATCTGCTCCTTAAACGTGATTCTCATCAAGAAGACACCCTGGCTACCCATGGGAATGCATGCCTCTTGGCTTTCATACACACATTGAACTCCATCCCTTCTGCTGAGGAAATATCTCAGTTGCATTATTTTAAACCAATGCCCACAAATTATATCAGAGATTAATTGATCAGCTAAATGGGATAAGGTAGAGAATAGACTGGGGATAAATCAATGAAGGAAATAGTGTGCTGTGTCTTATGTAGCTGGGATCAATTGTGTTATAGCTCACTTTGAGAGGCTGCAGACTGCAAAACAGCCTGTTTGGCCGGGTCATGA
Source organism: Pteropus vampyrus (assembly GCF_000151845.1). Classification (NCBI taxonomy): domain Eukaryota; kingdom Metazoa; phylum Chordata; class Mammalia; order Chiroptera; family Pteropodidae; genus Pteropus; species Pteropus vampyrus. The sequence goes on along the minus strand of NW_011888798.1, from coordinate 11,765,038 downwards.
ACAGGGCGAATCACTGATTTAACGACATGCGAAATTTTCACTGCCTTATTTAAACTCTATTTCTCACTAAAGTGAAAAACATTTCTTAATGGTACCAATTTTGCAGGCTAACAAACTAAAAATGTTTTCTTTTCTTCTAATTGGGACAAAACTGATAATCACTCAATAGGTTCTTTGTAGAGAATGAAATATGTAACAACTGAAAAAGAAAGAAAGAACATAAACCACAAATTGGGTATCAAGAATCCAATGGAAATGAAAGAACAGTTTTGTTTTTAGGTCAAATCAATAAAGATACTGTTACACAATCTAATAATTATTTTATAAATCTTATTTGATAGAAAAAACTAATTGACTTATGGTAGAAAAAGCTAATAGAGTCATGGTAACAAAAAAATTGTAATAAAAAATAAAAAGGAATTGTTGAGAAATGGAAAATTAAAAGGGAAATTGCCAATGTCAAAAAGGCATCTATTGTGAACATAAAAATGTATCAATCCTTCTTTCTCCAACAAGAGCAAGATGGGGGCTGAGAGATTAAAAGCTGGACGTTAGCCTGGTTAACCTGAGTGAGAGGCCATTATGGAGCCATGATAGGGAAACTGAGCAACTGGTTCCATAACCAGTGGGTGAATGATCCTTGCTGTCCCACAAGGTCTTCAGACCAGGAGAGAGGATGCAGTGCCCAGAGAAGCCCCCCAGGACGGGCCACCCCCATACACCTCAGTTGCTATTGGTGGGAGGGGCCTTTTTCCGCCCTGAAAATATCATGCCAGGCAGGAGACAGTCTATGAGCAGAAAAAGGCTCAGGAAAAAGACAAATTTTTTCATAACTGCAGTGGCCATCAAAAATCCACTCGTTTTTCTTGCACTGTATCCTGAGCCAATGAAATAGTTTTAGGATCGCAAAAAGACTGTATTATAGATGGAAGTTTTGTTGCAACCAGCCAGCCAGAAGCGAGGATGATTTTAAAAATATTAAATCTTTGAAAGGCCCCAAAATCCAAAGATAAAGAAAATATAAAATGTTACTGAGAGTTTTCTCCTTGTGTATCTTGTGGGTTAACCATGTTTGTTCAACAAGTTACACTTTAAGTGCAGCATGTAAAATCTTAAATATTGTTTTTAATTCTTTTGAAATTACATGAAATTTCCTCTTATCAACACAGACCAATAAAACACAAACAGTCATAATTTCTGGAAGACGACTCTTAACAGTTCAGGTTAATCCCTTGGCATGAATTCAATTATAAAAGGTTTAAATGACAAC
>NW_011888798.1:11760166-11763233 GCF_000151845.1 Pteropus vampyrus | reverse complement strand
TTTTTTTTTTAAAGCTATGGAGGAAAATGGAGATTTAATATTAAAAAGATAGGTGTAAGATGGCTCCTTGAGATTCAGAATTATATGTTTTGCATATCATATCTCCACAGATGCTGGCTATGTCTTAGACATAGTAGCTATTTGCTACTTTTTGTGGGGTAGTTAATTCTAGTCTAAAGGTCATCTGTTACAGTTGAGAAACTGACTTGCCGACAGCGACATGGCCACATAAGGAATAAAAAGTTATAAAATTGAGATTTCCTGATTACCAGGTGTTATGCTCTTTTCATGATAGTAACTACTATGCTTTAAACAAAGACCTGGGTTTTATCACTAAGAAATAAGCCACAGGGGCTGACTAAGACAAGTTCATCTACTGTATCGCCTTTGCTGTTTCTCACGAAGAAAAGGTAAAGAGGCAAAGTCCTGCATGTTGATTTATAATTGTTTTCTGGTTTCAAATATATAAAATATATTTCTCTCTCCATGTAGAAACTGAATTTCTTATCCTTCCCTTACACTTCTCCATACGCCTTCTGTAGTGTTTAAGTATGGTTTTTGAATGCAGTGGGAAGCAGCATGGAATACTGGTTAAGAGGTCAGATCAGACTGCCCCGGGATCCAATTTTGGCTTCATTATTTATTAGCTGACTGATCTTGAATAAGTTACTTGACCTATCTGCACCTCAGCATCTCTACCCGTAAAAGTGGTTATAACAATACTACCCATCTCATAGGGTTATTGTGAGAATTAGGTGAATTATTCATGAAACTCTTAGAATGATGCCTAGCACACGGTAAGTATTCTATAGGTATTACATTAAAATAAAATGCTTACAGAATGACCAAATGTTTCTTTGCACCTGTACTAATTAATATTATTCAGCAGTTGATGAGGTTTCCCAACTACGATATGGCTTGAGAATTTGCTAAATGTTGAAAAACTTCATTTCTTATTATTTGAGATAAGACAAAAGATAAATAATAGCTATAACACATATAACTATCTTGTAAGGTTTGCAATCATTTATTACTTACAGAAAAACCCAAGTGGGCACAAGGAGGAACAAAGTAGTCATGTTAACATCTAAACCTCATTAAAGTTTTATCTTCTTTTAAATTCCAGGAAGACAAATGAGTTACCAGAGAAATTTCCTTTCCTCTATAAGACCTATACAGATATTTGAATATAATTGCTGAAGTAAATTAAATGGGATTTCCTAAATGGCCAAATGGGACAGTGGTTGGGGGCAGATAGATACAAATTATCAGGGCTGGGTATGAATTTCAATATCTAAAATAAAGTTGATATACTCTAGTAATTAGACCCTTATCTTACTGGGGTGTTTTATTTGAAAAAAAAAAAATTATTCTTGACATGAACATTATAAAATAAGAGTGATTGTTAATTATTTTTTAACAAGGCAAATGAGTAGATGATAAATCAAGTTGGGAAAAATTATCCTCTTAAAAAAACATACCAATGATTATCTGGGATGGAAAGTGTAGTAAATGACAAAAAATGGCCACGCATTTTTCTTCCTCATCTCTCTTTGTATATTTTTCACAATGACTTTGCTATCCTTCCCATCAAGATGTGAGATCTATTTCCAACCCCTTGAATTTAGGATGGTCTCGTGACTTTCTTTGACTAATAAAGTTTGGCAAGACTCAAGTCATGGGAGTTCCAAGTCTTAGATTCGATAGACCTTATGGCTTGTATCACCATGGGAAGAAGCCTGATCTAAACCGCTGAAGGATGAAAAGACATTTTGAACAGATAGGCTCCATCTCAGCTGAGGCCCGCTAGACCAGACAACTGACGGCTAACACCAACCCCCAGACATGTGACTGAGGCCGTCTTCCACAGCTGCCAGATGACTGTAGCTGCACGAGTGATCCTTAGCAAAAACAGCATGAAAAGCACCAGGCCAAATTGTTGGCCCAAAGAATAATGAGCAAGTAAAATGGTTGTTGTTTTAAGTCATTAAAAGTTTGGAAGTAGTGTGTTATATACAGTGCAATAGGTAACTGATATAAAAGGCTTTCAACGCTCTTAAAACGAAATCAGAATGAAGGAACTGTAGAAGATCAAAATGAAGCAAAGAAGAAAAAACACACACAATACTTCTGTTGTTTCTAACCAGTGGCTGTTTGATATAGAATCTTTTCAAAATTTACAATAACATTGGAGAATTCTTGGCTCTCTATGCAGATGCAATTTGTTTTGCTCGATTAGTGTTACTTGAGCTAATAAAAAGGTAAAAGATCAAATATATGTTTCATATTTCACAATCTAGAAGTATTTGGGGACACACTTTAAGAAAATAAAATACACCAGATTTATTATGTGTATGAGAATAGTTTTAAGTGTTATACTGAGAAGAAAGTATCTACCAGTGAATAAACACAAAGATCTCTCCTTTATTTAGATAGGCACAGTTCTCCAGGGACTGTGAGCAGGAATATGTGAGACTTTGCCCATGGTCAACACATATTTCCTTCAAGATAGGGATGAACCAAGCTCAATGTGTATAACATTTCCTCTTGATTTTCCTTCTTTTGTCTTTTTTGCTGCCATACTTCGTCTTCATAGTCTTGGTCACTGTGACAGATTTGTGATATGTCAACCTGGCTACGCTGAATCACATGTCCCAGAATCCCCTTTGTTGTACATTTCAGAGTCATAAGAAAGAGTCATGGGAGATCTGGAGGACGGAAATGGAGCAGCGTCATTTTGTAGTTCACACATGTTGCTAATCTGCTGATTCACCTTGTTGGCATGAAGCAGTAGCTGGGCCTGCAATCGATCTACCTTCCTCTGTCTGGTTCCTCCTGAGTCAAGTCTGTGTGCTTAGCTCTGTGACAAAGGGCCCTTTCAGGATACCCTTGAAAAACCAAGGTCAGAAACAATGATATAATTTCAGTGCATTTTTATATGGTTTCAGTTGACCGTTGTGGGCATCAGCCTACTTGTAACTTTCCCTTTCTGACCGCCTGCCCTTTAGACTTTAAGCTCTAGCTTCATTGCAGAAACAGCAGCCTTATAGAGACTTCTTAACCAGCC
>NW_011888798.1:11752339-11760116 GCF_000151845.1 Pteropus vampyrus | reverse complement strand
TTTGTTGTACATTTCAGAGTCATAAGAAAGAGTCATGGGAGATCTGGAGGACGGAAATGGAGCAGCGTCATTTTGTAGTTCACACATGTTGCTAATCTGCTGATTCACCTTGTTGGCATGAAGCAGTAGCTGGGCCTGCAATCGATCTACCTTCCTCTGTCTGGTTCCTCCTGAGTCAAGTCTGTGTGCTTAGCTCTGTGACAAAGGGCCCTTGCAGGATACCCTTGAAAAACCAAGGTCAGAAACAATGATATAATTTCAGTGCATTTTTATATGGTTTCAGTTGACCGTTGTGGGCATCAGCCTACTTGTAACTTTCCCTTTCTGACCGCCTGCCCTTTAGACTTTAAGCTCTAGCTTCATTGCAGAAACAGCAGCCTTATAGAGACTTCTTAACCAGCCCCACGACGGTGTAAGCTAAGTCTCTGTAACAAATCCACTGGTCTGCTTCTCTGGTTGAACCTTGACTGGTATGGTCATTGTTTTTATCATAGGACACTGATAAAGTTATCCCCAGTCACCTGGTTGGTAGATCCTCCACATCTATGGAGAGAGATCAAAGAGCCCCCAAGAGGCTATAGAAATGGCTTAGAAATTTAGAAGTGACAGATAATGAAGATGATGATGATGATAGGGAAATAACACATCTATAGTCCATACTGTGTATAGGTTCTGAATGCTGACTCGTTTTATTCTACCATCAGCCCTATGAGACAGGTGCTATTATTGTATTTTTCTCTGTGCTTTAAGGTACAGAGACTAAATAACTTGCTAATAAGTGGAAAAGTCAAAAATTAAACTCAGTCATTTCGGCTCCAGAATCTTATGTATTATGCAGTCTTAAGTACTGTTCCATGGCTTCAAATCAACCTATATCTAATGGTTTTCAACCTTTGGTTACCTTGCCGTTTAGTAACATTTCAGAATGGAAAAGTAGCCTGTGTTACTGCATCAGGAAACTTTAGTTCTGGTCCTGATTCACCACTAACTTGCTGTGTAGTCTTAGACAGGCCATTCTAAACTCCTTCCTTATTTGTAAAATGATCTCAACATTCTCTTCCAGCTATAAAAGTTCACAATTTTATAGTGTTAAAGTTCTGAGGATGAAGTTATAAGGTCTTTGAAGGAAAACTGCTATATCTCATAAAATCAACTAATAAAACCTGTGACTGTGTATTTGACCTTCTTGCATTTTCTTTTCACCATTACCAATGTCAAAAACTCCTCTGTATCTCTACGTCATTATATTAGTGATTTTTATCCTTTTCATATGTGAGGACCCTGTTCACACACATACACTTGCATGCATGCACAGAGCTGTGAATATCTACATAAGAAATGTACTTTCACTATAAGTTGATTGAGAAAAAATATAATAGAAAGTCATGCTATGTTTGGTAATCCTTTTAAGTATAGTTTATTTTATTAATCATAAGAACATCTGAAGGCATTTAAAAAACAATAGTACATATTCAATATACAGGAAAAATTTTATGGGGTTATTAATCTATGGACTTCTTGCAATTTACTTTTCACTTCTTTCTGGATTCTCTGAGCACACACTCACACGCTAGAGAGACAAGTTTTGGTGAACTCCTCACTGTTACTCACCTACTTTAATTTTATTCAATTTATTTTACAAATGTAACTATTCCCATCAAATATATCAAAAGGAAGACAGTTTTATAGGCCATGGCTTTATTCTCTTTAGGTCTACTCCCTATTTGTTGTTTTTATATCTGTAGATCTTTGGTAAGTACTATACACATTTCTGATCAGGGGTGTCATTTTCTCTTTCTCCTCTTTATTCTATTTATTTCTTTGTATTCACAATCTTTTAGCAAAAAAATTCCAAGAATTAAAAAACCAAGAGACAGGCTTCAAGTTTGAGACAGGGAAATAATATAGGGTGTAAAAGCAATTCGAAAAATTGGATAATGAGTCCAAGAAGAGTAGGATCTGACTACTTTTATAGGACAGAGTGCAAATCAGTGACCTTCAGAATTTGGTCAAATCTGTCCTGAGCAATGGATATAAAGTAAAATGGCATTATTGGCACTCACCAGAAGGGTTAAGGTGACACTGCACTTGGAAATGTAACAATAGCTAAACAGAAGATGGATATAATAGGAAGAAGAGCCACGCTAGTTATTTTTCTTGTGTCTGAGCCTGTGTCAAGATGGGGTTTACTTTTTTAAGAAGGGGAGAGGTATGCTAGAATGCATATGTTATGACTCTCCTGGGTACATGCCCTAGAACCCACTGCTTAAAGGACATAGAGTAAGAAAGAAGGTCGTGCAATCCATTCCTGGGAAGTTACCATAATTCACTCTTAGCTCCCTTCTACAGGCAAACTTGATGGGAGTATTGAAAGGGATACCCCAGGCATAGTTCAATACTACTACTTCAGGCAAATCTTTCCCAATTATCCTCCAATTTTATCCCTCAACCACGAGCTGAAGCATGCTTACTTCTATATTTTGCCATACTTCTGCTATTATACATGTGCCTGTACTGCACTACGAATGTGCTGTACATCTTTCTCTCCTCTGTGACTGAGGGCAGGAACTGTGTCTCATTCATCAATCTGTTCTTAGTATCTAGTATGGAGCCTAACATATGGGAAATGCTCAATGAATGTTAAATGACATTAAATAAATCCTGTTAGTTTACCCTCAAAATCCAAATTTGTGGTAAAAATTCAAGTGGAAATTTTTCTAAGTATATGTAACAATTATCAGATATTGTGTTTCTCTGAGATTGATGATAACTGCCTCTAGTTCTATCTAGAAAAAGATAATAGTATTTATTCATTTGAAACACGATGAAAGACAGGCAAAAAGTCTTCAATATGGTCATGATCTCAATTAAAATTCTTCAACCCAAAAGAAATAACTTTTATATGATCAAAATGTATGAGTTCTTTCTTTTTTGTCACTGTAATTTAAAGACAGAAAGACACTATTTAGGATTTACATATAAATGTGGAGTCCAACTTCATTACGATGATTGTACCTAGAAGCCAGGGAGTTTTGTATCATAAATGTAGTTTCAGAAAAAAAAAAAGTATTTTCAGAGGAGAAAAAATAAAAGAGCTATAACAATAGCTCTAATTGAACTGAAGACACACATAGCATGATCCCCAAAGAGCAGGCTAAACTGTTGAAAGCATCAGCAGATTGTCTATTCATTTGACATATTAGCATGGAAGGGGGCTTTTTGCCCAATGGAGCCTGGCCTCTTCTCCACGTATTTTGCTTTTGAAATCTTTGAAATTGCTATTTCAAAGACAGTATACTTAGATTTGCTCTAATCTTACTATGGAATTAGACAAGTCATTATAACTTTAAGTATAACTTGGCCAAGTCACAAATCTTGCTCTTGGGGTAAACATCTATACTGTAACAGAGAAGAGACACACATAAAGCCAATATTAGTTTCCTCTGGTGATGGTATGCAAAAACCATGCATGTAAACTAATGGACAATTAAATACGGCAACGATCACTATATGGAAAACTTGTTCTTTAAAAAGTTGAACAATGACCTCAAACTAAAAATTAACTTTAAAAATCAAAGTTAAAGGGAAAAATATCTTTTAAATCAATATATTTTACCTCATTCATTAAAACATGTTCATTCATTGGACATTTATTAAAGACCTACTTGGTGTTAAAGGTGACCATTTCTAAGACCCAAAACAAAGAATCCCACATGATACATAATATTTTATCTCTAAGGCCCTCTGTAGTCTATTCTAGTTTGGAGAACTCTGTGGCTGTCTACACAAAATCCATTTCATCTCTAATTTGTGAATGTATATGAAAGTCATAGGACTGGTCAGTATTGATCCACTTTTTAGGGGGGTTTATCTAATTAGAGTTACATTATCTCCCTTGTCATAGTGATTGGTCAATATACCCCAGGAATAAGGAATAAACCAATCAGAACATGGCTCTTCTCTGGCCACAGGGACTGGTTCAGGAAAGAGTATATAATTGATTTAGGTCTAGGAAGGGGAAGCTCCCTGGGAACTTTTGTAAAAGATGGTTCTGTATTTTTTGGTGATGCCTGTGAGGAATATTTTGGGCAATATATTGAGTGGATACAAAGCTTAGATCTGCTACACCCATTTATCTACCTTGAGGGAAGCCATTTTAGAATAATGTTAACACATGAAAAATGCAAAGGCAATGAAATTATGTAGAAATATGGAGGCCGAGCCTTCACCAAATAGAGGCAGAAGCCCAACCTATTTCTGAATTCCTTTAAAACTATGGCAGCTTTAGCTGAGTTTTTTGTTACTTGAAGCCAAATGCATCCTAATTATTATAACTATAAGAGAAACAGTGGCATCAGAGCTGATTTCTGAAGGAGGAATATCATTTGACAAGTGAATAGTAGAGAGGAAAGTTTGGGGATCCCTTTCCAGGGTCAGAAAATTTCAGAAGCAAAAGCAAACAGGTATGAAAACACACAGTGTGTTCAGGATCAAGCATATCTCATGAAAGAACAGGTAAAAGGTGAAGCTAACATGCAGGTTGGTGTAGTGATCCTTTTGGAATACTAACTCTAGTGGCAGATGGCATTTGGAGCAGAAAAGCAAAGGCTAAATACAGATGGCTGTTGCAGTTATCTGAGTAAGAGATAATCGAGGCCCTCTCTTGTACATTGGCAGGGAATATAGAGAAGAGAGGATGAGTTCAAAGAGTATGTTAATGATAGAATGCACATCAGTTAGTGTCATACTCCATGAGAGGAAAAGAGAGAGTTAAAAATGGACTATGATGTTTCACTCTTGAGACATTTGGTAAAGGCGAATGCCTTACCATTAATCAGGAATAAGAATTCACGTAGAAAAGTGAGTTAAATCATCTTAAATTAATTTTTGAAATATATATATACATATGTGTGTGTGTGTGTGTGTGTGTGTGTGTGTGTGTGTGTGTGTGTGTGTGTGTGTATAACAGTTATGGTAACAACCTAAATCTAAAATAACAGGAAGTTAGATAAATTATGGTACATTTATTGAATGAGTGAAATTCTATACAGTGACTTATTAACATTTTCCTGTGGTGGCTCATTTGATTGATAATATTTCTGTGCCAGACACATCACCATAATAAAAGTTCCCAATTCTGTGTGGCTGCAGCAGGGTGGTGGGTTACATATTCATTTTAATACCATCTCTTTCTCCACCACCAATAGTTCCCTTGGCAGCCTACAGTTGAGAACTATTATATAAGAGAATATCAAGAAAAAGACTTCAGACATGGGGAAAAAACAAATAAAAGAAGCATTGTTCTGATGTCATCCCAGTTTTAAAAATTAAGAGAAACATATACATTCTGAAAAATAATTATATACACCAATGTGTTTGTGGTCATTGACTCTGGGTGGTAGGGTCTGGAGTACTTTTTTTTTTTACTTCTTTATAATTTCTATTTTCTTTTCCTAAAATGCACACATCTTAATTTTATCACTTTAAAAGGACAAGGTCTATGTTGGGTTCCTCCAAAGCAGATAATGAGATGCAGATTTGTGAGAAAGTGATATACTAAAAAGAATTCTTAGGAAAAACTAGTGGGTGAGTAAGGAAGTGGGAATAATCAAAGAAGGAGGCCAAGCATGGGTATATTACTAGGCACAGTCCCACTGGAGCTAACTTGAGGTCAATCCCTTATGATCAAAGGAAGTGGAGACTTTATTACCCCTCCTCCTGCCCTTCTTTAATTAAGAGCTGTCCCTGTTGAGGTGCAAATGGTTCTCCTTGCATGTAGGAAAACTTGGGCAGTCTGCCCACCAAGAGACACAGCTGCTGGCTGTTGAAACCACACAGGGGTCTGAGGGAATATGCATGGAAGACTGCATCTGCTAGAGATATTCATAATTCAAAGTCCTTACTGTTTTATTTAAAAATATGAAAACCTTCATTTTATGACTATGTTCATTAATATTAAAATGTTTACTTTTGGTAAAAAAAAAAAAAGAGGCCTAAATATTAATGCATTATATTGGCTTAGAACTTCTTACTGTAAAGAGAGACTTGAAAAGTCTTACATTCTAAAACAAATATGTTACAAATTAGGACTGCTGAATATAAAAACTTGATGACACTGGGGACACCAAATGTTGATTGCTGTTTGTTGTTAGAGAGCCAAGAGGACTGAAATTTGGGGAGAGAAATCTCCCTTCCTGACAGCTATAGGCCAGACTGTTAAGCATCTTTGAAAAAAATCAATGGTGGTTTGAATTATTCAACTGGTATAAAACGGCTACAGTGGAATGTAAACTATCTGGCTTCCACCAATAGATTTGGGGTTGGCATCTATTATGAATCCCCAAATTACATACTCCCTAAGAAGGAAGAGAAGGAAAGAGACTGTTAGATTTGAGAGAAGTAGCCAACCAAGTTGACCCCAGCACAAACTCTGAAGCTTTGACATATTTGCTAATATAAAGGACAGACCCACTGGTGCACTATAAATTGTTAAGGCTGGTCTCCTTGCTATGTTTCAGTGTGGATGGGACCAGGCTATTCCAACCCCTGAGTTTTGAAGCTCTCTTCTCATTCCAATAAGTGGATTTTATACTAAACATTTCAAAAGGTATCTCTTTCTTCAATCCCAGAAAGCCCAATCATAGGTCTATGTAGGTGACTTCCAAGGTGGCATAACTTAAGATGTTCTGGGAATGTCCTGTAAGTCCCCAAATAGCTTCCCTCCACTTACCTCTCAGTCAAGATGGGACATGTCAGAGGCAACAGTGGAGACCAAAGATGCATGGCAGTAATCAAGGATTCTTATTCAAGGTAGACAGGACTTATGAAAAGACTTCAGAAATTCTGGGACACCTTAACATTATTTGAGAAATATTGCAAGTGTACACATAAGTGCATTTTCAAAAGAATCTAGGGCTTCCATTATGTTTTCAAAGTAATCCATGACCCATGAAAGGCTAAGGAGCTCAGGACTAAGAGTCAGGAGAGCTATATTCTCTATTCCTGAATTGCTACTAACCAGCCACGTGATCTTACACTGAGTCTTTCCCTTCCTTGGCTTCAGATTCATAAGTTTCTGAGGATCCTGCCTGGTTATAGGTTCAATAATCCAGCATGTTCTTTTTTTGTGCAGTGGCAAATGGCCCCCTTTCAAAGATTGCTGGGGAAAATATCCAAATGCTTCTTTTTTCCCTGCTTCTTATGAACTCTTCCTCTAGCTAATGGAATAGTAATAAATTTAAACAATATTACTGGAGAAAAGTAGAGGGAGGGAGGAAAACACAGAGATGGGGAAAGAGAGGGATAGTAGGAGGGAGGGCAGTGAGAAGGAAAGGAAAGGGGAGGGGAAGAAACAGAAATGACTTTCACCAATAAAGGTACGTCTAGGGCAAAATTGAACAGAACCGATAGAAGGTGGTCGTAGAATCAGACCTAGCCCTTACTCTCTCTCACTTCCTCCAAGTATAGCTGCAGCATTCAAATTTTTGAAAGTTCATTTTTAAGAGATTTTCAATTAAACTAGGGCAGGAGGCAAGGGAATTACATACATGTGTATACTCTATTTCATTTTCAAATTTTAAATTATCAAAATATCATGTCCTTTAGTGAGCGATAAAATACAATAATGAAAGAATTCTTTTACAAACTTCATTTGTTTAATAGTGACAATGTGAAAAATAATCTCTAAAAAACACTTAAACATTTAACTTTTGATCCTAAGTCTTCTCCCTACAGCTAAGTTTATTAAAACTAAACACATCTTGACATTATAAATTAG
>NW_011888798.1:11746796-11751429 GCF_000151845.1 Pteropus vampyrus | reverse complement strand
AAAAAAAAAAAAAGAGGCCTAAATATTAATGCATTATATTGGCTTAGAACTTCTTACTGTAAAGAGAGACTTGAAAAGTCTTACATTCTAAAACAAATATGTTACAAATTAGGACTGCTGAATATAAAAACTTGATGACACTGGGGACACCAAATGTTGATTGCTGTTTGTTGTTAGAGAGCCAAGAGGACTGAAATTTGGGGAGAGAAATCTCCCTTCCTGACAGCTATAGGCCAGACTGTTAAGCATCTTTGAAAAAAATCAATGGTGGTTTGAATTATTCAACTGGTATAAAACGGCTACAGTGGAATGTAAACTATCTGGCTTCCACCAATAGATTTGGGGTTGGCATCTATTATGAATCCCCAAATTACATACTCCCTAAGAAGGAAGAGAAGGAAAGAGACTGTTAGATTTGAGAGAAGTAGCCAACCAAGTTGACCCCAGCACAAACTCTGAAGCTTTGACATATTTGCTAATATAAAGGACAGACCCACTGGTGCACTATAAATTGTTAAGGCTGGTCTCCTTGCTATGTTTCAGTGTGGATGGGACCAGGCTATTCCAACCCCTGAGTTTTGAAGCTCTCTTCTCATTCCAATAAGTGGATTTTATACTAAACATTTCAAAAGGTATCTCTTTCTTCAATCCCAGAAAGCCCAATCATAGGTCTATGTAGGTGACTTCCAAGGTGGCATAACTTAAGATGTTCTGGGAATGTCCTGTAAGTCCCCAAATAGCTTCCCTCCACTTACCTCTCAGTCAAGATGGGACATGTCAGAGGCAACAGTGGAGACCAAAGATGCATGGCAGTAATCAAGGATTCTTATTCAAGGTAGACAGGACTTATGAAAAGACTTCAGAAATTCTGGGACACCTTAACATTATTTGAGAAATATTGCAAGTGTACACATAAGTGCATTTTCAAAAGAATCTAGGGCTTCCATTATGTTTTCAAAGTAATCCATGACCCATGAAAGGCTAAGGAGCTCAGGACTAAGAGTCAGGAGAGCTATATTCTCTATTCCTGAATTGCTACTAACCAGCCACGTGATCTTACACTGAGTCTTTCCCTTCCTTGGCTTCAGATTCATAAGTTTCTGAGGATCCTGCCTGGTTATAGGTTCAATAATCCAGCATGTTCTTTTTTTGTGCAGTGGCAAATGGCCCCCTTTCAAAGATTGCTGGGGAAAATATCCAAATGCTTCTTTTTTCCCTGCTTCTTATGAACTCTTCCTCTAGCTAATGGAATAGTAATAAATTTAAACAATATTACTGGAGAAAAGTAGAGGGAGGGAGGAAAACACAGAGATGGGGAAAGAGAGGGATAGTAGGAGGGAGGGCAGTGAGAAGGAAAGGAAAGGGGAGGGGAAGAAACAGAAATGACTTTCACCAATAAAGGTACGTCTAGGGCAAAATTGAACAGAACCGATAGAAGGTGGTCGTAGAATCAGACCTAGCCCTTACTCTCTCTCACTTCCTCCAAGTATAGCTGCAGCATTCAAATTTTTGAAAGTTCATTTTTAAGAGATTTTCAATTAAACTAGGGCAGGAGGCAAGGGAATTACATACATGTGTATACTCTATTTCATTTTCATATTTTAAATTATCAAAATATCATGTCCTTTAGTGAGCGATAAAATACAATAATGAAAGAATTCTTTTACAAACTTCATTTGTTTAATAGTGACAATGTGAAAAATAATCTCTAAAAAACACTTAAACATTTAACTTTTGATCCTAAGTCTTCTCCCTACAGCTAAGTTTATTAAAACTAAACACATCTTGACATTATAAATTAGGAAAAATGAGAGGGCAATTACTATAATTAGAAGCCTGTGCTAGGCATTCTACAAAACAGACAGCGACAACTATTTTAATGCACTTTATTAAAAATTTTATTGAATCTCATTCATAAACGAGTAATAGAACTTCCACTCATGAATCAGGCCTGAATAAGGAAAGTCAAAGTTGCAACAACTTCAGCACTCTCTGTAGACTGAAATCTGCCTTTTTTCATTCATAGATGTGCTTCTTTCATTAATGGAGGGGAAGATAATATAATAAGCAGGGTAGGTGAGGCAGGGAAAATCTTTTAAGCTTTCTTTGGCTTTTTGACTCCCAATTCAGTACTCATCACCACCACTAATCATCAACATGAAAGAATTCTATTTGTACAAGTGCTGTACAGGCCCGTTTTTCCTTACTATGCACCTAATGTGCCAGGCCTAATCTCACAGGATTACTTATGGGAAGAGACCAAACTGAGATTGAGACTAGAGAGAGTCTCAAAGACAGAGCCCATGCAGTGGTCACCCTCAGGAAATATTGGACCATAGCTGCATTCCTAAACTTTCATGAGATGTTTATATTTAAAATATATCAAATAGAAAGACATGGATTTATGATCTGTAAATGCTGGCTAAATCTCATCTTCTAGGAACAGAAAGTGAAAACAAACTAAGTAACTGTAGAAAACTAGTGACAATCTGAATGTTTAACAACAGAATAATATAATGACATATTGATTGGTTATTATTCAGCCATTAAAATGACAGCTATAGAAAGAATGTATAATTGTGATAAATTCGTATGATAAATTGTTAAATTTTAAAAAGTAAGTAATAAAATTTTATATATTCTTCTTCAAAGATCAAGGCCTGTAATCTTAATCTTATAATTAAGAAAAATGTACAGAAAATAAAACAAAATTCTCACATACCATGGGAAAGAGCAGTTAAAATTATGAGTGATAAAATACAATAATGAAAGAAGTGATTTTTAACTTTTTCATTTATTTTATGATTATAAGTTATAATATTCTTATAATTAAAGTACTTTTATATTGATAAGTATATTAATAATGAAAATAAATACAATGTTAATATCCCTTAAATGACATTAACATACATGCATTAAAAATTTTAAATATTTCCTCCTACTCTAAGTTGATTCTTCAACTGTTACATGAGGGTAAAAGCAAAATTACTAAAACCAAGTTATCAGATCTGGAAATGAGTGAAAGTTGGCAAAGCCCACAAAGTCAGGAACAGAGCACATCCTCAAAAGCAAGATTGCTTGTACCTAACCTAGCAGTCCCCCCCGCCCTCGCCCAAATCAGATGGCTGTTTCTGGCATAAAAACAAGTATAACTATTAGAGAATGTACTTAGAGGAAAAAAAAACTTTGTCATTGTCTCTGGGTACAGCATTTCTGTTTTTTGTCTGTTTGTTTGTTTGTTTACCTGCCTAGCTACCATTCTACCATCCTCTGGCATCTCACCCTGATTTTCCTTTGGTAGACCAGTTTTTTTTCACTCATGGTCCACACAGGTTTACGTAGAGCTGACCCTACTTCCCAGGTCCATGGTTATGCAATGGCCCATGCTGGCCAGTCAGCACAGCCTAATATGCTCCGAACTTACCCAATGTGAGTGTGCCCTGGGACTTTAGTGGGAATGACATTCTATCTACTGGGGTTGCTAGAGTGGTACCACAGAAACCTGGTGCTGGAGGTGATTCTTTATACTACCATTTGACAGTGCCTGTTTGAGAATGAAACAACCCAAAGAGAAGCATAGCTGAGAATACTTGATGATTCCTGGTGATATTGTCTGAAACCAGGATCGAGCAATGCCTGAGACTTATTACCTATCGCTGAAATTTTTATTTATGTGAGTCAATGAATTCTGTTATCCTCTTAAATTAATTTGAACTTTTCTGTTGCTGTTGTTTCTTTCAAACAAAAGACCTCCAATTTGTGTTTCTGTAATTACCCAGCAAAGTGTACACAAACATACTTTCTGGTTAAAAAAATAACTGTTGATTAAAAATGCCACCATGGTGCTATATCAGGTCATCAAAATTGTCTGTGATCATTCACTACTGTTGTGATCCACTGTAATCTTCTGAATCCTTTAGGCAAACATATCTGAGCATTTTATAAGATGCTAAATAGAGAGGCAAATACCAAATCAAATAGTTATAACTACTTGATTTACCTCAAATGAGTATGTTATAGTCCCTTACTAATTTTTCAAACCAACCAGTTACTTAGATATGCTCACTCACATTTAACAATCTGAATATCTATGGTATTTAAAAATAGGTTTCAATAAGTAAATATTAATTAATAAAGCAGAAAAAATAATGCCTAATTAGCCATCTTTATTCAATCTGAATATAGACTTTACAATAAACATTAAACCTGAAAACGTTATTAGTGGTAATTCAATATAGTACAATAGATCAGTGATTCTCAATCTTCAGCCTGCATCAGAATCACTTGAAGGTCTTGTTAAAAACACAGTTGCTAGCCATACTTCCCAGAGTTTCTGATTTAGTGGGTCTAAATTGGGGCCTGAGACTTTGCATTTTGAACGAGTTCTCAGGTGATACTGATGTTGTTGGTCCACGGACCACAGTTTAAAAAACACTTATTTAAATTAAAAAATGTTTAGCATTTTGGCATAATTGCTGGTATTTATTTGGTGCCTCTAATTAAAAACACGAGCCCATGTTTTCCGATATCCAGGCATAGCTTAGATCTGAAAATTCTGGAATAAAGATAATGTGCTTTAAAGGTAGATGGGGAACAACAGAGTTTAAAGTAATCTGGACAAAAGCTTGATTAA
>NW_011888798.1:11739560-11746290 GCF_000151845.1 Pteropus vampyrus | reverse complement strand
AATCTAAAACAAAACAAAACAAAACTCACAGAAAAAGAGATCAGATTTCTGGTTATCATATGTAGGAGGTGGGGGAAGGAGAAATTGGATCAAAGTGGTCAGAAGTTACAAACTTCCAGTTATAAGATGAATAAATACTGGGGATGAACTGTACAACATGATAACTATATTCAATGCTGCTAAACTGTGTATATGAATGTTAAGAGAGTAGATTCTAAGAGTTCTCATCACAAAAAAAATATTTTTTTCTTTTTTTTTCTATCTCTATCAGATGATGGATGTTAACTAAACTTATTGTGGTAAGCATTTCATGATACATGTTAAGTTAAATGATTATGCTGTACACCTTAAACTTATACAGTGCTATATGTCAATTATATCTCCATAAAAGTGGAAAACAACAAAATAGGAAAGGATCCAAACTGAGTTCTATAGTGCCAAAGTACAACATCCTCCTGGCTTTCTCTAGACTTGCCAAGTGAGTTTTCTGTCCAGTGATAAAACATTCCATTTTCCCTTATGGCATAACCCCTGATGAAGTAAGAAACTTTCATATTTTAACAACTAAGATTAGATTATGACAGAAACTTCATGTTTCTTGTTAAGTTACATGTAAAATATCTTCTTTGACTGGATAGCAATATGAATATAGCCCATTTTAGAATATCTCATCAAAAGAAAATATATTCTTTAAAGGAAAAAATGTGCCAATGTTAGCTTTAAGGCTCATAAATTGCAATTGGTGCCTCTAATTATATCCTCTAAGGATATTTATTTGTCTGCAGAGAAGAGGTATGATAACATTGATGCTTAGAGCTGGAGCAAATCTTACAGACTGTCTTTCCAAACCCCTCTTTATATAAATGAGAGAAAGGAGCTCAGAAAAGAAAAATTTCTTGTCAGAGGAGTTCATTTAGCTATGAAAACTATGTTACTGGTCATAAAGTTTCTCATTTCTTCAATGGGAAGAGTCACCTTTTCAACATATCTGCATATAACAGAGCAGGGCAGAGAGTATATATGTTGCGTGACAGACTCAGAACCCAGAAAGGCCTTGAGAGCCTGGAGCAATGGATTACAAGGGAACACATCCAGCCGGGTGAAACTCAACTCGAGTCAGAATACTGCTCTGCACTCTAGTCAAAAACAACTGTGCAAAACAAGGTGGGGAGATGTGGCGTCAGCACATGGGGCAGAAATTTTAGGGATACAGACCTGGGTAGGGACCTCAGCGTGAGTCAAGTGTGCCCACATGCCTGGTCTGCTTGAAGAGTCATACGGCATATGCAGAAGGGAGAGAGGGACAAGACTTTGCTCTAGCCTTCACTGCTCAGATGGGACCTTGAGTTATGTTTGGCTGGATTCCACATTCACAAGGCAAATGGAAGAATGAGATCAATCAGGAAGAAGAGACTGAAACCATGTCACAAAAAGGAACAGCAGAAGAAACTGTGGTTATTTAGCCCAAAGGAGAAAAATCTTAGAGGGAATGTGAGAGAGATCCCTGAATGAGACAAGTTGTCAGGGAAAAGGAATTAAATTGTTCTGAGTGGTCTCAGGTGCTAGAACTAGCACTCATGGCTAAGACTCCTGGGAGACAGACTTCAGACAAGTAATTCTAAAAGATAAGAGCCATTCAAAGATGGATGATAGCTAAATGAAGTTTTCACTAACATTTTACTGAATCTTTATTATCTGCCAGCTTCTGTGCTGAGGAACTTTTGATCGTTCCCTTATTTCATCCCCCTAGCAATCATGTATTGAGTACCTTATTATCTTCAATTTAAATATGGGCTGCTCCAGTTTGGAAAGATCTGGTAACTTGTCCAAAGACGCATAGCCGGTTAGCATGGCAGCCTGGATTAGATTCAGGATATTTGTTAAGCCTACACTACACTGCTTTGGCCTACTTTGGGAAGGAGGCAGTTTCCTGTCACTGGGGCGGGGGGTGGAGTGGTCCCAATGTGGGCAGACAGGAAATTGAAAGTAACCTTAATATTCTCTTCCAATAAGGAGAGCCTGAGATTCTATGTTTTGTCCTTGGAGAGCCACACTTTGAAAATGTTTAGCTATAATGATATAAACAATAGAAAATTTTCATATAACCAAGATGAAATGATTCCAGGGATACTGTGAAAATGTCCTGGGAATCTTCCCAAACTCCATCCTAGCCAAGGAGTTACTGCCCTTCTGGAGCCAAGAGGACCTAGTTGAGGGTCAGGGTGGGGGTACCTGGTAAGAGGAATAGAACATTTGCATAAGTGCCTGGAGAAGGCAGCCAAGCCCAGATAAATGAGCGACTAAGGGTTGAGGAAAGCTTTTGCTTAGGTGAGTTCAGGGGTTAGAGAGCACCTCTCATTCCAGAGGCAGAGCCACAGGATAATCACCATGAGTACAGTGGAGAAGGCCTTGGGCTCTGGGTCCCAAAACAGGGGTCGCAAGCTGGTAGGATGCCTCAGATACCTGGCAGGGGATACCTACCTGGTCATTGATCCCCAGGGGACAGAAGAAGGAAACACTTGGATGATGTACTCCCTACATACACACCACTAAGAAAATTAGGGCCCTGGGAAAGGGGCTAACTGGCTAACTGACAATACTTCCCACAGTCCCACTTAAAGCATGAAACAATGGGGGGTCATTTGTCTACTGCAGGTGGTGGGGACGGGGGAAGAGAAGTTGGGGAAGATGTCAGAAACACCATCAGGGGTTTCTCCAATTCCTTAACTCGGAAGGAAGGCAAGACAGTTGCATAAGTAGGGCAAGGGGAATGGGCAATCAGTGTCAGCAATAAAATCACCTAAGAAGCCGAAAGGAGGATCCCTAAGAACTTGCAGATTGATGGAGGTAATATCCCATCAGCTGGATGCCCGATGAGACATTAAGAAAGCAAAGCACCCAGGGTTAACATTCATAATAGGTCACTTTTCCTACAAGCTGGGTAGAAAGAATTACCTCAGTCTTACCTAAAGGAAATAACCCTTAAGGTCATGCTATTCAATTTAAAATAGAAGAAGTGTCTCTTATTGTGCCACACCCTATGCTAGCTTTTAAAAATATTACTTTTTCATCTAAATCATCCGCATATGCATTACTACTCCCACTTTATAGATGGGGCACTGAGACTCAGTGTGTTAATGAACTTCCCTAAAGTTAACAACAAGAGTAGGATTTGAAGCCAGGACTCAAGAGTGCAAACTGCTCATTTCTACCACGCTGCCTAAGCACTAGGAACATTTAAAGTCCAGAAAAGTCCAGAACCCAAAAGAGTAAGCTCTCTTCTTTGGCTAATAGATAAAGGCAAGTCACACTTGTCTTTGTTAGGAAATTCATATTCATTTGCCGGTTGTCCCAAGAGATTTGCATTTTAATACAAAACTATCAAAGTGGGGAAGGGAGCTAAGCATAGAGGAAATAAGTGAAATGGGGGAGACACTGATGATGTCAGAGCTGGAGGGGATCAGAAGGGAAGCTGGCCATGCAGATTGCCCCTCCCCTCAGGTTAATTGTCAATCAATTTCCAAGTCTGCTTCTGCAAAAGAAGCTGAGATGAAGTTCTCAGCAAGATATTCTTTAAGAAACAGGCTGTCCTCTGGCAAAGCCA
The DNA here is from genome assembly GCF_000151845.1 of Pteropus vampyrus. Classification (NCBI taxonomy): domain Eukaryota; kingdom Metazoa; phylum Chordata; class Mammalia; order Chiroptera; family Pteropodidae; genus Pteropus; species Pteropus vampyrus. Next base: position 11,742,686 of record NW_011888798.1, on the reverse strand, counting down.
AGGTAGATGACCTTCTAAAGCATCCAGAGGAAAAGAGGCAACTGATACCATTTCCAGAGCCATTTTCAGGGTGAACAATGGGATTTAATTCAGTGGTCATGAGTAATCTGGATGTTTTGCTGGTCTTTGGAATTTATAATGACTCTGTAGGGAACAGCTGCCCTAAAAGCAATCTGCCTATGGGTGCTGACTAAACAATCACTGCTTCCCACCTCTCCAAAATGACTCTTCTCTAATTTCTGTGTTGAAAACTGACAAGTAAATGAAAACTATAAAAAGAGAGCTAGTAGCTTCACTTTCTGAATTCTTTATCACCTTCAGAAGTTCATGTTTGAGGCCAAATTATCACAAGATTTATTTTCAAAAAGTGAGAGTTATAAAGCATTTGATCAAAAAGGATAAAGTAAATTAACAGGTGTTTCCTTTACATACAATAAAAAACTCAGTCACACAGAGGGCATGTTACTTCTATTTAGAGGGTCAGAATTGGTGTAAATGGTTTCTTATTTGTCATATTCTTAATGTGAATTCAAATTTAAGATGGTAATCCTTAAATTAAAGACAATTAAATATGCCATGACATATAAATCGAATGAGAGAACTGTGAGTTTTTTTTTTTTGAAAAGCTCTTATTTTGTTAAAAAATAAAAAAAGACAAACTATGGATTAGTTAACTCTGCTTAAAAGTCATTAAATGACATTACACAGCAGTGCTGATTTAAAAATAAGATATGTTAATTTATGCACTGGTCAAATAAATGAAAACCAGAAATGATGCAAAATAGGTGAGTCTATCCTGGGCTTTGTCATTTCTTGGTTTATCAGTATTAATAATAAAGTGTAATTTTAAAATGAAATGATTTCTTCAGCAGATAGTGCACCATTCCCTGCAGCTGAAGAATAGAAATCAGATTAGCTCTATGACTATAATATCTTGGTCTGCCATCACTTCAGCAGAGTCCCTCTTCTTGTTCTAAATCTTCATATTCATATGCAGAGTCTGCTGCCTGGGAGATTTAAGCAAAAGCTATGATTCAACCCAGTGAGCTCTGTCCAACAGGAATTCAAGGTGAGATTGTAACTCACTGTCCTTGCTTTCCAAGAGCCCACACTCTAGCGAGGGATGACAGAATACTTGATTTCTTTTGGAACTTAAATTCTAGACAAAGAAAACGAAGAATTGACAAACTCACATTTTGGGGGATGCAAAAAGTGCATTCCTTCACCAGTTTCAGTTGTCACCTGCCCTAGGTTGCCAATGAACTGTCTTGTGAGAATTGCTTCTTATTCCTTGGGAAGGAAAGATTATACACTTTCTGCTGTGAAATTAGCCCCAGGGCTGAGATACACAAACTTGCTACCAAAACTGAAATCACCCTGACCTGGTAGGTATGGGGGCTTCCAAAATCTTTATCTGATTCCTTGGCATCCTTATAGGTGCCTCCTGAATGAATGCCAAAGAAAGGGAACAGTCACAAGTGTCTGCTGGCTGACTCAGATAATGAGACTGTAATAATGACTTAGTTATTTTTATGTCACCAAAACATATTCCACTTCATTTACTACTTTCTATGGATACTTTCTCTGTAATTTTCGTGATACAAGAGTATGAGAGAGGCTTCCTGAGAAAAGTGGGTCCTTTATGAATATCTGGTCTGGGGACTCATTTAGCTTTATGTAAGTTTGAAGCTCATTGCAACATGATTCATTTAGGCTGGTTATGTGCAGAGAGCAGCTGGCAGCAGGTACACGAATGGCTGCAGAGAGAAGTTAAAAGGGATTGTTGCCTGCTAAGAGGATAGAAGAATTGCTTTAAGGGCTCCCTGAAGCACAGCATCCAGCAGCAAAGGGGCATTGGCAGGGAGACAGAGAAACAGCGGCAGCTGACGGTCTCTTGACAAAGAGTTGGAAAAAAACATCAATTGGCCATTCAGAGCAAAGGTACGATGGCCAAATCTGAGTCGAGGAGGTGGAGTAATAAATGGTGACGAGGTCTTTGGACAGCCTCAAAGAAAAGGCTGTGTGAGAAGAAGAAACCCATCCTCCAGCTTCTTCATGCAAAGTCGAAGACGAAGACACCAACACAGATCTTGGCCAATTGGAATCTGGCCTCCTGGAAGCCCTGGTTTTTGAAATGACTACACACCCTGGTACAACATTTTGCTCCTTGCCCTCCTTCCTCCTCACATCTCCACTTTGGCAAGTGGATAGCAATCCCTAGGCACAAATAAATCAAGTTGAGAGCCTCAAATGCTCCAGGATTAATATAAGGTGACTGGAGGATTCATTATAAACAATTCATTATGTAGAAGGAAAGAAAAATGCAAATGGACTGAAAAGGACTATACCATATCCCAACTCAGAAGCAACAAGGATCCAGAGAAACAGAAAAAAGAAACATGGTAAGGAAGAAGGACAAGAGACCCTCTCCCCTTCTCATCTCCTCAGTGATGAGAAAAAGGAAAGAAGCTGGTGAGCAAGTAAAATATGAAGATTAGTGATGAAGAAAACGGTCCGGAAGTCTAAAAGCAAACTGTCTTATGGTCCTCAAGTCATCTGTGTGACTCACTAAACTAATGTCCCCTCTCAGATACTCCTGCAGCCTGTGTGTATATGGTGTGTGTATGTGTGTGTGTGTGTGTGTGTGTGTGTGTGTGCATGCAATACAACCAAATGTACGGTATGTGTGTGGGTATGTGTGTGTGGGTGTCTGTCTGCATGTCTGTCTGAATAAGTAAAAGAGAATGTAAGGATGCCAGGGTGATCAGAGAGGAAAAAGAACAAAGAATTCTTCTCTTTGAAAATTGTTATTTTATAATAGGTAAATATGGAATAAAAAATTAATTTTTAAACAGACCAAACTTTAATCTGTTCGATATACATTTTCTCCTAGAATGTACCTTACTAAAAATATTTTCGAAAGATTCCTTTCTGAATTGTGCGATCAGCTAATTTAAGATCCATATAAGATTATTAGATAAATATCTTTGTATATTTTCCCCAAAAAATGTAACCTGTGAATTTACCAAATTGATATCTGGCTGGCATCAAGAGGTTGCAATATTACATAATTGTTATAATATCATTATTATATTCAATTATACTTATTAAACCTATCGTAATAAC
>NW_011888798.1:11732366-11738510 GCF_000151845.1 Pteropus vampyrus | reverse complement strand
TAATAGGTAAATATTGAATAAAAAATTAATTTTTAAACAGACCAAACTTTAATCTGTTCGATATACATTTTCTCCTAGAATGTACCTTACTAAAAATATTTTTGAAAGATTCCTTTCTGAATTGTGCGATCAGCTAATTTGAGATCCATATAATATTATTAGATAAATATCTTTGTATATTTTCCCCAAAAAATGTAACCTGTGAATTTACCAAACTGATATCTGGCTGGCATCAAGAGGTTGCAATATTACATAATTGTTATAATATCATTATTATATTCAATTATACTTATTAAACCTATCGTAATAACTACTTGATAATGAGTATGGTTTAGATCTTTTTCTGGTTATCAATGAAGCTCTTACATCTTTGCAATGAAGCCCTTGGGATCAGTTTTTGGACACTGAGGATTGGACAAGGCCATGAATGGGGTCTGCACTCAAGAATTTACATTCGTCTCAGGAAATACTGCTTTGGGGGGGAGAAAACCTGTTTGTTTTCTTATTTGTCTCTCTCTCAGAGCACTAGACTGCAAGGAGATTTTTGGTTATTAGGCTTTTTGAGGAACCCATTTTATCGTATGGATTTAGGAATACCTGCCTATCATACACTGTTTGCCTGTAGCTGATCTTTTTGAGCTGGAAACACCTACAGAGCCACTTCCCCAAGTTACTAAAGTGTACGGGAGGCAGTCTCCTCTAAATGAATTCATGATCATCTTGGTATTTTATGAGATTACCAAAACCAATTTAACTTTGGCCCTAGGCACATACAAAGCAAAAAACGATAATGATGTCACAGGAAAAGTTGCTTTTCATGTGTCTAAGAAAGCTCCCGTGGACGTGACTATAAATGCGAATGAAAGAAAGTGAAAGAAAAGCCTCTGCCTTGAGAAAAGAGATCCAAAATTTCCACATTGATAATGCTCCTTGCTGTAATTTTAAAAGTATTTCTTCCTTTTTTTCTTTGCTATGTAGAGACACTGTCCTTTCAAAACAAATAACAGGCACATTTTCAAGTTGTATTTTTTTTTTAAAGCATAGCAGAAACCTGCTTCCTAGAAGAGCCACACTCTACTATTAGTTGAATACTTGTAAACATTGAACTCTGAAAGAGAGGTTGAGTCTACCCTTGGTACACTGTAACTAATTAGAAAACCAGGAATGCTATTCAGTATGCCAAGAACATTCACATTTAGAAAGTTAAATTCACAAATAAAAACAAAGACATATTTTAGATAGTTTTGAAATAGGAGTAATTACCAAAACTAATACTGTAGAGATTCTTATACCCATGACAGCTCGTATTTATAATCTCTCCTCTCACGTCCAAATCTTAAAATCCCTGATCCATTATAGTACTTTGGTCACACTGCTTTGGTTATAAAGTAAAACTGTATATTTCCCGCTCTCTAAGTAGTGAGACCCTAGGGTTGGAGCTAATTTGAATGCTAATGGATTAGATCACCCTCAAAAAGGCTGCCATCGGAAATCAGAATAAGTGGATTTCTTACAACACTGCATAGTTTTAGCGTGACCGTATTACCTATTACCATATTATTAGAGTGACTCAGCATGGAAAGTCATTTTTCTGGACCCCAAACTAGAGACACTATTTTTTTTTTTCTTTTCCAAGGCTTTGTAACATTTTCTCCTGGCAAGCTATTAGAGTATAGAATGCTGCGGTTCTGTAACTGGAACTGCTCATCAATCATACTGCTTTTTGAATCACAGCTTGTCATTTTCATTCATGACTCTTAGGTAAGTTACTTAGAAACGTCACATTGAGAACATACCCACGATGCACAAAGAATCAAGATTTGGGGTTTTGTTTTCCAATTATACTCATGATATACTAGGCTTAATCATACTTTGTAGAGAAAGGATTAAAATGCCTAATTGGCTGTAACTAAGTGAACTGAGGTCTTTTGATTAATCAAGCCAGCCAGCTTTCAGTTTCTGACATCAAAATTTATACTTGCTGTGAAAAAAAAGCAAGTACAAATTTCGTGGTTACATAACATTAAACCAACACACAATTAACAACACTTTGTTCTAATTATCTCTGGGCACAATTAATGTTGGCCCTATGGTTCATTTTTCTTCTTTGATAGCTTTTAGAATATTTATGGAGATTAGGCCTTGATGCATTGGCTTTCTCTAAGATCTGAGTTTTTCTTACAAGCTCCCACACGAATCTGAGCCTGGCAAAGTAACATATTTATGCAGATTAATTCCGGACTTATGGCTTTTTCTATCACGTGAGGTGTTGCTAACAAGCTTCTACCCAAATCTGGCCCTGGCAACACAGAGACGTAACAGGTGCCCTAACTCTCCAGCCTACTACCTCACACTGAAGATTTTTCCTTTCTCCCTCAGCAGTTGGTCATAACTGATAAAAGGTTATGTTTTGATTGAACAAGCTTCCAGGAGTTGGAAGGCCAAAAGGGCTGCTACAAAAACGCAATATAGACACTAACAAAACTCAAGTTAAGAGGAATGCTCAGTTGTCTATTACAATCGGGAAGCCTAAACTGCAGACAAGTTCAGCTCCCTTACATCCACAGTCACGAGACAAGCAGAAACCCAATGAGAGCTGATCAAAGGCTTTTGGTAATTGGTACAACTTCAGTTTATGGAATGCATGTATTTATTTTTTTCCTATATTCCAAAGGAATTTCTTTCACAATCAGTGGGGGCCTAAGTTTTCAAGCCATAAATATTCCTTCCATGGCTCAAGTCTGTCTGTACTGCCACTCGGCCTGTTTGTTTGGCCATTTTAATTTATGCTGTGAAGCTAGGCTGAAGAATCATGGTGGTTGCAGCTCCATGGCATTGCAGAAATTCAAGAGGATGTTAATTAAGAACACCTCTAAACAGATTATTTCATTAGACACTTAGTGAGTTTCAAAAAACAAACACCGTTAGCTCTTCATATATATGTGTTGGATAGATGGGTAGCTCCATGCACATGTACTTATAGGACAGACAAGGCTTTCAGTTTAATTTCTGGCATATGTAGCCCAGGCTCCAGGCAGGCCCATGTCCTGTTGCCTTCTTGAGGCTGCTTCAAGCCTTGCTGCTTTTATCCAGGTAACTCCATCTGCCTTTCCTCTCCTGCTTGCTTAGAAAATGTTTATGGAGCCTCAAAGACTCAGGTCAAATGGCACCTTCTTAATGTCTTGCCTTCTCCAAAAAGAATCCGGTTAGGTACTTCGATGTTCCATTGACCCTTGTACATGCTTATATTAATTTTTTAAAATGTTAATATGTGTTATTTTTTATTATATAAATTAATATGTTTGTCTTCCTTCCAACAATCAACAAATGTGCCTCAAGGGCATAGAAAATGCTTCATGGATCGTTGTAACTCCAGCACCCAGGGGTAGCCCAGGCCTAGAGATGGCCAAGAGGGAAGAAGGGAAAAAATGGGGAAAAAGGGTCAGGGAGCTCAGGAAGGATGGAGGGAGCGTAGGAGGAGAAGAGAAGAGAAAAAGAAAGAAAATGCCATAGAAGAAAAAAAAAAGACAATATCTAAGTAGCAACTTACCTTTCTGAGTGCCATTCAAGCAACTCTGACATTTAAATAACTAAAACCCAAGAACTTTGTCAAATTATGGAACTGCTGGGACTGTCACTTGTGATGCTCCACCTTACAGTGGCCAAGATATGAGCTTATACCCATGACATCCCTCTCTGTAGTCTAGGAGTTTGGATGGAACTACTAGGAAAGAGATACAACCTTTTCACTGCTGATCAGTGGTATACAAGCTTGGAAGCTTCTGCTAGCACATGGAGAAAGCCTGCCTAAGAATGAAATCAACTTAGAAGAGAATTAAGCTGCCAGACAGAAAAAGCTCCCTGATGTGGTCTGAACCTTCGCATTTAATCAAAGCCTTCATCCATTGTTATACGCTGGTTTCTAGTTACATGACCATTTTTTCTTTTGTTTAAGTCAGCCTAAGTAGGGCGTCCATGACTTGTAATTGAAAGAGTGATCACAGCGCTTTGAAAGAATAGCAAGATTGCCTGTATTATAAAGTTTTCTTAAGAATTTAGATCAGCAGCCCATGGACCCTCCTATCATCCATGGACCCTCCTATCATTTTCCACTATATTGAGCAGTAATGATGGTTCCTTGGAAAGTGGCTTGGGTGCTTTTTCCCTAACTGTGCTGGCCCCATCAGATTAATTTCTGGGATTCTTAATTTTGGAGAGCCACTGATACTTAAATGGATACGAAAAAATCTAAATGCCTACCTGTATAACTTTTTTAAAAGAATAATCACATTTTAAATATTCTATTAAAATATTTGCATATAAAGACTTATGGACCTCAGTGCTCATCACAACATTATAATAATGAAAAAGTGTCAACAACCAAAGTAGCCGACAGAAAGAGATTAAATAAATGGTACCCGGCATCCATTTGATAGATTTCTACACAGTCATTAAATCATCTTTAAGGAACATTGAATAATGGATGAAATAGTTCTCATATGTTACAGGAAAGAGGAAGCTACTAAACTGTATAATAGGTGATATTTTATGATTTCCTAACTTAAGAGTAAGTACAACAAAGGAAAGAAAGGACTGGAAATATACATGCCAAAATGTCAATATCAAATATTTCTGATTGGTGTAACTGTAATTTATATTTCCTTATATTTTCCTAATTTTCTATAAGGTGACTATTTACTACTTTTATAATCAGAAAATTGCCGGGGATTTTTTTTTTTTTTTAACTTCAAGCCCATAAACCAAAGAGAACTTTTGTCTCTAATCCTAGTTGCTAGGTGACCCACAGCTGGATACAAATTAATCAGGAGAAAGATATACACCAGATACTTTAAGACGGGATGTCTGGAGTTACCTGTCAGCAAGCTGTCACAGAATCTAAAGATTAGAAGGAAACAATTAAGGATTTCTATTCTGACTATCAATGGCATGCTGCTTTGTAACTTGAAAACTTTCCTTTTATATTGTCTTAGAATTGGAGAGGATAAAAATAAGAAGATGAACAAGGTAAGAACTTGAAGCCAACCAGGAATGCTAAGAAATTAGACTATTTCTCTCATCAGCAAGGAACTGAAGCCAAACCTGGGCATATTATACCCACAGCATGTCAGGGGAGCCATCAAAGGCAGATAAGAAGACACTTCAGAGCACTTTTGAGTACAAGCTTTCTTCAGGCTCAAAAGCACTCTGATATTGTCTATGTGTGGGAAAGGTGTCTGCATCTATGCTTGAAGAACCAGGGAAAGTTCTACTCAAGATTGGGGGCCAAGAAATCTTAGAGTAAACTGAACTGAACCAGACCTAAGGTGTTTGAAGAACTCTGAATATCACTCTAAAAGCTGTATCCTGGGTTCTCAGTCCTGGCTGTGCATCTACATGACTTGTAGTGTTATGTAAAAACACACATGCTTAGTCTCCATCTTAGTCTTAAAGACTTGGAATTTCGCAGGCTGTCTTCTAAGCATCTGAATTTCTGGAAGTTCTGTTTCTGCATGGGTTTCAGCCCTCTTGTCTAATTGCAGATTTCACTCCTACTTTTATATTTCTCTCTCCTGCATTGTGGATTTCTCCCTTTCCACCAGGTCATTCGCATCAGTACACTAGCTTGCCCTAGTGTCACCTGTCTTTTTAAAAGAGCTTCTCTTATACTGTGTCTTTCTTCAGGTATGACTCTCTCCATATCAGCTCAATCACAGGTAAACTTCTCAGAAAAGCTGTCTATATATGCAGTCTCCATATCCTTAACTTTGTACCCACTCTAAACAGAAATTGTTGTTATCAGCTTTTAGCTGACCCATTCCTTCCGGAGCCAATGAAGAACTCCAAGCTTCGTCTTCCTTACTCTCTTAGCAGCATTCGACAAGGTTGCCCTTGAGCCACTTTCTTCTTTAGGCTTCTATGACACCTCAGCCTTTCTGATTTCCCTGCTGCCACACTAACTACTCTTTCCCAGTATCATTAGCTAGTTCTTCTTTCTCTGTCGGATCTCATTGGAGAGGCACCCAAGGGTCTGTCCTTTGCCCTTTTAAGGTCCACAATTACACTGACTTCTGATGCAGCCTTATTAAGTCTTATAACGTAGACTGTCATCTATATGCTGATGACTCTCAAATCCATATCTCTAGC
>NW_011888798.1:11727009-11732316 GCF_000151845.1 Pteropus vampyrus | reverse complement strand
TCCACAATTACACTGACTTCTGATGCAGCCTTATTAAGTCTTATAACGTAGACTGTCATCTATATGCTGATGACTCTCAAATCCATATCTCTAGCTCTGACCTTGGCCTTGGATATCCAACTGCCTATAGAACATCATCACCTGAATGTTTAATAGGCATTTCAAATTAACATGGACAAAAAAGTCCTGATGTTTATATATTTCTTTCCCTAAGTCACCTCTCTTCTAAGCCTTTCCTCCCTCAAAAATTTAGTACAACCCCCTACTCAGTTACTAAGATCAAAAAAGCAAAAATCACCCTTGATTTCTCACTTTATCTTATATTTCACATCCAATTTATCATTAATTCCAGTCGATTTTACTTCTAAAATATATTTTTACTTGACCACTTCCTACCAGCATAGCATAGTAGAACCATACAATTGGAGTTCAAATTCTGACTCTCATTCTTACTGATTATGTGCCCTGGGCAAGTTATCCAAACTTTCTGGAGCTCAATTTCTTCGTCATTAAAATGAGTTTGATAACAATCACATCTATCTCATCCCACAGGGTTGTTAGGAAGATTAAAATAGTGTGTGTGTGTGTGTGTGTGTGTGTGTGTGTGTGTGTGTGTGTAAATAAATAAATTGGAAAAGTGCTTAGTGCATATCAAGCCATATATAAGGGCTTGCCAACACATTCATCATTATTCCTCACCAGTCCAATGATATTATTATATGGTTTTATTAGTATTCTCTATTATTCCTAGGTATCCACCCTAGACCAAAACACTGATACCTTTCATCTGGAATCTAAACAACCTCATATCTATCTGGTCATCCTACCTCTACTTCTGTTTTGCTATTAGCCCATAAAGCAGCAAGAATTGTTTTTCTAAAGCACAAGTCAGATCATGTTACTTGCCTAGTTAAAAATCTCTAAGGATTCCCTTCACATTTATAATTATATCCAAAGTATTTACTAAGACTGTGGCCTGTAGGGCTTCACAGGGTCTGTCCCCCGTCTACCTCTCTCAACTCATCTTCTTCTAGTTTCTTAATCTTATACCTCTGTTGCAAGACAAAATTCTTACTTCTGTTTCTCTAACTTGCCAAGCTTTCTACCATCTCTGGGCTTCCACGTGTGCAGTTTCTTCTTGTTCTTCTTTCAGATCTGCACTCAACTATCTCCTTTATCTTATTTATTTTGTATCTAAATGGCCCAGTTGCCATTGTAAGTAAATACCTGTCCCATTTCCATTCCCACTCTCTATTACTATATCACCTAATTTTTCTTATTTGGAGGCACTTATTTGTTTATTTATTTGTTTCTTTGCTTCTTTATTATTTTATTTAAATATGTTCTTTTTTGTTTCTGTTCACTGAGGTTGGGGAACCATGAAAATTGATCTAGTCCTGCTGTCTAGAACAGCATTTAGCCTATAAAAGATATCCAATAAATATCTATTAACTGCAATCTCAACATATAATTGTAATGCGTAGCCAGGTTTGATAATTACTATTCTAATCTATCCCATCTTAGACAGGAATCACTGATTAACAAAAATGATCATGCTTAGCACTTTAATTGTCATACTTTCATGGCAAGATATAACTGAGTAGAAAAAGCTCTTGCTCGCTTTTTACATATTTAATTGCCATATTTTTCTGCACAAAAAAGTTTTTACTATAAGACACCAAGTTCTTCTGATCTTGAGGTTATAGCTAAGGCATCGGCATTTATGTAGAGGCTAGAACTCCCTGGTGGTCTCAGGCCTGTTCTCCCCTTGGCTAGAGCCTTGGAATCAGAGATACTGTGAGAGTTAAGGGTGAGCTAAGTGGATATCATCTTCATTTTTAGTCAGGTAGGAAGTTGGTCAATAAGTGGGGAGAAAGCGCCAATGGGGATGTAGAGAGGAAGGCGCAGAAACAAGCAAATCATGTGCTTCAAGGCATGTGCCATGAACAAAACCAGGGCCTGAGACCAAATCTAGGAGTAGAGAACAGGAAACACACAGGTCAAGTCAATGAATCATGGAGGGTGAGCCTGGGAAGATTCCTTGAATCAGTGGTATGGGATGAGGTAGAGAGAGGAGGAGTCCTTTGATAGAAGGAGGCTATGACATGTAGAAAATGATGATCTTTATTCTGAGTAAGCAGTCTCTGAAATAGCAACCTTTAAAATCTAAACTTAAAAAACATAGAAAACACCACACCTAAATGTTGGGACTTAATGGCACTTAGAGAGATCATCTATTGCATACAACTAATACTGGATGCAAGAATTGTTGACTAAAGTATAAAGACCTCTGTAAAAGAAAAAAAAATACTGTTTTTCTTTTACTCAGTAAGAGTTTAAGAAACATTCACCACCAAAGATATTTCTAAAATACCTCTTGGCTTGATTAAATAAAATATCCTTCACAAAGTTGTCTCAGTAACAAGTAGGTGAACTAAGAGCAATTTTCATTGTAATCATAAATAAAACTAACAATTCAGTACATAGTTCTAGGGAAGTAAGATATTGTATTATCTACTCATTCTTATTGTTAAATCCAGTTAATTTAACCTCTAGACAAAGCTTTCAATTTCCTCAAACTCTTAGAAACCTCAGTGTCCCTTGAGAAAGCCTTCCCACGTTTGACAGTGATTCTCTTAAAATAACAAAAGTATGAGAACCTTTTGGGAGAAAGGGATGACTTCTGGCCATTTTCCCAAAAGGAGAGCTGCAAGAAGCTTCCTAAGTTGACCTCTCTTCTGCCTATTCGTGACACCATTTGCTTAATCTGCCGACCTTTAGTCACTCTAGTGTGCAGTAGCTGAATTTTTTCATTCATAGTTCTTATGTTGATCACTGTATCCAGATAAACAGGAAAAAATTATTTAAAGGAAGGCAGGAGACTTGGAGCAAGTTCTAGAGGAGACCATGGTACAAATATTAACTCATTTAATCCTCATTACTTCCCTGTTTGGTAAATTACCATTATTATCCCCATTTTTGCAGCTGAAGAAACAGAGGCACGTAGAGCTTAATTAACTCACCCAAGGTTTCAACTTAGAAAGTAATAGAACTGGGATTTAAACCAAACCCTGGGGATCTGGCTTCAAAGTCCATAATCTTAACAACTTTGTTTTACTATAGTTCAGGAAATTAGAATAAAAGGGCATGCACACTATAGACCATGTGGTGGATTCCTCCAGGAGTGGAGGAATCGGGCAGAGAAAATAAGTCATTGCTGGGTCTTGTTTCTTCACATTACTGAAGTTTTCAGGATTCTGTAGACTCTATAGGAGGACTATATTTTTCAAGGTTCTGAAGGCCCCTTGTACCTAGTTTAAGAAGAGATGGACTACCCATAGTCCTTGCTTAAAAGTAATTACTTCTCAGTTTTATATGCTAACAGAAAACTTAAAGAAGATAAGCCAACTCATAGAAAAAGGCATCTTTGCTGAATCGTTCAGCATGTGAACTCTCAATTAAGAACCAAAAACTGGAATGTTCTTCAAAAACTGCTACAAACATTCAGGAATTAACACTTGGACTGATGTCAAATGCCATTAAGTAATAGACCAGTGGTTTCAAACTGTGTTTTGAAGAACTGTCGTGGTTCAAAAACCTCCCTCAAGCACTGAGTTAAGCTTCACCTCTACTTTAATGTTTTACACATTGAACTTCTACACAGACTTTTTTTTGAAATAATGATTCTAATCCTTAAAATTTAATCTTTTTATAATCATTATTACATAGTATTGAATATTTTATTAATTCACTGATTCATTCATTACATTAGGTATTGGGAAAACAAAGTAAAATATCAAATAGCCCTTTCCTTCAAGGGGCTTGCAATTTTATGGGAACTGGTCCAGTTTGAGGGCTCAACTGAATTTAAAATGAATTATTGTCCTACGTACTCTTTTTAAGACAATGCAATTATAGTCACTAGGTCAAGACTCTTTGAGCATTACAAGTGATGAGCAAAAGCTTGTCATAAACAAAGTAATCAAAATGGGAGAGACTAGATGCTATTAGTCTGCAGGAACTGAGAGAACTGAGAAAGGAGGATTTATACTTACTCAAAACCAATGCTAATGAAAGAAGCAGAGCACTGTTCTTTTTCTTTAAATGTGTAAAAATTGTTTCATTTCTTACCTCTAGAGCTTTCAATCTTTCTAACAGCAATTTGGTCTTTTCTTTCCCCTCATCTGCACTGCTGCTTTCGCTTCTTGAATCTTCATCTACTACCATGTGAAGATCTTCCAAAGCTTCCTTGTGTTTTCTCTCATCCTCTGACAGTTTTTCCTGAAGCAAGAAAGAATTATTGTTTTCAATAATCTCCACTGAAAAACGAGCAAGAGTTTATGGCTGAAAAGTTTGGAATCTCCCTATTGCTTTTGCATTCTTTCCAGGGCTGAGGTAGAGAATTTCCTAAAACAAATTCTGAGTGGTGCTTATATTAGTAAACACAGTAGATATTTTAAAATAAATCCTGGCAGGACAAAGCCATTGGGTCACCATCTTCAAATGCACACATCCTCTGTCAGTTGGAGAAGTGACCTAGCCAACAAAGCCTTTGATGGCATCACGCGGTTAATCTATTTTTATCAGCACCATGGAATTCAGCTGTGCTCTAAATGGGGGAAAAATGAATCAATCTTCATACCTTGATTAGCAAACAGTTTAGCTCGTCACAAACGGATCATTAAAATAACTGGACTTAAAGTCATTTAATTAATTTAAGGAAAATATTTAAGAAATATTGAAATGATAGTAAATTCGATATAAATTCTTAGAATTCAGAATTCTAAGCTAAAACCAATTAGTTCTTCTGGCTCAGTAATGACACAGCTCTTAAGGACCTCTCAGTCCCTTTTCTAATACCACAAAATTTGTAGTATAGCCTTGAGTCAGACATACAACATTATCTTGTCCTGCCTCCTTGTTGGAAGCACCTCACTCAACCTTGTCTCTGGCAGCTCTTTTAGAAGTTGAGAAGTGTTCATTTGAGCCTCATGACTGGCTCTTGTTTTCAAGAGAAAAAAAAAAAGAAATGTCAAGAGATTATCATAGGAAGAAAATCTCATCCATTTTGTGCATGTAGCAAGACCCTCATGCTACAGAACCAGGTGACATCGCTCCATCACCCTATTTAATTCTAACTACAACGCTGCAAAAATCAGTGCCTTCTCGCACGTAGGAACACCAGACAGCACTTCAGCACTATGTTTGGAGGCCATTTTAAACAGTAAACAAAAAGCATAAAACGTGAAAAATGGGGCACTAAATACAGCACAAAAAAGACTTTTTTTTTTTTTTTTTTTTTTTTTA
>NW_011888798.1:11722187-11726084 GCF_000151845.1 Pteropus vampyrus | reverse complement strand
GTAAAGCTCAACGAAGATACTTTCAAATGATGGGAAACATAGCAAACTCCAAATTAAATCAGTAAGTTATATAATTATAGGTAGTGCTAAATGCTATGAAAAAAATCAAACATTATAATGTGACGGATGGTGGTATGTTAGGGACAATATTCAATATGGTGACTTGAGTATAAGGCTGTCTGAGGCGGTGGCCATTTAAGCTGAGACCAACTGTTGAGAAAGAAGCAGTGATGCAATGGCCTGAGAGAAAGGCGTTCCAAAGAGAAGGACAGTAAAGCAAACTCTCAGTGGCTAGGCTAAGCTTGTCTTGTGGGACAGCTGAGAAGAGTACATGCGATAGGCTTATACTGACTAAAGAGTACAAACAGTAGCAAATGTGATCAGCAAGAGAGCTGGACCATAGAGGCTCTTGAAAGACATAGGAATGGGTTTGGATTTTATTCTGAGCGCAGAAAAGAGGAATTGGAGGCTAAGCAGGGGAGTGATAGGTTCTGATTAAAATTTTAGGAACATCGTGACTGCTGCAATGGGGAATGAGCTGTGGTGGTAAGGAGCTGGGAGACCAGCTGAGAGACCTTTACACAGGAAGGGATAAAAATTAGGAATACTTGAAAGTTTCAGATAAGAACTTACCAAAAGCAGTTCTCATACTGGATTGGTAGGTCAGAAACTCTGTATTCGAAGCCCTGCTTTTACACTTTTGCGCCTTGCTGGGCAAATCGCCGGACCTTTTTTAGCCCTCAGTTTCACCTTGATGTAAAATGAAAGAGTTGGACTAAATGTCCCACCTAATGCTAAATTTCTAAGAATTCAATTACTCAAGACACAATTTTCAGGAAGGAAATTTTGTCGATATGTTCAATGGTAACAGAGATGACAAAAGAACAGAAAAGGGACCTCTATATTTTGTAATAAGAAGGTTGTTAGTGGGGACCTGAGAGCTGTTTGACTAAAGTGCGATGATGCCACCCAAATTGTCAGTGGTTAAGCAAAAAATGAAGAGAGAAAATAGAGGCAATTTTCTTAGATGCTTATTTGGGCGCTTGACAGGGCACGGAAGGAAATTTAAAGAACCGTGGCTGAAGAGCATTGCACAGACAAGTGGAAACCTTTTTCAAGATAGAGCAAACCAAGTTGTTTGAAGAACTAAAGAGAAGAGGGAGCAATGGAGATGGCAGCAAAAGTGGGAATGTAGGAAGTAGAGATCTCCAAAATGGTGAAGGCAGAAGATGAAGGGCATTGATGTGAAAAATCAAGGTTTTTCGAATGTGGTTCTCTGCAAAATATCATTCTGCAGCCTAATTTCCCAGTTAGTATTTCTAAATCATTAGTTAGTGCCTAGCTTGGGTTCTTACAGAATAGGATTTGAGTGCATGTAATTCATTTGAGAAATGCAGGCAACACCAGTAAGGACGTGAGTCAGGGAAAGGAGGGGGCCATTAAAGGGATATATTACTAGGTAACTGAAGCTAAATCCATAGGAAACTCAGGGAAATGAAGTAAACATAGGCCCCAGAATTATCCCACCCCAGGAGTGAAAGAGTTGGGGTATTTACACATCAACTTCTGGAAATCAATGGTGGAGGGAACCCCTGGGTATCATTCTCCTGGCACCTACAGCCTGCCACAGGCAGTGAGGCGCTGCATACCTCTCACATAAAAGTACCCTCTGACACAGACAAAGATAGCTGGAAGTAACGGGAGCACTCTGGATAGTTCTGGCGTAAGAGCAGGGCACTGCCGATGTCCACTGCAGGTAGGGAGCAGGTATGTGACTACTCTGATGTGATATCACCCAGGAAAGAAAACCATATCTGTATGTTGCTCAGACTACTCACTGACCTAAAAGCACACTTCCTGGAGTTTTATATTCTAAAATACCCTAAAATAAATCCAGAAGGTAGAGTTATCTGTCTTGTCCTTTTCTTTGCTCTTGTCTCTTCATCACTTACAATGACAGTGTTAGAGTATAATATAATAACAAGAAAAGAGGGAAGATGGAAAGGATATATTTTAAGTAGATGAACAAAAGGGAAAAATAAGAGAGAAAGCGGTAGAAGAGAGAAAGGTCCAAGAGAGTGGGCAGGAGATATGGCTGTCCCCCACTGACAGATCACTGTTGATTTCAGAAATGACAGCTGTTGAACTTATAAAAGCATGATGATATTTTTAAAAAATCAAGTATATGCATTCTATTCATACATAAGTAACCTAAATTGTTTTTTTAATCAGAAATTTCAAGTCCTTTGTTAATTAACCACCTGTGATAGACATGGTAAAAAGAGAGAAAGACAAAGATCAGAAACATTTGGTTTTAAATAAAACATATTTTCCTTATGAATCTCCAAGAGAGAAAAAAGAAAACTAAGCCAAGTCCGCTCCTGAAAATGCTGAACAATGAAGAGAATGAATGGATACCAAGGGTGACCTTTTCTCTGGTTTCAGTTCTTCATGGACTTTCATCAGCAGTGAATTCTACAAAATTGAGGCAACCATAAAAATGAATTCCACTCCCCACATATTTCATATATGGTTGAGACCATAAGCTTGTTTACCTCAACAAATACCAGCTGGTATGCAGGAAGCTCAAGATTTAAGAGCTCAGTTAGCATCTAAAGGTTTAAATCAAATTTTGCCTTGTTGGAATATAAAGCAATCCTTAGAGCTATAAGTTTCTCTAAGTGATAACCAGAATAATGATTCATTTTGTGGGGAGCCCTCAATTTTTTGTTCTCAAACAGTCAGCATCATGAGGCCTATGTAAAATAATATCAAACAACAGAGAGCTCTGTGATGCATCTGTTCAACTCAGACAGATGACAGTCCAGGGAGCTCAGTCAGTTCAAAAAGCAGGAAGCAGAACTCTTCACCAATGGCCAGCAATCGTTCTGTCAAAAACATTATGGAGGGAAATGATCCAAATGTGCTTCCCCAAAATGTGGAGGGAAATGATCCAAATGTGCTTCCCCAAAATGTGTCTTATTCATCTTTTGGTCACCAACTTCCCCCAGCCCAGCGCACGATGGGACTCAAGGAAGGTTTCATGAGGTCATCTTATGTTATAATTAATTAATCCATCATCCAACAAATATTTACTGAGCCGCTGTTATGTGCCAGGAACTGTGGAAGATGCTGGGGTTACAAAGTTAAATAAAGACACACGTGGGCCCTGTTCTCATAAAGCTCAGAGTCTTATGGAAGGAGACAGTTAATTATCAAACTGTCACAAGCAAATATGAAATAGCACTGCAATATGGTCTGGGAGAAGAAGAGTTTCCAGGAGCTTCGAGAATCAATAACAGAGGGACACAAAAGAGAGGCCAGGAAAGAAAATGTCCACAGTTAACACCATAGGAGTTAACCAGGAAATGACTGTGAGGTGGAAGGAAGGGCGGGAGATTTAAAAAGTCTGAAAGGAGGTTTGTGTAGTTGGGGAGTGAAATGAGACTGGATGGGCTGATGAGGCCAGGTCACAAGTTAAGGAATTTTTCCTTTACCCTAAGGGAAACGGGAAGCCATTGACTGTTTTCAGTGTGTGTGTGTGTGTGTGTGTGTGTGTGTGTGTGTGTGTAGGGGGGCGTGACATCATAGGATCTGGGCTCTGAAACAGCTCTCTGGTACAGTGTGGAGGATGGATTGAAGGGAGGTTAATAAAGACATGAGAAAAATAAGATGCTACTGCAATTATCTAAGCAGGAGTGGTTGAACTATGATTAAGATTACAAGCTCACAAATGGGACCTCATAGTTTGTAAATCATCTTGTAATTTTGATTCTTTAGCATGCAGTTCCTCCAACAATGACAAATAACTAACATTTCCTTGGGTCCTTGTTCAGAGAGTGGGCCAACAGCCACTGGCATCAGAGTTAGTGGGAGTGAGGACAGAAGTGTTACTTG
>NW_011888798.1:11700852-11722137 GCF_000151845.1 Pteropus vampyrus | reverse complement strand
GGATTGAAGGGAGGTTAATAAAGACATGAGAAAAATAAGATGCTACTGCAATTATCTAAGCAGGAGTGGTTGAACTATGATTAAGATTACAAGCTCACAAATGGGACCTCATAGTTTGTAAATCATCTTGTAATTTTGATTCTTTAGCATGCAGTTCTTCCAACAATGACAAATAACTAACATTTCCTTGGGTCCTTGTTCAGAGAGTGGGCCAACAGCCACTGGCATCAGAGTTAGTGGGAGTGAGGACAGAAGTGTTACTTGTTTAAAATTCAGATGCCTTGGCCAAATCTGGCTCTAGTAAATCACCATTTCTAAGAGTGGGGCCAGGAATCTTTAATTTTAGAGAACACCCCAGTAACTCTAATCCATATCGAAGTTTAAGATCCTCTGGACAAAGATGCTCCACCATAGAACATGAATCATTTTCACTTTAGGTAAGTTTTTGAGGTTACTTATTTGATTTAATTTTTTATAATTAATAAGTATATACACAGATAATTAATTATTCAAATCAATACTCACCGAAGAGTAAAGGGCAGTGGCGATTAATAGTATACTTGGACTATAATTGTAAGCCAAGCAAGCTGGGACCTATTCATCCATAGCTTGTTAAATACTGCTTCTGTAATAGATGTCAGATGTTGACATATATAAAAGAAACTATTCAATATTAGTGTGATGAAAAACCCTTGGAAAATTTCTGCGTTCTGAGATTGTACTTTTTCATGCAAGCAGATGGCATTAACAGTTTGTAACTACTTTCAATGGCTTCTATTGCAAGGGGTACTAAAGATAGGTTCTATCTGTGTAAATGGAAGGAAAACAATTCTACTTTGAAAGCCTTCTTAATTTAAAAATAATGCTTTCTAGCTTCTTGTTTTTATAAAAAAAAATAAGGACAAATCTGTCCATCAGTTCCTAAATGAGGTAGGAAGTGGCTGTTGTTTGTTACAATGGTCTCATAATTTCCATAGTAAGAAAAGCAATAAAAGAAATTTAAATATTCTTGTCCCCATTGTCCCTGCCCCATGCTCAGCCCCATTGGGTAGGTGTGATTTCCTGGTGTATGTACAAAGGCTCATTTTCAACGCAGCAGCCCTGCTGTTTTCCACCCTATCACTCAGGGAATAACACCAAGTCTGAGCCCAAGACTGTGAGGATAATTGAAGAACTCCAATTAGAGCAGAGAGGAAAGACAGTTTGTGTCACATTTGGACATTTCTTGGCGTTTCATTTGACAGGATAAAGGGAGAGTTAATGTTATCTGTTTCTTGAGGTCTATCAAGTTCCATCTCACTGTGATCTATTCTTATCCAGGGTGAAAACACAGACCCATTTTTATCAAGTTTTAGAACAAGTAGAAGTAAGAAATCTACATTCCATTTCTAGCTCTGCCACTAACCAGTTGTGTGAGTTTCGTCAAATCACATGGCTTCTCTGTCCCTTAATTTCTTCATTTGTAAATAAAATGCACAGGAAGACACTAATTCAAATTTGTACAATCTGATCATCTGTAAAAACTCAATTTTGACGGGTAAGTATTTAAAACACTGCTGAAGTTTGGGAGTGTTAATCCAGAATGCCGCAAATTTTAAATCTGCCTGCCTAGAAGAAGCCTTGTCTAATAAAATCGTTCTTTCTTCCTTTCTTCCTTTCTTCCTCTCTTCCTCTTTCTCTCCCTCTTCCTTCCAATCCCCTGACCCCATCTCTCTCTTATATGAAACACCTTTCCTCTTTTTGCTGTGTATTTTTCTTGGGCCCAACACAGAAGTCATCTAATCTAACTTTTGCATTTAGCACATTCCACTTCCTGCCTGTTAGAAATGAGAGGCCTTGTGAGCCACACTGAGTGAAAGTTTAGTGAGACACCCGAACACCCACAGGAAAACATGCCCAACCTGAGTCCTCTCTGAGGGCATCTGCTTATGGGAGAAAGAGTTCCAAGTATCTCCTGGTTGTAAGGCTTTAGAAATATAAAGAAAGTTTACTCATCTCTCTATTTTTATGATGTTTGATTCTGATGGAAGATACAAAACCTACATGTAGAAATACTGCGAGTATGCTGATGATAATAATACTTATGCTCTGTTCCAGCTTGTTCATTGTTTTTCTAATGGGAATTGCCCTTATCTCTGAACACTGCTAAAAAAACAAACAAACAAACAAAATAAAAAAACAAAAAATCCTCAAGTACATGTAGTTTTCTAACTCAAAGATGGCAAAATGAAATCATAGCAATATGAACAGACATCTCGCTTTAGAAAGCTAGTCAGTCTTAGAAGTTAGAACAGAATTTTCATTTTCAACATCCAGCCATGTGCTAAATCTACCTACTAATTCATAGTAAAAATATAAAAAGCTATAATTTAGGAATGATCACATAAGGCATAGATTGGGGTGGTGGTTAGCATGAAACATTCTTTCTAGAAGATAATAAATAGTATCTAGTATTTGTATAACACCTCAGAGTTAAACCAAACAACCTCACACATACCATTCATTCATATGCTCGCAGCAACTGGAATGTGGGGCAAATATTCCAGACTCCCTTGACAGACAGAAAACAGGCTTTGTTCAGTCATAGAACAAATAATTTGCTTATGTACAAATAAGATGAAATGTACAACACAGAGGATACAATCAATAATATCCTAATAACTTCATACAGTGTCATATGGTTACTGGACTTATCATGGTGATCCCATCATAAGGTATATAAATGTCGCATCACTATGGCATACACCTAAAATGAATAGAATATTGTATGTCAACTATACTTTAATGAAAAGAAAAAGAAAACGGATTCTGATAGGTAATTAAGTTACCTGTTTAACAGTAAGTGGCAGAACCAAAATTAAAATAGTTCTGATTTCAAGTGTCATGCTCTTTCTCCCAGCTCGGTTACCTCTTTCAGACTTTCCCATGAACCTATAGCTCTATCTTTAATGGTAATTCTGAGAATCTGTGATCTTTATTCAACTGTGAACCATGTTGCTGACAGCATCTCTGCCAAGGCTCCCAGGCCATTCCTCCAGGGAACGGGCGATTTTACCGGAGATGTCAGGTCTGGCCTCAGATAACTATCGGCAGAACAGGTTCAACAAACCTCTGCCACTTCCATAGTTAATGATGGTTCAATCAGTTCAAAATATAAACACACACCATATTACAAGCTAAATGGAAATGTAGAGGCCAGCCGTCTGGCTGACAGCCGCCCCAGTGAGCCCCGGTGGCATCGGCTTCTGTGATTTATATACTCATTTGTTTTCTGGTGGTGGGGAGGGTGCACAGAATATATTGTCACTTTAGATAGCACTTCGGCAAATACCATAAAAACATTCCCAGGGATCGCTAGCAGCTTTTGTTCAGCACTAGCATACTAAATTAAAGGGAGAAAAATAGCATCAGATAAATCACGGGATTTAAAAAGTCGTCCCAATTTGTTCATAGTTTAAGCTTACCACTGTCAGACAAAACATATAAAACTCTTCTTTTTCATCCCTGGATTTGACTTACAAAGTGAACTAAGCACACAGTAAAATCCTCAAGATTAAATGTGTATGATGGATAAGAGAACAAAGTGTTTTCTTTATGTCTCTAATATGAACTCACAACAATTCACATATCAATTCACATCTACTCCCTATTATTCTTCACTCAAAACACTCCTCAGTGTTGCAGACTATCTTCCCTATTGAACATCTCTGTAAAGTTACATGAATAAATTTTCAGATGATGCTTATATATCGCCTGTTCCATCTATCAGTAACACTTGTTTCCTTAAAAAAAAAAAAAGTTCAATTCTAAAGGCACTTTATACAAAGGGAAACTCTACTGTGGAATAGAATGGTGTGAAAAAGTGAGCTGTAATTTTCAATAAAGGTATGCTCCAGGTGACTGGACATTTAAGAAGATTAGCAGCAGAAACTATGTCATTATAGCCCATAAATGCTGTCTGAGTATAACCTGAGCAGAGAAAAGCCAAAAATGGTAAGAAAGTCATATAGATGGGAAGTTTCAGTGGTTAATGGTCAAACTTAAACACTTGGAGGTATTAAAAATAACTCATTCTTTAGTGTCAGAATTCACATTTAAATTCATTCTCTGATTTCTTCTCTTCTCTCTCCACCTCTGTCCCATTTTCTGACATAATTCACTGGTCAAGGGAGCCAGGGAGCCACTAGAGGGAAGCTGAGATCATGGGCTGAGCAGTGGCCATCCCAAATGAATTATAATTCAGTCATTGACTAATTAGTGATAGGGAGATGGCTATATTTACTTATGTCTTTTTATATACATACAACAACCATATGTCTGAGATTCCTGAACAGAATTTTAATTTAAAGTAAATTTAAGCAATTAAAAATTTCTCACTAACCTTGTGAATACACAGTCAGATGACCATTATATCTAAATTTTTTTTCATAAAATATGGTATACTATACTATACTATATACTGCTTCAATTACATATATAAATCTGACAATTGCTGGCAGAGAACTATTTATATATCTTCTGAGTTTCTTAAACTGAGTGTATTGGCAGAAAATTGCCTCTAGTAAAAAAGAATTCTTGTTTTCAACTATAATAATAATAAGTAGTTCATATGGAGAAGCCAACTTGTCATTGCAAATTCAGTAAACAGATATTATATGTAGTTCTCCAGGTCCCAATTATAATGTAAGACCATCAGGAACAGGAATAATGTTTTATATATCACATCTTCATCATCATATGCTGTACAACATAGAAAGCAGGCAATAAACGTCCAGTATTGCTGAATATGATAAGCTGAATGAGGGATGATATCATCTTTGTCTCTGAGGACACTGTGAGTAAACCTTAAGCTGAATTACTTTTTCTTAAATACTTTCAATAGAAAACTATTTTTAAGCAACTACCTTGCTATCAGAAATATGAAGCAGTGGACGAATAGAATATTTGCATAAAAGAAAAAAAACACCTTTAAATAAACTTCCATTCCTAGAAAATGAGATTTTTGTATGCTTCTCCTTTAACTGACACCCTACCACATGCATCTCACACAGGAACACAACACATCATCTTTTAAGTCGTAAAGCTGTCTATCCTAAAATGCCCTGGGAATTTCCGAAGACTCACAGATCCGCTCCTAATCAAGGTGCTCTGTTCCTCCCACCTTCCTCCTTCCTAGGCTTACCTAATGAAAGAGCTCTAATGAGGTACATTAGTTGTACTTTTGAAAGTCAGATATGGATTATCTAGTTAATTCTCTTGCGGGCTCATGTCAGAACAGTGTCTCACCTATTTGCGCCTAAATGGAACTTAAAGATAAAGCAAGAATATTACATTTTTTTTTCTAGGACATTATATAATACTTGCTTTCTCTAGTCAGACAAAACTCAGTGCATAGAACAGGGCTCAATTGTTTGAGGATTTTACTGAAGAAATTTTGCCAGCAATATTGTCTTGGTGTGCTTTTTGACATTAAAATTATTATTTTTATCTCTATCCTCTGAAGACGGCAGGAAGCTATCAGAAGGTGATTCTTTGTCATCAAGTGGGATGTACATTCTGACAAGCCACTCATAGCCACAGTGGGAGTAGAGAGGCAAAGAGTGTTTGATGAAGACATCTGTAACCCTGCCAGATGATTCATCTTGGAAAAAAAGGTAAGAAAATTCAGATAGATTACCAAGAAATAAGCATGATCCTAAATACATTTAGAAAAGTCAGAATATATATATGTACATATGAAAAGCAATATAAATGTGCATCAAAAACTTGAATAACCATTCTCTTCATGCAAAATCTCTGAACATTTAAATAATGAACTAGGCAAGTTATGATTCCTGAGACAAAAGTCTCCCAGAGGTCTCCCAACTTCCTCCAACAAATAGTCCTCTAGATCCCACCAATAGCCACCTTGGTGCTAAGCAACTTTCTGCTACCACAGGAAGAAGGAAAATATAAAACCAGCTACTGAACTGATTTCTCATTCCAAGTCTGCCATTATGGGCAGTGTGGTCTTGGTAAAGGCTCTTGCTTGTCTGTGACATTGTTTCTTCATGTGCAAAATGAGGTGGCTGGATATTGGAGGTTACTTTCCTCCTTCTGAGCATCTAAGACATGATAACTATCCTGTTCATCTCTACATAGTGACTGACCGTCGCATGTCACACTACAAATCTTTCCTTAGAATATCGTGCATCGCAGAGCCTGGCCACCTTGTGTACAGCAACATGGCAACAAGCAGCTGGTAAACATGGCCTTTGCTCTTGTCTACCTTAGTAACTTATGAGATGATCCAACTCTTTCCAAGCAGCCCTGGTCTCCAGGACACCACAGGATCATTTTACAGACTCTTCCCATCACTAAAACATTAGCCCTGAAGCACTCCGTCTATAACTTTTACTATACTGTAGGGATTCTGCCCGGTTTTCACTGTCTCTCAGCTCAGCAGCTTTGTGTGCCCAGAACTCTCTGACACTGGTAAGAGTCAGAAGCAATTATAGTTCAGGCCACTCTGGAAACTCAGCTTCAAGAGGAAGGCTTTGAAATTGTTGGGCTGACAAGAGTTCAAGTTCATCGTGAGGATTAGCTGTGGGGTCTGGCACAGCCAGATTTGAGAACCGCTGGTATAGAATGCAATTAATGTTACTCCTGCAAGACTATGGGACTTGGAATCAAAAGACCAAGACCATTGCAACCTGAGTCTGTGTGATGCTTGTAAAGTCAACTAACTGCTTCTGTGAAAATCGGTTTCTTCACCCATAAAGTGAAGTTGTACTTTCTGCCCTTCCTATTTTGAAAAGTTAATATGAAGATCTAAAGAGATGATGTTGTTAAAGTATAAACTGTAAAACACATATTAACTATTATTGTGGCAATTTTCACTACCAATTCTCCAATGATGATTCTCTAATGCTCAGGAGAGAAAAAGAAAAATGTGTAGAGAAGAAAACCATACAATAATAGAAGATTAGAAAAAATCAAATATAGTAACTCAAGAGAAATTTAGCCTAATTCGTATCTTTTTATATTAACAAGTTATTATGTAAATAAAAAAAGATCGTAGGAGAATCCTTGCGATGGAGTTGTTTTCACATCCTCACTTATAATCTCAGTAGAAGCTTACTAATTCAGACTAAACTATAGGCTTGGCCTAAGTGGGGAGAAATAAATTTACTGGGCTGATTTATTAATGTAGCATAGAAACAAAATTTATTGGGGGTATGGGGTGGCAATCCTACCAAACAGAACACACTTGGGAAAACATATATTTTGATTTGTTTACAAAACAATGGACTCATCATGATGATGATAAATCTTTCGTTGTTCATTTAAACAGATGAGAGAAGAATATAAGCCATTATAAGACCCCAATTCAATGGCTTTGCTCCAAAAGTTCCTTTGAACCTGTCAGTTTGACATGTGGTACACTCCACAGAAGGAATTCATTAAAAGGCCCTAGGATAGCATATCAGACCTTCGACAGTTACTGTAATCATACTAGCCTGTGATCTGGGTCCTGAGAGTGTGAGGTCAGAAGAACAAAGGGAACAGTGTCTTCTTTCTCCTTTTGTATGCCTATGGCATCTGGAAAACTGTAGAAATGATGGTTGTAATTTGTAAGTTGCATTTTCTAGCTTTCTCTTCACTTCTCTATCCCAATGCTACTTCTTAACACCTCTCTCTCCTGGTACCCTTTTCCAAAGCAAAGTGTCATCCAGACTTACTTAATCAATACAGAGGATTACAAACTCCTAAATTACTTTAGGAAAATTATTTTCTTTTGTCTTTCTCCTCTGAATCCTGTATTCTAAATAGCAGTTTCTTGAGATGAGTTGATAGAGCAAAGCCCTCAGATTTAACTGGTTCACACTAATATGCAGATGACTTTTCCTTAAGTACAATAAATTCTCACTTTATGGATAGATTCTCGGAAACTGTGACTTTAAGTGAAAAGACATATAACAAAAGCAATTTTACCACAGGCTAATGATACAAACAAGCGTTACATTCCTATGGCATATTTCTAGTCACAAAAACATCACTGAACTTCTAAAGATCCCAAAACACTTCTGATATTGAACATTAAGGTAAACGTGAGCTCTATGTACATTTTAAAAAGATTAGTAAAACAAGTAAGATAATTCTTTTCCAAACTGCTTATTCCATTTGAGGGTCGCAGGTGGCTGGAGCCTCTCTCAGCAGCTCATGACGCCAGGCAGCACCCCACCCTGGAAAGAACACCCTTCCATCACAGGGCACACTCACGTACACCCACATTCGCTCAGACTGGGACAATTAGACATGCCGGTTCACCCAATGTGCACATCTTTGAGACGTGGGAGGAAACTGGAGTTCCTGGAGAAAACCCACGCAGGCATGGGGGGAACATGCACACTTCACACAATAGTGGCACGAGCCGGGAATCAATTTTTTTTTTTTTCTCATCAACGTTATAATAAAACGACATTGAATGAAATGTTCTTCAAGGACCTGCTATATTTATTTTCTTGATTCTTCATCATGTAGAATAATTCTTGAATAGATGAAACTTCAGAGAAATATCTAAATGAGAAAATATTGCTTGAATAGAGAAATATCTAAATGAGAAAATATTGGTAGATAGGGTCTGGGGATGATAAGATTGTGCAGTGAGAGAAGCCACCACCCAAAAGGCCAGTCCTGTCTGGGAACCTGACCTGGGTTTAGCACTCCTGAAATGTCCACGTTTCTCAGAGTTTTGTCATTTTCTCCAGTTTTGAACCTTTAGATTTTTAACACCTTCCATGATGCTAGCTGCTAGGACAGGCTAGAGTAAGACAGGGTAAGAGAAGGAATTTGACTGTGTGAAGAGAAAGAACAGAAGAGTAGATAGATAGGGTTAGATGGGTAATAACAGTATGTAATAGCTACTGTTCCTTGAATATTGAACTTGTGCTATGCACGTTGTCATGCACTGTCTCCAACTGTTAGATGAAATCACGTCTGGGAAAGCACTGCAAAGACAGCAGCCTTTCTGTTTAGCTTTATTACACCCATTACGAAGAAAAGTGAGACCCAAATTGATTAAGTTTCCCAAGATGACAAAACTAACTGAGACTGGAAAATGGTATCTACTTCCGGGTCCGTCTGACCCTGAAACCTTTTCTTACTTGTATTCCCCTTCATGCATTCCGCAACCACTACCCCTTATATGTGTGGGGTTTCTAGGAAGCTAGAGGCTGCTGAGAGTGCATGGCATTCTTTTTAACGGTGTACAACTTTCCTTTCCTCAAGTTGCTTCTTCCTATTGTTAATCTCAATTAACTCTTGCACAGGGAAAAAAAGAAATACTCAGCACTGTTTGCATCTATGTTTGAACGAGTAGCCAGCAGACTGACGTGGGGTGGAAGGAACAATGTTTGTTCGGTGAACTTCACTATCTGCTCCCTTTAAGAGCCTGAGAAGTTTACAAACCCCAGTGCACAGGGGGTGAATCCTTCATCTTTGGACACTGGCACAGCTGGCATAGGCCTTAAATGACCTAAGATTAGATAACTTCTCCCTCCCGGTAACAGCAAAATATTAGTGAGAGGAAAAAGAATTACTGAATTTTCACTGACCTATATTCCCCTACACCCCATAAGAGAAACTTTCTTAAGAATCTTCTTCTGTACTTCTTCTCATAGATTTGAGCTGGCTAGAAAAGAGCTTCATGAACATGGTGTTGACTGACTCATGAGCCTAAAGACCTATTAGGATCACCTGAGGATATTTTAAACATATCAAGACCCAGGCTCAATGGTTGGAGATTCTGTGAAGCTGTTCTGGGTCGGGACCCAGCTAGGTTGAAAACTCATTCAGTATTACAGTGAACCCGAGTCTTGGAGAAGACACTTTGGTACAGATGCCACTTTTCCCCAGTCCGGAACCTGCGGTCCAGGGCTTGGGGACAAGCTTCTGAGCCTGCAAGGGCACTGGTTCTGTCTCCTTAGTTATGTCTGTGGGGCCAATTAACACCTGAATCCCATGATGGCTTAAGTGCACATAGCAGACCCCCGGCCAGATCATTTTTCTCTCACCCCGCACGTGGTGATTCCTCTTCATTGCCATGCTGAGCTCACTGTGCACACAAAATCAATAAAGATAATATAGCTGAAAGGTTACTGCAGAGGAGAGATCACAGGAATGAAAGCGTATTTTTTTCCAGCAGGCACTTTCCATTTTTTTCTTAACTACTTCCTAATTTCAAAATTGTACAATTTCTTCCACAAACTATTCTATCTCCGTTTTATAAAACATTGATATTGCCCTAAAAAAATAAAATTATAGTTTTGTAGCCTCAGGTGGCTTAAGAAAATAGGATCAAAGATCAAGGATTGATTCATTGTGATTTTGCTCTGTTCAAATTCATTCATTTCCTAAGAGAAAGAAATAAGTGATATATCTGGTTAATGATCTGAAGTGCCCAAAGTATTTGCCCAAGCCACACACTTACTAAAGGGCAACATCTTTTGGATTCTATCCACAAAACTTCCTGGCCTGAGACATCATCTGAGTATTCCAATATAAAGTCTGGTCCTCTGCCGAGATGAGCTGAGGAAAGTAGTTCGTGTTTATTGTCAAAAACCCACTCACCTGTATGAAGAGAAGGTGCTTTTCCAGGGCACCATTTTATTCATAGGCTACTTTTGTTTTCACAGAGAGACTATATTCTGCTTTTATTTGATAAGAGTTCAGTCCAGGGTCAAAACATCTAACAGAAAAAATATTCATGTCTGAGCAGAGATTTTAGACAGAAATTGAGAACTAGAATGTAGAGTCAGAACCCATTAAACCAAGAATTTTAAATTCCCAAGAAGTAGGAACTATTTAAACTCTTAGTGATAATATTTAAATCTCATCTATTCCTTTCACAGTATTTAACGTGACATTGGAATTACAGAGGTGAACATTCTCTCTAGTCAGGTGTGCTAACAAGCTAGTGCTCCCAAATGAGACTGTTTTGAAAACTTCTGGAACTCTAGAAAGCTATTTCTGTAGTGTAAAAATCATAAATTCATCGTATAGAATAATTTCAAAGAGAAGAGAAATATTTTATGTAGGACACACTTTGGCTGTACTGAATCTCATCCCACACTTTGGCTTTGAAAAAATTCCTACCTTCTTTATCTAAACATATGAATAAAGGATGTTGCTTTAAACAAAATAAAAAGAACAAAGAGGAAGGAAGAAAACTGCTTCCTCAAGGAACAGTTTCAGCCCTTTAAAACTTAATACACAATAAAAATATTCCCTTTATTACCATTACCCACCTCAGCAGCTATTCAAAGTTCACAGCAATTCAAAGAAAAGGCCAAATTTCTTAAAGCAGAATCGAAAGCACTTGAGACTTCCTGAGATTACAGGCCACAGACATAAATAAAAGCACTCAATAAAATCTTTTATATCCTATTGTGTATTATGATTTTATAAATATCTGTGCAAAGACTTAGTCACTCTCCCAACAGACAGTAGAATTTCAGATCATTTTTTCCCAACTGGTATGAATTCACTGAATGTACTGACTGCTGATCCATGTATTTGCATTTGTTTACCTTATTTTGTGTAGGTAAAAAAAGAAAAATGAAACACTTTTCTGAATAACTTGTATAAATTAGAGTCAAGTTTCTAAAGACTTCTAAAGAGTTCAGTTCTCTTGGCTAATTAACTGCCAGGGCACTTACTGAAAAAAGTATTGCATGTGAAAGAATCAGTATATACACACAGTATAGATGCATATTCAGTTTTGCACTGGACTGAGAATTGGACTCCGAACTTCATCTCCATTTTCTCCTTTGCAAAATGAGGGAACGCTGATGATGGAGTGGATGGGTATTGGAGTACCTCACTGGTTGCCAACACATCTATGGACCAGAGGAACCAAGATGACCCATATCATACTCGAAAATGATGAAACAAAACAGATCATTCTAAGTCAAAAACTACAAGGAGGCTCCCAGACAGCAGAATCTGCTACGATTCTCTCAAGTGATTCTGATCTTCAATGAGGAAATAGAGTCAGGGACTTTGCAACTCTCAAAAACCAGAGAGACTTCAGTTTTGCCCTGCATTTACACATGTTCATGGAAAAAAAAATGCTATTATGTTAGAATTTTGTAAAAGTCACACTTTAAATATACTAGAAATATCGCTATTTTTAAGAGAGCTTTCTTATTTAGAAAAGGTATCTTTTGTAATTGTTTAATGTAATTTCTCAACCGTAAGTTTTCTTTCTAGTGCATTTAAATTTTTGAATTCGCCTAAAGAACACTTAAGCCATTATAGGCTTAAGCCATTATAGGAAAAAAAGGAGGTGAAGTTTAAGTTAAAAAATATTCTACCCCTGATAAGAATTATCACTTGTGAAGTAACACCTCTGCCAGGCCAGCCTTGGGCTTCAGTGAGGAGGGTCCCAGGCTATGTCACATACTCTCCGTGTGCATAAAAGGAACTGGATATATATTTGATGACTGACAGGTTTTAGAATAACTAGAAAGGTTCCTTTTGCTCAAGCATCAGCTGCTTAGTCACATCCGAGAATACATTTAAGGAATTATTTAAGAAAAAATTCATTTCGATTTTCAGTTATATCATTTCCAATGGAAAGAATTTGTATAACGTATTATATTGCTTTAAATACAGGCTAAGAAATCAATGACTGAGCATAGACCATCACTGGCAGTAATGGAGTTGGGCTTAGAAAATGCATAGCTCAGGGCTCTCCGTGAAGGTAAGACAGAGTAAAGAGGCGGAGAGAGGCAAATCTGGACACCGCTGCAACATGGCTGCAACACTATATCTACCTTTCTCTGTTCTCTCCTGGGTCAGGGACTCACTGCAGCTCTTGACAAAGTTTCTGCACTTAGTTTTTATGGTGACCTATTCACCCAGCTAAAAGGGTACAAAGGAGCTCAAATGACTTGACACTGGTAATGTGTCACTTTGGGCAAGCAGTTTAACCTTTCTGTGCCTCGGTTTCCTCTTCTGTAAAGTGAGGAATATACTAGTACCTATTTCAAAGAGTTCTCATGAAAAGTCAATGAGCTCACACTTGTACAATGATTAGTATATGACCAGTCCATGGTAGATGCTCAGCAAGAGTCGGCAGTGTGGGACACAGTGGTATAGACGGATGCCCTCTGTACTGCACTTAGTGTAGACCAGGCCTCACAGGATTGTAAAGAAGTGTCAAAATCCCAAAGTTCTAAGAGCAAACAGAAACCCTAGAAATTACCTTTCTGTCCTGAGAGTTGCCCCTTGTTTAATATGTGTTAGTCCATGTATAAAAAATCAAGCCTTATTTACAGACAAAGAAACTGCTCATAAAAATACAAGCTTTCACCTCTTTTGAGATGTGACCATCCGTCCACACTGACGTGTATTTCTGGATCATCTGAATCTGTTGCAGCTGTTGCTGGGCCATGGTTGCTGCCTTTAGGCCAGACAGAGGCTCTTTAGTTTGCCTCAGTCTCTAACTACTCCCTACTGTCCTTTGGCATTAAACCAGGTGTGGGTTGCTATAGTATGGTTTTCAATATCAAGACTTTTATCTTTTAATTAAAAAGAAAAAAATCAGAAAACAAAAACAAAACAAACAAACAAATCCTCTCTCTGTACTTATTTTCTTATCAAAAGTAGAAAAATAGAATGCAAACTCCAGAGGACACTTGATTTATTTATTTTCCCATACCTGGCCTGCTTTAACCATTTGCATTATTTGGCAGCTGTAGGTATTTGTGTTTGTGATTCCTAATCTAGTCCAAAACCTCCGCTTTTACAAATACGAAAAACAAGGAATCTCAAGAGTTTAAGCGGCTGCCTGAGGTCATAAGTCTTGCTAGTGGCAGAAGCTATTCCACAGACAGCTCTTTTTTCGCCTTGCTAGTGTTTCCACTTGTCCATCAACTTATTTCTTTTTCAATTAATTAGCTTATGCAGGTTCACTTTATGTTCCAGAGAGAAAAACAGAAACAGGAGGAAATGTACCAGCAACAACAGAAAAGCATAGACAGTAGCTACAGATACGAGAGGACTGCAAGGGAGTAATCCCTCCCTGGGGTCAGGGTTTTTGGTATGTAAGTCAGGCTGCTTGTGTTTAAATATTTTGACAGATGAAGCTGAAGGAATGATGCCCCTCTCCAACCAGTTACTCCATTTAATTCATGCTTAATTGCCCCCTTCCATATCTAATTGTGATTTTTTTCTAATGTTTCCTAACTTGACTAAATGAAATGATGGCCTGGATGACAAGAATATGAAACACAGTACATAAGAAACCCCCAAACACCTAGAGAGAACAAACTGGAGAAAGAAAAAAAAAGCTGAAGGGAAACTGAAGATGCTTCTACTTATTCAAGCTCCTCTACAATCTTTTGAGATCTTTTATTTCCCTCTAACAAAATGATTGTTCTTGTTGCTACGTATAATAATATTTCTCTTACTCGTGTTTTTGTCTTTCTCACAGGAAAATGACACGCATGAACATTATTTAGCTTATGAATTTATCTTTGTTTACTTTCACTTATTTTTGTATTTTGAGACATGGCTTTCCCTTTGTGAACTGGGGAGTTTGTGCCCAGTCTCCACCCAGCAATCAAATTATTCCACAGATAACTGCTCAGTTTCATTCCACGTATCTCATTTAGGAAACTCTGTGACTTATTCCTAGTTCTACCACTTAGCATTTGCCAGAGTCCCTCTGAGACTTATCTGTAAAAATGAGGATGATAATATCCATTTTAGAGGTTGTTGGAACAAACAAATGACATCCGTTTTGTGTAAGTACTATGTAAACTGTAAAGCACCAAACATATGTGTCCTGATAGTCAGATGTTGTATTAAAATACTGGAAATATAAGATGTTCTGAGAAAGGCAGGCTGTGGGACTCACTAGGAAGCTCATGACTCTTGAGTCCATTTCAAGAGACAACAGAGACTAAAAGAAAAGGGAAATAAATTATTAAAAATGTCTGAGGCAGAAGGCAGAGTCGCCAGGGAGAACAGTGCAATAGGTTTAGTGGCGTCTTCCTTCGTATTCCCAGAACCCTGTGCAACCTGCTATTTTGACTCCTATCACGTTGTCACACATATTTATTTGCCTTTCCTCTCCCTGTCCAGCATCCTGCGAACAATGTGAGATTTCCAGGAAGAAGGCTCTATCAGGCAGGCATCTTTGTGTCTCGAGCACTTAGCTCGGAGTCTGCTAAGCACCACCAGCCTGCTAGATTAATGTCACCTAGTGTGATAGATAGAATAATGTGACCTCCCCCCCACCCCGCCAAACACTCCAATGCCCGCATCTCAATACCAGACACCTGTGAATATATTACCGTATATGGCAAAAGAGACTTTGTAGATGTGATTAAAATGAAGATCTTGAAATGGGAAGATTATCTTGGATTGTCTAGATGGGCCCAATGTAATCACAAGGTCCTTATAAAAGGAAGGGAGAAGGTCAAACTCCTTTTTCTAAGGAGATATGATAATGGAACCAGAGCTCAGAGTAATGCACTCTGAAGATGGAGGAAAGGGCCACAAGCCAAGGAATGCTAGAATCTGGAAAGGCAAGGAAACGATTCTGCCGTGAAGCCTACAAAAAGAATGTAGCCCTGTCAGTACTGTGATTTTGTACTTTTGACCTCCAGATGTATGAGAATAAATTTGTGTGGTTTTAAGCCACTAAATTTGTTACAGCAACAGGAAACTAATAGACTTATATAAAAAAAAAAAAATTGAATAACTGTCATTTAAATAAATTAATGAGAAAATAAATGAATAAACGAATGAAAAGAACTTTAGATAGAAAGTGGAAAGGCTTAGGTTCTGATCCCAACTTAGATAATAATCAGTGGGTAACTTAGGCCCTATCATGTAATCTCTCAGTATCCCTCAGCATAAAGAGCTGAGGCCATGGAGTCAGACAGACTAGGATTCAAATCTCTTCTAGGCTATTTCCAGGCTGTGCATCTTTAGGCAAGTACTCACCTCTCCGAGCCTACGTCCAAATTTGTAAGATAGGGATAGCGACAGTACCTCCTGTACAAAGTTGTCGTGGGGGCTGAATGAGCTACAATCTAGTCACATTCAATGGGACTCTGAACTAGGTAAATTTGAAATTGTAGTCACATAAAAATGTTATTAATGTCACTTCATGCAGAAACACTGAAGTCATGTAAATTCTCCAAATTAAAAGATGAGCTGAGAACTGCACAATGGCAAAACTGGTAAACTCTAAACTACCGACTGCCACATGGTGGGTCTGCCTCATCCTTTGGGAGAATTCGTGTTGAATTATGCAAGTTATAAATTATACTAGTAACAAATTATGAGAGGTCTTCAGGACCACACCTCTTGAACAAAATATGACCACGCTTTAATGCATGCAAAACAATTAGCATGGGCCTGGAACAAAGAAAGCTATTACTATGCTATTATTACATTAGCTCAATGATAAAAGCCTCAAAACAAACACTTCCACAGTGGAAAATGAAACGAACTCCAGCTTTCCTATGGGCCTACACTTTACACAGGCCTCTGGCTCCTGTCAGAGAAATCTTGCTGTTG
Organism: Pteropus vampyrus; assembly: GCF_000151845.1. Taxonomy (NCBI): domain Eukaryota; kingdom Metazoa; phylum Chordata; class Mammalia; order Chiroptera; family Pteropodidae; genus Pteropus; species Pteropus vampyrus. The sequence continues at coordinate 11,705,559 of NW_011888798.1, read as the reverse complement.
GAAAATCTGAGTCAGGTGTGCTAATAACATCCCACATTATGAAGAAATAAATCTCCCGGTTCTCACCTGAAACACAAGATTTGGCTTCAGGTAGGTATTAACTCTGTGCTACACTCTATCATCACGTACCTCTTGCACAGCCTATTTTGCTACTGTCAGCCACATTTAGAATATCAGAATTTGTGAGCTGGCAGGGACCTCCCTGGGCCTCAGTGCTACCTACCAAGACTTCTCTTTTTCTTCTCTCTACTCTCGTTTCTTGAATCCCCAGAGAACAAGGTTGTGTCTAGTAAATACTACAAGCTCAGTAAATATCTACTGAATGTGTAAATGACCTATGGGTCATGTAACCCATGTCTATCTCCTACTTTCCAGATAATGAGCCAGAGGTCAGTTAGAGCAATGACTGAAAAATCCCTTTTTGTAGTATTAATTCCTCTTGCAGCAGCAGTCCCCAGACTTTTTGGCCCCAGGGACCGGTGCTCTTATGAGAATCTAATGCCTGATGATCTGAGGTGGAGCTGAGGTGGTGATGCTAGCACTAGGGAGCGGCTGCAAATACAGATTAAGCTTCACTTGCTTGAGGCCGCTCACCTTCTGCTGTGCGGCCTGGGCCACTGACCATATGGGTCTGGGACCTGAGGGTTGGGGATCCCTGCCTTTGAGGGAAGAGTTGATTTCCTAAATAGACTGGGTCATAGAGGAAAACAGTTTTAAAACACATTTTTTAAAAGTGTATCTGTCCAAGTAGCTCCTGGCTTCACAAAATGAACTCTGATGATGACGTTAAGTGTCTACACCACAGATTTGACTAACAAGTGATGGAGAGATCTGAAAAAAATGATCAAAAGAAAATAAGAACCTGGATGAGTCTTAAGGAGGAGATTTTAAAAAGCACGATAGCAATGCTGAATTATTAAGTTCTAATTGAAGACTGGTGTGATCTGTGAGGGGGAGCAAATTACTTATGTTTCAGATTCATATGGCTCTTTTAGGCTTCATAGAACTTAATGCAGGATCAAGTCGCCTTTTGTTTTTACTTAACCTCAATTTTCTATCAAAGCAGATACAATGCCCAGGAAAGACTCAGGGCTAGGAGAACTGAAGTCCTTACCCTAACTTTAAGAGACCTCACATCAGGAAAAGCAGAGCATGTATTCCCTATCTATGTAAAGACCATCTCCTTAAGAAAAAATCTAAATCCTTTCACAAGAAATGGATTTTACTGATTTTTCTATTGTCTTTATGGTGCTAACTTTAATCTCCTCTGGGGCAACTTAAGTCAACTCTTTTCATTATATTCACTGGAGATGAAGAACGGCTGTCCCTTTGTCCCAAGGTAGTCCCGTATATGTTTCAAGAGTCAACTACTGAGGACATAAACTTCTTAAGGCTAACTTTTCCTAGATTTTTTAACTTTGTATGATATTGTGACTTTTATGATCAGATTCCTCCCAATCTCTTTCATAAGAAGTTGCATTGCACAGCAACCCAACCCGTGAATTCAGGGAAGCTAGTGTGAAAATATCTTTACCAGCAGGGTTCCTATGCTTGCCTCCTCAAACCCAACTTGTTTTTTAGCCCACAAATACCAACAGCTGCCCAGCAATTACCTCACATTTCTGCCCTTTTCCTTGCTTTCTGTAGACTTTTTAGCTCTCCACGTATAGTCGTGCAATGGATACTAGGGCTCTATTTGTGATTTAAGTGATTTTCAATGAAACTCTTCAATTTAGCTATATAGTGTGCCTGTGCTCTATACCTGCCAGAGCCTTCTCATCTGTGTGGCCAACCTGGGTCATACTCAAGTTGTCCTGCTTCCCAGCATGGTCACTTTGCTAGTATTAAAGAGCCATGGAATAAGGCCTATGGGAAGATGACAATTTGTTACTTCATTGACCAGTTACTCTCTTTAGATCTCTCTAGATTTCACATCGCCTGAGGGGCAAGGCCATACCCATAAGCACAGGATACAAGCTTGACCTCATCCAGCTCTTATACATTCTCAGACTCACAGTCATACTTTTTCTCATCTGACCATTATCTGGCTACCCTGAGCATCTTATTCTCCATGAGCCTGCCATGCAAATTCACACCACTGCCCCTTTATTTAGGCTTCCCCTCTGCCTCCAATGTCCTTCTTCTTATTTTCTATTCTTCAGGCCCACCTCAAATGTCCAACTGATGGGAAGTATTCCTGTCTGGAAGTATGCCAGACAGGTTGAGTCACTTCCCCCACACCGCACCGTGTTCCCAGAGAATGCTGTAGATACCTCTTATAGTTCTGATTGCAGAGAACTGCAATATTTTCGATGGGTCTCTCTGTTTCATTGCAAAGTTATTTTTTTACATCTTCCTAAAAACAAAATCTATAATTTCTTTCACAGGAGTTCAAGAAATGAGTGAGTTATAGATACAGAGAACATTTTGAGGGTTGCTAGATGGGAGGGGGGGGTTGAGATGGGTAAAAAAGGGGCAGGGATTAAGAAGTACAAATTGGTAATTACAAAACAGTCATGAGCATGTAAAATATAGCATAAGGAATATAGTCAATAATATTGTAATAACTATGTATGGTGTCAAATGAGTATTAGATGTACTGGGTGATCACTTCATAAGTTATATAAATGTCTAATCACTATCTTGTACACCTGAAACTAATATAATAGTGTATGCCAACTATAATTGAAAATAAATTATTTTTAAAAGGAAATGAATGAGTTAAATAAACATGTACATGATTCTTCAAACAGAGTAATTATATAGCTCTGAGAATCAGGATCTGGATCATACTTGCTTATTTATCTCTGGGTTAGGGAAGATAGAACTAGAAAAATAAGAGAAAAACAAGCTGACCATTACCCAATCAAGAGTAAGAAACATGATGTACCTGATAGACCATTATACTAACAGTTTCTTCTTTTTTCTGCTCTGTAGATCCTTGACTCTGCAATAGATTTCGTACTGTTTCTTCCATCCTGAAAAAAACAAAAAAATAAAAATAAATTTTTAAAGAAGGTTTCCTATTAACATGAGTCTGTTCTAGTTAGTAGAAATCATTCTTCAATGTATATTTCCTAAGCTTAAACCTGAAAATTTCTTTTCTCTTCCCTTGCCTTCATCCCCTATATCAAGAGTCTGTCATAAAGTCCTTTAAAATCATTTTTCAGAATGTCTCTGGGTTCTCTCTTTCTTTTTACCACTTAGGTCCCTGTTTTTGTACTCATGAAAACATCTCCCAATATCCTTCTCCATTTTCAATTGTTCCCTTTTAATTTGACGCAGTGTCACCACATTAATCTTCTTGATACCACTTTGATTTTTTAAAATCAATTCCCAGAGTTGACAAATATCACATGAATGTATTTTCACCATATACTGTGAAGTCTTCCCATGGTGGTCTTCTCATGCCAGCACACGGAGATCTACTTTATTCTTTTTAGCTATTTCTCTGTATTTCACCATGTGACTAATGTGACACCATAAATTATTTAACTATTCTCCTGCTGACAGAATTGAAATTACTTCAAAAATTTTGCTATTTCAAACAATAAATATCTTTATACACGTCTTAGTATGTATTTATGAATATTTCTATAGTTATAACAGATATTGTATGTTATGATCCTATTTTGTTTTAAATAACCACACTACCTCTAAATTGCCCAAAAGTAAAGAGTGAAACAAACACACTCTTTTCCATTTCCAGACGTTGTCTTATGCTATGACTACTTCTTAGAATGCCAACACCCTCTTTATATTCTCAAATCCCACCCATCTTTCAAAACCCAACTCAAGTTGCACTTCCTAAGAGATTTCTTCAGTGGTCTCCCATGTCTTTGAATTTGTATAGCCTTATACTTTAAATCATTCATTCTATAACTTAAAAATAAAACAACACTTTAAATGCTCAAATATTTCATATATTCTTATCTTGTCTTCTGAAGTAAATTACTATATTTGGTATAGAAACATGTCACATATTATGTGTCTCCCTTAATTATGCATGAAGTAGGTATTTGATAGACATTGTTATATGAATCCTTTGTTACTTTATTTTAAAAAATATTAACTACTTACTCTGTGCCAGGCATTCATTATGTATATTTGAACTGTGTTTGAATGACCTTGTCCTCGGGGCCCATCCATGAGGATTCATGGACCAGAACTCTGAAAGCAGAACACCTGAACTAAATGCACTGAACACAATGCTCCCTGGGCCAAAAACTGAGCTCGCTGTCTCACAGTTTCATGCTGAAGCACGTTTTTTTTGTTTTTGTTTTTTTTGGTGACTCTGTATGATACTATTTTCAGAGAGAAAGCAGGCTGGTCCAGCTTCTCTCTCTTACTTAAGGTTTCTAGCATGGCAAATTAAGGGCTCTAGGATGACCATGAATTCCCTGAAGTGGCACGTAACCAAGGCAGTGTAGTTCACAATGCCACCGTTTCTAATATGGCATACAATTATTTAGCAGCAGAGTGAGGAATTAGTTTGCAAACAAAATTGTCCAGTCGAGGAAATTCTGCCTTTACAGGGAATAGCACTGCAACCCATTAAGGACTTCAAGAAGACAGTAGACACCAATGATGAGTGCTCAGAGAATGATGTGTGACCACACATTTATGCAAACCACCTCTTCTTGTGTCCAGCCAGGAAAAAAAAAAAAAAAATCTGTTTCCTGTATTTTCACAGATCTTATGTTATTA
>NW_011888798.1:11697435-11699072 GCF_000151845.1 Pteropus vampyrus | reverse complement strand
ATGCAAACAGTGTATTTCAGGTTAAAATAAAATTCATATGCAAACAGTATATTTCAGGTATGTATATATATATATAAATCTAGCTATTTTATTTCATTAAAAATAGATTCCATGTTTTAAGGTACATATCATTTAATTAATAAATTCCTACAATAGTATTTCTTCTGGGGGAAGATAAAAACCCAAACAAAGATAATTTTTGCTTAAAAAGGGCACTAACTTAAAGTTAGGAAAATAGGGCATTAAATAAGAACATATGAACAACAACAAAAACAATTCAAAACCGCACAAGAGCAGGACTAGTGAGGCTTTGTACTGAAAGTCTCACCCTGAGCCCAGGCACCAGTCTTTGTCAGGAACCCTTATTTAAAGTACACATCACTGGGGTACTTGTCATTGGACCTAATGTCTCATAGAGAAGGTCTCTCTAGACACCAAAGGAAGATCATTCCAGAAGTAAATGTTAAAAGATAGTGGTTTCCTGAATCCTTTCAAGTCAAGAAATCACCTAATCATTCAGGGACTGATACAATAAGATTTCTTTACATTCAGAGTATATGATTTGGGTCCCAAAGACGTTGACTTATTCAGTAAAGAAAGTACAATTAGGAAACATGATCCTTAGGAGCTGTTTCTTCTAACAGCATGTAAAAGAATGCGGACTTTTCCACAGCCCGTCCTTTCTCTATAGATCTAGCCTTCTATTTTGCCACTCTAGGAAATCATCAGAACATCAGACTAAAGTGTCCTTTGACACCATCTATCATCAGATATTCAGTTTAGCATAACTTTATTTTTGACAGAAATAGAACAGAATAAATATAAAACAAGAAGCTACCTTCCCCAACTCAAATTGGTATCTGATGGACTCTTCAACTGAAAGCTGAACTGAGTTATATTTTTTAAGAAATATTTTAATGTTATTTGCTGATTAACAATATAAATTGATAATAAAATTAACAATAAAATTGCTCAATATTCTCATACACTTTCTTATATGGGAGGCTGCAAGACCATAACTCATCCACTTCTGCTAAAAGTGCACACCATATTCTGTTTTATTCACCTATACTGTGAAGTTTGTCAAGAGCTGTTGCTGTGAATTGCAAATTGCTTTTCCTTGTGTTTCTCTGCATTTGATTCCCAATCTTCCCACTTTGCAAAAGTGTGTCGACTTAACTAAGAGTGCTACCATGATTAAACTTCATCTTAAGAACATGAAGAGTAGGACTGGGGTTAAAATAGAAAGTTAGTATTGGGGCTTGAGTCACTGTAGCACCTCTCCTTCACCTCAGCCTTCTCCCCATGAAAGCACGGTGTGATGTGACCTCATATAGAGGACACTACTCATCCTGGAAAGTCAATGGCCATTTGAGGACAAGCATACTTCCTGTATCTGCTGGGAAAATGAAGAGTTACAATAAAATACTAGCTGTCTTTCACTGGATGCCTATTAAAAAGGTTAAAAAAGTTTAAGCACACTACAACTGGATTATTTAGAAAAAATACTGATTTATTTATTTTTTATATAACTAAACTCACCTTCTTCTTGAGCCTTATATACTGACTAGCATTAACTTTTGTCTCAAATTTGAGTTTAAATGTTAGACTTAGTCTAGCTTGATGGATTTTTAATG
>NW_011888798.1:11613371-11697065 GCF_000151845.1 Pteropus vampyrus | reverse complement strand
GCTACATTTAAGATCTATGTATTTCATTGTTTCTAAATTTTACTTTGAAAGAAAAAGAATTGTAAAAAATTTTGGAACTTTAGTTAATGATATTCATGTTCAAGTATGTACATAATTTGGGATAAATTGTATTGATGCCTGCAACTTACTTTGAAATACCTCAAAAATTAGATTGATAGATGGAGAGAGAGAGGGCGAGATGGCTATATGGATAGATATGTAAATATCATATAAGCAAGTATAGTAAATATGAGTGGTAGAATCTAGTTGGTGGGTATATGATGCTCATTGTAAAATTAAAATTTGTTTAACTTCTCTGTATGTTTCAATTTTTATTATAACTAATTGTTGACAAAGTGGTTTTTTTTTATTTATTTTTATTTTAATTTTGTAGACCATTTATCTCCTGGATAAAAGTGTTTAGCATCTCAGAAGAGGAGTTCACTGCTTCTTTTCTATAGAAAGTTCCTAGTCATATGCATATCTGGTTGGGTGGATCATGGTCTTTGTAGAGTAGGGAGACTTGAGTGTGGTGCCATCTTATATCTGGACAAAAGTCCATTGTCTCCAGGTTTGTTGCGGGCCCTTATGGCTCTAGGTCTGAAGGTCCTTAGGTTATTCCAAGTCTGTTCATTCTACTTGGTCACAGCTTTGTGGTACATTTAGCACTCTGATTGACCTTCACTTTAGCCTCTGCTGGCTGCAGTGCCCTAAATCTCAGGTGCCACTTCCACCAAGCATGCTGATCTGGCAGTCTGTCTCCAGACGTTCCTGTAAGGGTGCTCTTGCTGCACCACAGCAGGTCTCAAAGTAGGCCCACTGGCCTCCAGTCGGCTTCTAAACCACACAGAACGAGGGCAGCCTGGAAAGATAAAACCCAGGGCCTCTTTTACACATAAGCGTAGTGGACCATCAAGCGGACATGGCCATGCCCCATTTGATGTGTGGGCATACAGAGACTTGGTCCTTTTCTAAAATATTAGAGAAGAAGCAGAGATATATAAACACCCATCGGTCTTCCATGTAATCTACCATATAAAGTACTAGTTTCACTCTTCTTTTCCTTCATCCTTTTTCTGGGTATCTGCAGCCTTCTCATTTCTTCTCAATATCATGTCTGGCTCCTTTCTAACTCCAATCTCTTGGCTAAGTTCATTTATGTTATTTACAAAGGTGAATTGAAGTATTTTCCCTACACACCGAGAAAGCACTATGATCTGGGCCATCTAGACTTGCTTGGTCTTTCATATACTAAAGAAGGGAGAATGAAGGAATCTGGGTAATCTTTATTTAAAACGACAGCATCTGCACAAGATCTCATCTTATTGTTTAATCCTTTTTTTGTAGAATTTGCATATTTCTACCTTCATTCTCTTTGAATTCCTAAAGAAAACTAGAGAAAATCTCTAGAATTCAGAATGACAAAATAGAAAATCACTTAGATTTTAAATATGTATTTATATATTACTTTGTTACAACTACTCCATGGCAAGCACTGTTTGACTTAATCCTTACAAGTCTACAGGGTGAGTACTACTATCTGCATTTTTATTTTTATTTATTTACATATATATTCATTCATTTATTAATTAATTAAAAATGAAGAAGTCGAGGTCCCATGAGAATAAGGAACTCATTCAAGGTCATACTCCTCATAATGGTAGAATTTACACTGGAAGCAGTATTTGATTCCAAAACTTGAAATAATTTTCTACTGTGCCAAAACAGCATTCAAGCAGATATTTAAACCATGCTAGTGTTTACTTGGTGGGGTATGAGCATTTTCTGCCATTTCGTTAATAATGTGTCGATATCTCGATCAGTGGGTTCTTGTTACTTGCAAATGTTCTGTACTTGAATTCAAGCTTTCTCCCAATTAGATTAAGTTTCTTCTAAACCCAGGTTCACACACAGTGATACATTTTAACATCTGTTATTTTTAGTACAGTTTTTATTATAACCTATAGCCCAAATAAATACCTGTCGAAGCATTCAATACTAGCTATTCATGGAAAAATATACTCTACCCTCAGGACACTCTCCATTCCAACCAAATGCCATAGAAAACACTAGCCAACACTTGACCTCTTCTTTCCGTAAGGGAAAAACCCTCCTTTTGTGCTTTCTTAGCACTCTAAGCTCTTCTCCAAGGTAGCATCATAGCACCTTGTTAGCAATTTAATTTTCTTGAGGTCAGTGACTGTGCCTTATTGTTTATCTTATCTCTAGCAACTAAGCATAGCTTCTGTTACTGAGTAGGTAGTCAGCAAATTATTTTTCAGTAAATGAATGAAACTAATAGTTTCTTTTTTTTTTCCACTCATTCCCTGGCGCCTTCCATTTTCACTTCCCCACAGACCTACATGTAGATCTAATTGTTCAAAGAGAAGTAGTGATAAATGAAAGGTGCCAAGGAGCTAAGTCTTGAGCTGTGACACATGGAGCTAAGATGCAGGGCTCCTAGTCATTAGTAAAACAAACCAAATATCTTCCAGATATAACTCCATGCTCTTTCTGTCACATCAAATATACAGTCCACAGTTCATATGTTTTATCTGCAGCTAATTAGCTTAGTTAGTTAGAACAATATCCTAATGAGGCCAGGGTTCTAGATGCAATCTCTAGCTTGGACACCCGTTACTACCACCAGACTCCTGGCAGTCTAATCTCTTCCAAGATAGCCTACTGCTCTACTGCTGGGGAAGAGAGGATTTCATCATCTTAATAAAGAAAATATTTTGCATTTAAGAGCAAATATTTAAGAGCAAAAATCATTTGCTCTTAAATTTATTTTTTTCCATTCTAATTTTATTGTTTTCCTGAGAAATCCATCTTTTCTATCCATTTTAATTGCAGTGCAAAGCATTCCTCAAGTTCGGGAGTGAAAAGAAAAGTTGACTAATTTTCAATTCCAAGAGAAACTGTTCATGTGGAAACTTTGCTGGTTTAGAGCTGGGTTCTACCCAACTGCACCAACTTGTTTCCTTAGAAAATGAGAGTTTCTTCACTTAGAAGCTAGCACATCTAAGCATGTAAGCAGGGACAATCCCCAGGTCGGCTGTAACTGTGCTGTTCTTAACCCAATCTCTGCTGATCCTCACTGTAACAGTTAGGAACAGTAAATCTACAGCGAAGATAACTGAAAACTAAGCCAAAACTGAAAGTCACTCTGGATAAATGTCAAAGGGCTGGAATTTGTTATTTCTTTCCTAGATGATATATATTTTTAATTCGGCACAAATTTTGCAAGAATAATACCACTGCCCAGAAACCATGGGGCTCTAATTCACTCATGGGGATGCCATACCATTCATAAACAGATTGAAAGGTGCTAGTCCAATTTGAATTATTGCATCCCTCCAGAGCCATCTGTATGTGAGCAGAAAGCAACATAAATTTTCTCAGAGGCAGGCTTGTGCTGATCTTGCATGGGAAGCTCACTGCACGGAGAGAGGCCGATTTGGTGAGGGCAAGGAAGCAAGCAGAGATATGCATTCAGACAAGCTCCATTTTCCACATGGAGTTGAGGGGAATCCCCTGAATGTTAACAAGTAAATCTCAAGGTTTTTTTGCTCAACAATGGCAGAAAACAAAATTGCATTTATGGATTCATGTGTTTGTAGCATTAGAAGGGAAGGCAGGGGTGGGAAAGAGAAAGAGAGAATACCCCATGTGTGCCAGTGACTGTCAGGAAATATACTTCGCTAGCTTTCATGATCTTGGTTAACACTCTGAAAACAGGGTTGATACTCTATCCCAAGAATCGACGCAATGTCTACAAAATGGGTTACTTCTATCAATGGAATAGGTTTTTAATTAATACTATAGTTACTAATTAATGTGATTATTAATTTTATTAACATAAAATAGTTACTAGTTCATATAATCACCCATGTCCAGTCTCATGAGCTCATCTACTTAACATTAAAATCTCCTCTTGTAATGTGTCCTGACAGAATTCTTCAAAATAATGAATTTCCACAAATAAACCAGGCTTTAGTTCTGTTTTATAATTTATTTTCTCACATAGTCTGAAGCACAAATGTTCTTTGAGTCTAATAATGCTCAAAAGAACTTTGAATTGCCAAGACAACTACTTTTAATATAAATGTATTTATGATTGGGGGAATAGATCTTTATAGCTCAGTATCACAGTTGGAGAAACCTTGAAGTTACCAGATAGCTCACTTTATTATTGGCTCTCAATATTTATTCTTATTGGCCACTGTTGATAGGAATAATAAAAATATTTTAATATATCATGAGAATACACATTAAATTTTAATTAGAGGCTGTTCTGTTCTAGAAAACTAATGTTACAACTTGGAGCCTCGTTTTCTCATTTTTTAAAATGAGAATTTTATAATTTTATCTTGATCAAGAAAAAGTAAAGTATGGACTGGATAATCACGATTTCTTTCTAAATATGCACTATGCGTTTGCAAATTTAAATCCAGCAATGTAATGATGTTAGATACTCAAAGTGAGGTACACCAGACTCTGTAGCTTCATGGATGCCAACAGAGTATTCTTCACTGGGCCCACTCTTTAATTCACATGCTTCTTATATCGTTTGAGCCACAATATTTCAGAATGGCCTCTTTTAAGCAAGCAGGTACTGCAAACCACAGCATATCCAGAAAAGTGATGTTAATAAATTCTCTCCAAGACTCAACTCTGCAGCCACAGTACAGTCGGTATATCTCAGTCTCCTGTACTCTCTAAAGAGGCATCAGTGGGCCAGGGAGGAGATGTTATTATCAGCTATGTCACTTAGGACAAATCATTTATATTTTTTAAGCCTCATTTTCCTTATCTGTAAAATGAATATATCACGCCAGTTCTACTTACCACAGTGAGATGTTATGAGAATGCAAAGATATGGAATGCAAAATGTTATATAAGTTGGTACTTATTTTTATTATGGCTTTAAAGATAGTTCTTTCAGAAGTCAAGGCTCTCTGAGTTGTCAGTCTTTTGGTGGTGCTATGAATAGGGTAGGAAATAGGCTTCTTGAGAGCATCAGCCAATCAAGTTAATACCATCTTTGCCTTTACTTAGAAAGTATAGGAAAGCTAAAGACACGCTTCTCCAAGTTCAGACAACGAATGGCTTGATGGATAACCTACAGTATTAGTCGTGATAAGGTAGGTTATGCTGAAGTAACAAACAACCTCACCATCTCAGTGACTTAAAAAAATAACTGAGCAGTTCAGCAATCAATTGTCTTCCACCAGTAGGGTGGTTTTGTCCTGGTTTCCAAGGACAGACCAGTTTAGGTCTGTTGTCCTGGCATAATGATTAATAGCATTCTTTTCACTCCCCAAATTGCCCTGGATGATAAAGATTATGATCTTTCTGTCAATGGAATAACACAAATATTCAGGCTGACCTACCCTCTCAATAAGAAGTCTTCACTCTTGACTGGGAAAAGAGAGACTGGAGAATTTTGTAGAGATTTTTACTACCTCATCTTAGTGACAGAACTGTCACTCTTGTTTAAAGGCATTTGGCCACAATTAGTCCTAGGGCCCAACTCACTGCAAGGGTAGCTGATATGTGTAGTCTTCTGAGCACTCGGCAAGGAGAAGAAAACCAGATATTGGTGCAAATATGGTGTCTTCCATCTCTGCATTGTCAGAATGAGGGCATATATGGAACTACCTCTCAGCGATTGCCTGCCCCGCCTGTCTGACTACACTCAGTTATCTCTGGAAGACTTGTAACTGCATACAAGCTTCATTTCTTCAGTATAATTTTTTTCTGATTCAAGCTGGTTTTGCCCAGATAATGGCACTGTGACTTGCTTGCTTTTTCCACTCTTCTTTCCTGTATGCCCGCTCCTTTAATCTAAGCCTTAAAACATAAGATCTGTGAAGACTAATAAGCCAGACAGAAAAAGTTTAAAATCACATGATATCACAGATATGTGGGATATAAACCCCAAAGCACCAAACAAACAGGACAAACAGAGACTCATGGTCATGGATAATAGACTAGTGGTTACTAGATGGTAGCGGGAAGGAAAAGGGGGAGGTAGATGGGGTAAAAGGGGTCAAATATGTGGTGACAGAAAAAAATTTGTGGGCGCTGAACACACAATGCAGTATATATATGCCTTACTGTTGAACTGTACACCTGAAACTCACTGGATTTCATTAACTAATGTCACTATAATAAATAAACAAATAAATAAATAGATAGATAGATAGATAGATAGATAGATAGATAGATAGATAGGAAGGAAAAAAAAGACTCAGGTCTAGGGTCATGGGGACAATAGGTTTTGGTTACACTAAAGATAACATCTTAGCTTTAGATATGTTTCAGCCCCAGGCCCATTTAGGCAGAACAACAGTCCCACAGGCCATGGGGACCAAACAGGAGGCACCAGACTGATTCCAGACTTCAACACAATGATCAATTACCCCACCTTCTTTAGTTTCCATGACAACTGATTTTTCCCATATAACCGGCACTCCCAAGTGGGGGTGGGGGAGTGGGAGAAGGTTGTTGAAAGCATTAGCTCACCTGGATCTCTGGGACTTGCAACTCCCTGAAATAAATCCTTACTTTCTTTGCTGCAAACCTGCCTGTATTTCTTCTTTAATTAAATTGCGCAGGCAAACAGAACATTTTTATTCCAGTAACAGACTGAGCACCGAAACTCAAGAAAGGCCAGCAATGTTGGTCTTGGCAGCTTTTTCCATTGAGTGTCACTTATCTATCTCTGCTAGGTGACTGAGCTGTCACTATTGAGACTCTTCTTTTACCTCTCAACTAGATATTGATTGTCACCCTTCTTTCGCTCATGCCAAATTGATTGCCAGGCTATGCAATTAGTCTCTCTGAACTCTTTGAATTGTCCACGAACGTGTTGCCTCTGATCAAGGAATCTTCAAACAAACACTTTCAAAGACTGCTTTGCTTTGAAGAACACACTATCAAGCCTTCAGCATGACAGATGATAGACATGTTTTTGATGCAGCCTATTTTATAGTAAATATATATAAATGTGGAAAAGCAGTTGTATATTCACGAAACTTTTGTAACCTTCCAAGTTTCATTGGCAAGAAAAATCGAAGAGGTGGTTTCTAGCTAGTGTTAGTGGAGGGAAACATCTAAAGTTTCACTTCTCGTTAGCCAACAATCCTTGTTTAAAATATCATCACTCAAGATACGGCAATAACCGGCATGCTTGATCCTTAGAAACTCTGAAGTGTAGAAACTTGTCAAGATTTAATAGGTAAAAGTAAAAACTGCGGGAAAAATAAGTCAATTTAAAATGTGCTTCTATTTTAGATTAAAAACAAGAGAAAAGGAAGCATCAGAGTACCATTCCTTATCCTGGGATATCATGAAGTGTATTATGTCAATCATCATAATCATCTGGTATTTAGATAGAGATGTTTCCGCCAATTATCCTAAGGAAAAAGAGATTGCTTCCCTTCCCTCCTTGCTCATCCAAATATTATTATGTATCCTTCAGGCTCCAGCCGAAGTCCCATCTCCTGCTTTCCTGATTCCTCTGGCTTGGAGGAGTCTTTCCAGGGAAGTTTTCTTCCCTGGGACACTGCAGAAAATCACTGGAGGTTTTCATTAAAAGTTCAGATTCCCAGGTCCACTCGAGACCCAGTGAACCAGAAACTCTAGGAGGGAAGCCAGAAATCTATATTTTTCATAAGCATAGTCTTGCACATTAATCCATGAGGGTCTCAGTTCCATTCTTATATCCTCTTAAAACACTTATTCACATACTGCTTGGCACTGTTAAATTTTATAAAAACAATTTCATGTACAGGTGTCTTAGTTCTACAACTATATTGTAAGTTTGTTAGGGCCCCCAGTGTATATCTCAGGTCTCTTTATATGATCCACATCATACAGTAGGTGTTAATTTATCCTGGGTGGATGGAACTTCCTGAAGTTATGAAGTTAAATACTGATTTGCTTCATTTAGGGCATATTCAATGCTGAAAAATAGATGGAAGAGCATATTTAAATTAATCTGATTTCCATTCCAACAGTGGGAAACTTAAAAGTAACTCCTTCTATAGGGTAACTAATTATCTCTTCACTTATTTGCTCACTCATTTATCCCCTTATTCAATGTTGTATTCTTTTATTTGATAATCATCTGTTCAACGCCTACTATGTGCTTCATGCTATAATCAGAAACCTGAATAAAGAAAAACTGCCAAGCGTGGGAGGCCAGCGGACCAATTACCTTGCAACATAATCAGTACCAGAAGAAAATGCCATGGGGACAAAGAGATCTAAGAGGCTAAGAGACACTCTTTGTAGGTTTTGACACATGCTGAAGTTTGGAAAATGCGTAGGATTTAGCTTGATGGAAAAGGGTGTTTCAAACATAGCTAATGATTTTGTTTGCCAATTTTAAATTGCTTATTATGAGTTTTCTTAATGAGAAATATGCATACTAGCTCGTATGTCTATTGAAAGTAAGAGCACTCAGTTTTAGTTTCTACAGGTATTGGCATTTTAATCAAATGTAAAACATTTTAAATCATTGTTACCCAAACTAGTTAAAAGCTCTTCCAACTAACATACATTTAAAGTCAGGTTCATTGTTTCATGGAAGTTTATTCACTACATTTGAAACAATGCTGACTGGGGCCTCTAGATAATGCTCCCCCAATAAGTAATATTTGGAGCACTTGTCTCGTTATGTTCCCTGTACATATGTATTTATTCCTAGTGATTTGGGATGTTCAGGTTTCCTCTGGCATTTAGAACATGTCCTTCTTGACCTTGGATGCCTATGAGAAAATAAAGAATAACCACATCAGAATATCTGTTGTTAAAGAAGAACTGTTCTGATAAAAGTATTACCAATAACTGCAAAATTTCCCATCCACAAGGTTGACATTAAATAAGACTCAATTGTCTTCAAGTATTTCTTATTGTGGAATACAAGCTTTCATACGGCACTTTTATTGAACATTCCTGCCCAATCAAATAGATGTTGGAAATACAGTAACTCTAGGCCAAACAATGCCTTTTCATCCTTGAATCATCGATGCTACAGAAAGAAAGAAGCACAGGTACTTGGGGGGAAATGGCAAAGAACCTACACACTGAAACTAATTTTGAAAAATAAAATTCCTTTGATATCTAAAAGCACCATAAAAAGAAGTACAGTTTTCAGATTATAAAAGAAAAAATTAACAGAAACTAAGCATTGACAAACACTCAAAATCTTCCAAGTAATAAGATGTTTTAAATGTAAATGAGTGATAATATATTATATTGATTAAACTACTAGAAAATACCATGACACCCATACCACACTGAATACTTTTTATCTTAAACCTGTACTGCCTTGGGATTTTCAGAAGTGTCCGCCCATACCTACCCCATATACAAATGGGAGAAACCATGCAGACCTCTGCTTTCCTTCCATCCATGTGGTTTTATTGTAATATCGGTAAAGACTAGGGACCTACGCTACACGAGTGTCAAAAAAACAGTAATCAGCACATTCGACTTTCTTTCAGTCATCCTTGCCATCTCTAAATGAAGAACACATTTAATTGTAAAGTGCAGAGACTTCTCCCAGATTGGGAAGGAGAGGGAAAGGGCCCATCCTGCAGGAACTGGTTAGAACATGGGTCCCCTAGGACTTAATTATTTATCCCTCGTTAGCTATAATAAGGGCTCTAAAACGATATTGCTGTTTTTCTACAGCCAAGAAATTGATGAGTGAAGCTGAGTAAATCAAATGTCAATGTTCTTCTTATGGGTGAGATCAGACGGCAACCACAGCCTGCAACTGGAAAGCTGCCATCAGTTAATAAGTGTAGCTATTTGAGGCAGGAAACATCAATACAGGAGAGATTTGCATCCACATTGACTGTAGTGTTTTTAGAGGTGCTGATTTCTGGATTTTATATTTGGATACATTGGCTGATTACCACCCTGTGAAACACCTTGCTGTTGTCTTTGCTTTGACACCATACTCTCCCAGGAAATTCAATATGTCTATGACCATATCATTGGCAATTCTGGTTAGAAAATTTACTCATGTGGAGGGCCCCGAGCCCCATTTGTCTTGGATGCTCTTGGACTCCGGATTCGGTCTCTCCTGTCTCTTCCAGGCCGTAGCCCTCATTCTGTCCTTTTGGCAGCTATTTCCTCTTTTTCATCATGAGCTCCTTCTTTTTTGTTTTTAAACAGATGTCAAACAAGTTAACATCAACTTTCTCCTAGTGAAGCCTTCCATTGTCCCCACTCTCCCTTTGCAATGTATCCATCCCTCTAAATCTCAAGTCCACATCTGGCTTTTCAATAACTCAGGTCAACTTGAGGCCCTACCAGAACCTCATACTCAGCATTCTTACCATCACCAGCCATGACATCATCCCTAGACTCTCTGCCCTCTCTTGTCTTCCCTATTGGACCTGGTACTGTCTGCTGACCCTCAGAAACCTTCCTGGTGACTCAAGAAAAGGAAGGGAACTGCATCTTCTCAGACTTCAGCTTTTGGGTTTGTCAGCTTTCAGGTTCTGCTAATGAGGTATACTCACAATATTCTAAGGCTGACGTTTTCCCTCCCGTGCCAACGGTGGTAGAGACTGCGTTGTCAGACTTTTCCTCGGTTAGATTTTTCTAACAGTGGTGGAGACCGCAATGTCAGACTTTTCCTCGGTTAGTTGGATTCTGAAGTCCTCTGCCTGTCACCAGTCTCTGGGCTAAGGGCTGCTGTAACACTGGCAGCAGTTCCCACTGTTTCTTCATCTATGGCAACAGAAATGACCTCCTAACTCTGGAACACAGCTCAGCTTGAACTTGACAGCTATTAGAGTCCCCTTGACTTTTGCTTCTTGAACGCTTCCTTTTGTTTTGCTCTTTGAATTTCTTCCTCCTATTTGCTTCCCTGGAGTAAATCCTCCTATGCTTCAAGTATTTTGACAGGTCTCCATTTTCCTGACTGATACTGATACCACCATCCCCAGTCACTTGGAATGAAAGCTCTGGAGCATTTTTTTTTTTTCAACTGCTCCCTCTTTCCCACAAAAGCCCCAATACTTCCTGAGCACTGCAAATTCTTCCCCTTCGATTTACTACTCTTTCCTTGACCAATATCCCTACATAGATCAAGCTCTATTATCTGTCATTCGACTGCTCTAAAAGCCTTCTAACTAGTTGCCCTAACTAGTTAGTCACTTCACCGTCCTCATCTATCATCAGATGAATCTCCTTTAAACAATAATTCTAACTATTTGAATAATTTGGTTAAAAATCTTACATGGACCCATCTTCACTGCCACAGGACAAAGACTGAACCATGTAGCAAAGCATTTGAAAAACCTCTTTCTTCCTATGACCTTATGTCCCTCTTTTCCTCCTCATATACTATATGTGCAGTCAAAACATGGCTACTTCAAATTTATTCTTGCAATATACCTCTTGCTATATTGTCTCCAGAACTATTTCGTATTATTTTCCCATTGAGAATATAACATCCTTTCACTCCCAGTGAAGCTCTTCAGATCCTTCAAAAATCAAATCAACTGTCACTGAAAATCCCTATTTCCAGTGGATTCCTGCAGCATTCTGAAGCTAACCTATGCGGTTGATCATACTTTTTTGTTTTTGCATCTCAATAGTGTATTGTCCCTGTGGCGTAACATGACTGGCATATAACTTTTATTGAGCTGTATTCTCTCTGCTAGACTTAAATCTTTGGTTTGGTAAATTGTGAAAACCAGGAAAACATGGGACTGAGTTCATTTACCATGTTCATGATCCACATTAGAACCTAACCTTACTGAGATCTGGGTACTAAGGTCTTATCACAATTTAAGGCTTACCTATTCAATATTTAATGATGTACCCCTGTGAACTGCCCAAATCTCTTTGCCAAATTATAGTTTTACAGAGACTATTGTTTGAAATTAATGGATCATGAGATCGCAAACTTTCTCATGTATAATTTTTCCATTTTATGACTTTCTGAGTTATAGATAAGATATTAAGATTCTAAATGGGAAATACATATATATGAAGTTGATCTATATGAAATTGCTGATATTTGACCAATAAATATATTAAGAGAGATTTTTGTTACATAGCTATATTTTACAATAGGGTTTGCTTTACACAATAAGGCACAGTGAACAAATAAAAACAGCTATGTCTCACGGTAAAGAGCTTTAATAATTATAACAACAATAATGGTGAATGGTAAAGAGCTTTAATAATTATAACAACAATAATGGCAAATCTTTACTACCAGCCCTCATGGTAAGAACGTTACATAGATTATCTCTCTCTTTTCCCTTATAACAATTCAGTGTTAATCACCATTTGATAGATGTAGAAACTACTGCTTGAAGTGGTTAAATAACTTGCCCAAGGTCATATAGCTAGTAAACAGTGGGAGAATTTGAAATAAAGAAGACTTATTCTAGAGTTGCTACTTTTGACACATAAAAAAATGTAACTATTTTTTTTCTCCTGGGGTCTTCCTGATTGCCCATTCCTTGGCTCCTTCTGATAATATCAAGAAGAAGAATGAAGAGAAACAAAACTCAAGAAAGAGCTCAAATGCCACCTCCTTATCAAAACTTGCCTTGGCCTCTGCACTTTGATCTGTTTATTGTATTATTTTATAGTCCTTTATCTCTCTCTATCTTTTGGTTGGACTTAGCATATGTTGCCTCCTTTTGTAGCTCCACATACATGTTTAAATTTCCCAATTAAATTGTAAAGTTGCAATAAGACAATGAGCTTATCTAATGTACTTCATTTCTAAGACCAAGAGAAACACTTTATTCACACCTAAACACAATCCATCCATCCATCCTTTCACCCATCCAGTAATTACTGGATCTTAACATTGATGGGTACAAAGAACACTAAGATAAAAGATTTAGTCTCTACTCAAAAGGAACTTACTACTAGTTAGTGGGGCATGAACAAGTGTGTCAACACAAACAATGGTAACATGACTGCCTGGTAACATATCAGAGCCTGAACGTGCTGAGAGCAGAGGGGTGGGCCACCCTCAATGGTTAAGGGAGGTACTTTACAGAAAAGATTTTAATGAACTGATACTGTTGAGATGAAGCCTAGAAAGGTAAGCGAGGACAAGCCAATGGAAAAACTTAAGGGAAGGATGCCTAGAAAGAGGGATCAGCATGTGCTAAGGTGCAAATGAGCCTGGAATATCTGGGTCACTCTGAGTATTAGGTTTGGCTGAGGGACAGGAATAAACAAGGAAGTGAGGGAGACAAGTAGGAGAGAGAAATGAAATAGGAAGGAGAAAGAAATTAAAAAGGAAGAGAGTAATACTTGCTCTTGATTTTAGAAAAATTCAGATAAAAGTGAAAGCAGTGGCCTCATGCCAACCAATAAAACCAGATAAACTCAGAGCTACTGTCTAGTGGCCAGATCAATGTTAATTAAGCTAAGGCCCAGGCCCACAAACAAAAGAAAGCTTGGTGTGTAAGAGGTAAGAGAGCCGCCATCGCACAAAGTCTGTTGATTGATAATACATTTTGGAAAGTTGGAAATATAGTGAGGAAAAGAGAGAAGAAATAAAGTGTTACTGTTTCATGTAGTTATTGTGGTCAAGCTGCTAAGTTATTAAAATCAGGTACACTGAGGCATGAGGAAATAATTCTATTTTTGCTTTAACTAGAACCTTTGAACTTTTCAGCTGTGTGTCAGTTCCTAGATGTACCTAAATTCTAAATATAAACCTCTAAAGAACTAAAGAAAGAACATTCATGTGCTGGAGATGTATATATCTCTTATACATAATCACCTGTCATTCTTAAGAAAGAATGTTTCATTATCCAGTCCACCTAGCATCTGTTATCCAGACCTCTGGACATCTGAAAGATTACCATCCTGAGCCAATCTGTAAGCTAAGAATGCAGGACTGACTTTTCTGAAATGTGTACTTTTCATTATAAAAACCCTGACACTTTTCTTTCTCCTTCAAAACATTCTGGGTATTATCTGGTAGTGTATTCTATTTGCAAATCCTAAGACCTTTGAAAAAAATCTTTGTCATTTATTTCTAGCCAAAGCCCCCTGATTCATTTGAGTTCTTTTGACAATAGTCGCATGGGTACAAAAAGTTGATAAAAATAAAGAAGTTTCTATTTTTTACCTGCTTCGGTAATAGAAATTCTTTAGCTAAACAGATGGTATATTTCACCAAAATCTGGTGAAAACAGATCTTTGCAGACCTTCTGTCTTCAGAAATAATTTAGCAGCCTTTCCCAGGGATTTGGCATGTTCTTTGTCTAAATACAAAATAATACAAAGAAACTGGTATTTTGGATTTTTTAATTAAATAGTGTTAATGCTATAGAAGAAAGTGTGGTCTTAATTGCTATCCAAAATGCATCATAATAAAACAAGAGGGGTTTTCCAAGTCTGGACACATTGTAACAATATTCAGTGTAAGAAAGACATTTATTATATTTTTTAAAAGTTTGTGTCTGAAAAGTTCAAGAAAGAATAGCTGAGTCTGGCCAATAGAACAGGGCTAATGGCCATATCTAACGTGATCAGATTCACAGAGAAGACATCAGCTCACTTAACTAGGAAAATGTACTTTGAGGGAACACTAGGAGATAAGGCAATGCAATATTTATGGATTGCAACTCAAATGAAAACACCTTTTAATATGTAATTGAATGACATAACAAACGTCTTCTATATTTATGTCTTCTATATTTCATGAATTTGCATCAAATAACAGCAAAGGACAGGAAACGACTCCATTCTTAACTGATTGATGTGCAGCGTAAAATGTGTTCAATATTTATATTCTTTCCACACCAATCTTCTATTTTTATTTATATGATCATTTCCTGACAAACATAATATAAACAATGGCTGCAGATTTTTTATTAACAAAATGCTAAGAAAATACTGCTGTGCCTATATAAAACCATCTGCTAATGTCTTGTGTCAAAACCTATTTATATTATTTCATTGTTTTTCCTTCCCATGTGTTCTGAAGGCAGCCCTTTTTCTTTTTGTGGGTAGTCAGAGATAGGAAGAGAACAAATGTTCAGCCATAGTAATTCAAGGGAAATTTTATCTTAAAAAGAAACCAGGTCATGGTTGGCATTCAACAAAGCCACAGAGCAAGTCTACAAGGCAAGATGGGTGGAAAATGCCTAAAAGATTTCCAACTCTCTACCGTTGTTATAATTGAAAGTCAACCATTAGGGGTTCATTTATTTTGTTTGAATTATTGCCCACTAAAATTCAAACACTCTTAGAAATAAAGCATAGTAATGAAGGAAATGGGCCTGGCCATAGGAATGAAGATAAAACTGAAGTGAAAGCTTGGAGGTGACTACAGTCCCAGCAGACAGATTCGATGCGACCTGTGAGGGACTCTGCAGCAGAGGATGCAGCTAAGCTATGACCAAATTCCAGACTCACACAAATGGTGAAGTAATAAATACGTGTGTTGTTTTAGGGTACAGTTTTGAGGTAATTTGTTACAGGGCAATAGATAACTAACATAAGGATCAAGTGTTAAAACACATCCTCTCCATTCACACAAAGAAAATTGTAGTTTTCCTTATTTTGACTCTTGCCAGTACTTTTTCATACTGTCTCCTAGACCTGTGAATATTTTTCTCATGTGTTTTTCAATATATTCTATTTTATTTACATTTCTTCACCCTGTTCTTTTCTCTCCTTGTTTTTCCTTTAAGTAAGGCTTGGTTGCAAACTACCATCTTCTTTATAATCAATGAGGAACTTCTTTCCAATGCAGATCTTATACCCAGGACTAGCTCTCTTCGATATATCAAATATACATCCTTTATATCTGAGACATAAATGTATGCATTAATTGCTTCTCACTGACATGATGGTAAACTACATGAGAGAATGAAGGATATCTAATTATAGAATGTAAAGAATTATAGAGTGTAGAGCTAAATAGAATTGTTTTTATTTCATGGCTTTTTGATTCATATTTGGGATGAATTCTGCAGATATAGTACAAGTACTTCATAACTCTTCAATGTATATTTGTGATTAATTTTACAAATATAGTACAAGTTCTTTTATAGAAAGGTCAAAGGATTCTTCAGAATAACTCACGAAGAGAGAAATTAATTAATGTCTTTACTTACTGCATACATTTGAAATAAATAAGTCATATAAAAACATTATATATGTTTAGCAAAATACAAACTAAAGATGATAACTACTAGACCTTCACAAAATATCAAAATAAAAAAATCCAAAGAAAGTTCTACTGATACTTCATAGTTATGTAAAAATTATGCTCATTATGCAATAAAATAATAGGCCTTAATAAGCAAATGTAAACTACAGCATTTCATTTAATTCCGAAAATTTAGAGTTAACTTATCTTTTATTAAGGATAAACAAAACATTTTTAAAGATGTTGAAAACCTCATTTACTTGTATTTAGTACGCTAAATGTGGAAGAAAGTTATATACTTATTTTAAACAATTATAATTTTCCAATATTGAAAACAACAGCTGTGGAAGGAAGTAATTAACATGAAATACTATATAATCATTCTATCATTATATGCTATTTGAAAATATAGAAGAAAAGCTGACTGGCTTTCTTGCTTGTACTTATAAAGAAACCTGTTTTCTCAATCCTCTCCTCCTATGTATTGACAATACATGAATAATAGTTTTGTTAATTTATGAGACAACATTTTATATGTTTCCTTGGATTTTGGAACTCCTTCTCCATTACCTGGTACAGCTTTTCAGTGTGTGTGAATAGTCTCACAGACCGTGTTACAAATAGACCCAGCACATGTCTTCCTGCAGTGATAATGCATTTAACTATATGCCACAGAAAATATGATGATGGGTCTGAAAAGATGACTAAATCTTATACCTGGTATTTCTGACTCTGCTTTTAGGTGTTTTGCAAAGAATGATAATACCAGATGAATTAGTCTAATTATCATCCTAGAGAAAATGAATTTTCTCCCTTCACATTACCATCCTTATTATTAGCCAATTTTCTCCAACTTATTCCTCCCACTGTCTTTGTGGCTGAAGTATAATGTAGCAAGAAGGTTTAAAAACAAGCAAATATTCAAAACTTTTTCCTACATTAAGTAAAATGGTCTTTAGTGCCTGTATCTCCAAAGATGCCTAAATGTTGGCTGATGTTTACAGCATAAAGCTGTTGATCAGCCAGTACATGATCTATTTGATCTAAGTTTATTTGCCTTTTTTCCCCCTTTTTAGGCTAATTATGATTTTTGAGAAACCAAAGGCTTCTACTTTGCATGCTTTCAGGACCAGAAAACTAAGATCACATCATTCAATGAAACATGACCCTATGGTGGAAAGAATATGTGTAGGGGTGGTGAACAAGTTATTACTTCTAATTTCTGTGTGGTTCAGTGTCTGTGAAAGGTGTGATATATTGTCATCAGACACTGCTGGGTGCTGTAGGTAGAAGTGCATTTTAAAGGAAAACCTAACACTTTGTTAATTATGGCATCAACACTCCACTAAATGTTAGCAAGGAGCAGGCCTAGAGAAAGATACGACCAAAAGGAGTGAATGCCGAACCTTCTGAGTAACTATAGCCCCAGATTAGGTTAGTGGAACAGAGGATTTTCTAGCACAGTCCATTAGAGATATTTCCATCGGAGCCACAAAAGACCCAAGTTCATTCTTGAGCTCCAGGGATGGTGGTCAGTGTGGGTCTGCCCTGTATTAATGGCACATTTTCTCAACACAGGCTTCAAAAGTCACAGCCAACTACATCTGTTCTAATTTTTTTCTAATTTTTTCTACATCTGTTCTGATTGATAGAATCCAATCAGGGGTCACTATGGACATCTTCCAGAAACTTCCCTAGTCTTGAGAAAAAGAGAAGGCATTCCAAAAGAAGATCACAATGATAAAGAGTTTAAGATTTCAGAAAATTGACTGCCTTCCAACCTAAAGGATGTTTTGCTGCTATCCTAAAAAGACTATGAAGACTTCTTGGGAGGAAAAAGACGCAGTTTTCTTTAAAGGCATTTAAACTTGCTTTGTTGGACTTAAAGGCTCAGGCATTATAAATCGAAGTAGGGCCCGTGTCGGAAGCTGCACTGACTTCGAGAAGACCAGTGCTGCAGAAAGCTCCCAAGGGATTATCTTTGGTGCCGACTTCACGTTCCTTCTGCCAACACCTCTCTTGCCTGTTTTTTGATCCTAATCTTTCTGTAAACAAAGTCCTCATCACTCCAGTCCATTGTGGTCATTTGAGTTCCACCTGCCCCTTGGACAAATATTTTTAGCCCCAACCAAGGATCTAGCCAGACCTCTAAACATCAAATCTGACTCAGTCCTGTCTCTTCTGCCCTGCCCTACTCCTGCCTATCTCAACTAGGGCACCTACTAGGACAGTTAACTCCAACACATAGGTGACAGTGAATCATGCTGTTGCATGTGGGTAAGAGACTCACTTCCCTGAAACTAAATGTGTTTGGGAGGGCGAAGCATTCAGCAACAGAGCTGTGTCGACAGCTCTCTTTTCAAGTAATACTGGTGATCGCCTATGCCTACTTCTCCCTTGAGCTGGTCTCCATGAAAATGACTCATGACAGCAAAGCTATCACAAGCATTGAGATCTGAAGGTCCACTCAGACAGATCACTTCGCACACATCACTCAGCATGTAGCACCCAGGAAACACGTGAGAAACACCTTGAGTTTCTCTCTCACTCAGTATAACTCTTAATTTAAAGGATTATTGGTACTAAACACAACAATTTACTGGCGCTTATATTCCAAACCCTGTTCTAAGTGCTTTGCATGTGTTATGTGATCATAATCTCTGAGTAACTATTATTATTGCCACCACTCCCTCTAATTAGATGAAGTAAATGAGACAGGTAAGTGAAGTGACTAGCTCAAGGTTATACAGACTGTAAGTAGGAGAGTGGTATATGCACCCAGGCAGTTTGGGTCCAATCCCCAGTCTCCAGACTCTGCTTCTGCAGCTATATGGGAATCTTGCACCTGAGGACTCCTGTCTTGAAAGGGAGGCTGAACTAAAACTCTTCGATTTCTTCCAGTGTGAAATTTTGACTCTAAGGTGTTTTGTTTGTTTGTTTTCCAAAAATGTGTGTTATATACTAAAGTACAATGTATATATGATGTTATGATTCATTTAAAAATGCTTAATTTTTACATTTTTATTCAATTGCTTACTCAAAATTTGCAGCTCTACATTTGTTTATAAAATACTATATGCATAGAATTACACTGAATCTCTGCTTGTATGTTAAATTTATTGATCTCAGAATAAAATTTCTAAAGGGAATTATTTAACATACCACAGAATACATTTTCTCAAGGACTAAAAAATTTAATAATAATTACTATTATTCCCAACATTTCTATTACTATAAGAATAAAAACAAATAAAATATTCCAAATAAGTGAATTTTTCTGATAACTATTAACTACTTATTCAGTCAAGCAAAGTTTAAAATATCTTTCCATAAGCATTTTCCTAAAATGGATCACATACTTTTAACTTTTATTTATATGATCTGAACAAAATTTAAGTTCTCCAAGACCATGTAGAAGAGTAACAGATAGCTACTAAGTGCTGAGTAGATATAATTTTCCTGTCCCTTTCCTAATTTGTTATTTGTCTGAGACTGTTATTACCATATTTGCTTCTAACAGTTGTTTTTATCCACACAGTATTTCCATTACTGAACTGCTATGAACTTGGAAACTTTATAACCACGTTGTATAACAATGAATGTAAAAGAGAAATAAACTATGAGTGAGAAACACAGTACTCTCTGAGAAATAAATTGAGTGCAATTTAGTATCCAGATCGTAAGGCATTTGCTTGCACTACCACAAAAACGTTCTGATTCCTTTTTATATTCCCAGCCTTGCTCCAGCAAATTGAGCTCACCGCATAAGTGAATTTTGCATACACTTTACAGCCATATCAACAGTTGTAGCATTAACTATAGTAATAACACTGATGGGTATTTTATATCAGATACTGTACTATGTAACATGCATTATGACATTTTCATTTAGCACAATTTTTTAAAGCACGCATTACCATCCCTATTTGAAGACTATTACATAGAGGTAAAGTAAGACCAGTTAGAATATGGTGGTACAAAAATTCGAACCCACGTCTATCTGATGCAGAATAACACTAACCATTAGGTTAGTCGGGTAGGGAAAAGTGAGAGGTTTATTCAGGGAAGAAAGAGTTATCACTGGATAATAACATAACTGTGGATCTAATTCAGCTTTTATAAGCTTAGTCAGCTCCGGCAGCTATAACAAAATACCACAGACTGGGGGCCTTATAAAAGACAAACATTTATTTCTCACAGTTCTGGAAGCTGAAAAGTCCAAGATCAAGGCACCAACAGATTTAGAGTCTAGTGAGGACTGGCTTTCTGGTTCATAGATGGCCATCTTTTTGCTGTGCACCATGTAGCAGAAGGGGTTGGGGAGCTCTCTAGGGCCTCTTTTATAAGAGTGCCATTTCCATTCATTAGGGTCCCCTCTCATGACCGAATTACCCTCCAAAGGCTCCACGTCCAAACACCATGGTACTGGGGATTACGTTTCAACACTGAATTTGGGGATGGCACAGACATTTGGTCTGTTGGATAGGTCCATATCTAAAAGTAGAAATGCTACCCAATGTGGTATGATCTGATACTAATAAGGCAAAATCTGTCAATACTTACTGAGAATCTATTACAAAGATTTAAAAAATAAATGGCTTCTCAGGGCCCACCTAAAGATATAAGCTAATAATTGCCTCCATGGCACGTCAGGCTGCTGAAGGGAATACAGAAAGAGAAAGGAAAGTGGGGCAGTGTATCCAATGCCCCCCCTCCCTCCAAAAAAGTGCTCACCAACTGTCCATTCCCATTTGTTTTCTTGTATGCAATAAGCCATAATCGACTTTGGAAACCCATTTGACAAACAGAAATGTTAACAAAGATTTTTTTTTTTAGTTATACGGCTAACCCCGTTAGAAAAGAATATATCCCTTAGGCCCTGGTGAAATTGGTGCCCAAAACAAGAAAATTCTCTTATTTATGTACACAGCTCTCAATGCAAACAGGTACTTGCCGAAGCTGTTAGCCAAATCCTCCTCCTGCACAGCAACAGTGTGTTTCAGAAGTGTTTTGGGGATACACGTGCAGAAATGTGTTCTTTGGCATTGATTAGGTTTCAGGGAAGAAAATAAGAAGTTTGATCACTGAGAAATTTTCTCATCAAATTATAGAATCAGAGGATTGATTTTGAGATGGGAATGACCTTGGGGCAATATAGAGAGATGGCTAACAATGGAGCATTGGGGGTGGGGGCTATTCTTTGGGTGACAGGTGAGTACCCAAACACCAGATTCCCCACCCAGAGTCCCACACTCAATGCCTACAGGAGCTGGGCTGGCAAAACAAGTTGAGGGGCCAGCCTGGGAGCAGTCTAGCTCCATCTCTATCTCATTAGGCCTGCTGTGCAGAGTTTATCCTGTGTCAAAAGATCATCCAATTCTCAAGAAAAGACAGGAATCCAGATCTTCAACATACCTTCATATTTTAAAATGAGGTAGGGGATCTGTGGGCCCCCAAGGCTGCCAGCTTCATCTCTGATGCAGAAAACAGGCAGGTACTCAAGATAAGTGTAGGATATTCTGACTGGCCAATTGGATAAAACCAGGTTAACATGTGGAAATCTGGTAAGATGTAAAAAACTAAGCTATTAAAATTTTTAGTTATTTTTTATTATAAAAATTTAAGTACAGCAGACACTAAGGCACGAGGTGAGCCTTGGGGAGAGAGGGAGAGTCAAGGAAATTAGCTGCATCTGTTTTTTGCTTACCTAACCCCAAGAAACTAAAAACTGCTTTTACATTTTTATATGGTCGTTTGGATGGCAAAGGATCACAACAGCAAGAAAACTGGCACATCCAGTGCCCTCTGACATTGAACAGCATGTCTCCACAGTCAGCAGTAGGGCCAAGTCCAGTTCAGTGGATGGGTGTTGGTCAATGTCTTGGCCAGTGGGAAAAGAAACGAATGAAATGGTACATTGTCATTTTGACCACAAGCTAAGTAGTTTAAAACAACAGAAATTTAACTTCTCACAGTTCTGAAGGCCAGAAATTCAAAATCAAGGTGTCAGCTGGGCCATGCTCTCTTAATTCTGTAAAGGAACCTTCTTCACCTCCTCCAGCTTCCAGTGACGGTCAGCATGCCTTGTCTGTGGCTATATCTCTCTCTGCTCTGTCTTCACATTGCCTTCTCTGTTTTCTCTTCTGTGTGTGTCTCTTATAAGGACACCTGTGATTGCATTCAGGGCCCACCTGGGTTGAATTTAGGATTAGCTCTTTTACTCAAAATCATTAACTTAATCACATCTTTTGCAATGTAAATTGTGAGATAACAGAAAAAGTATATTGATCTCTTCCCCCAGTTCCTGGCACAGAGCTCCTAAAACCCTTGTAAATTCCTAACTGATAAGAGCACTAGAAGCACTTTTGTTCTAATGAAGTGATTCTGGGAAGCTCCTGGACAGGGGCTGGTCACCAGAAAGAACAAGCCATGATCAACTTAGAATTTTCAGCCCTGCCCCACCATCCTCCAGAGAGGGGAGAGAGGCTAAAGATGGAGTTAATAGTTGATCATGTTTATGTGAGGATGTCTCCATAAAATTCCCAACAGCATAGGTTTTGGAGAGCTCCCAGGTTGGTGAGCCCATATACATCAGAAGGGTGACTGACATACCCAGCATTCAGGACCCTCCCAGAACTTCGCCCTATGTATCTCTTCATCTGTGTCCTATACCATATCTTTTAATAAACTGGGAAACATAAGTAAGTGTTTCTTAGAGTTCTGTGAGCTGCTCTAGCAAATAATCAAACCTGAGGAGGTGGTCATGGGAACTTTCAATTTGTAGCTAAATCAAACAAAAATGGTTGGTAACATGGGGACCTACTACTTATGATTGGCCTAAGTAGTGGAGTGGGAACAGTTTTGTGAGACTAGGCCCTTAACATGTGGGAACTGACACTACCCGCAGATAAGACAGTGTTAGAATTGAGTGGAAATATAGGACGCCAGCTGGTGTCACAGAGAATTGCACAGTGTGAGGCAAAACCCCCACACATTTGGTGACCAGAAGTCTCAGAAGTGAAGTATTCTGTGTGAGTAGTAAAAGAGTCACACAAGTAAGAAATACTCAGTAGAGAAGAATCGTTTTTTGTTTTGTTTTGTTTTGTTTTCTCTACATAAGAAATAAAAACTGAGTTTTTCCTTTATGTGAGGTAATATTTACAGGTTCTAGGAATAGGGCATAGGGGTACCTTTTGGAGATCCCCCACTCAACCTCTACTGGTAGGAAACTGGAGCAGGTAGCAGTGATTACAAAAGGTCTCCTAAAACCTAGAGAACATCACAGGATCTCAATTCTGGGAAACCTGAGGGCCTGACAGGATCTCAATACATGAATTCAAGTCGACAAGACTAGGAAGTATCACTAAGACTAGGAAACCCACGTGACTAGATCTGGAGGAGGAGGTATGGGCAGCTGCCAGCTTAGGAGTCCTGTCCACAGTCTATTTTTGTTTGCAAGTGCCAGAGGAGTCCACAGCAGTAAGAATCAGTTTGACTGTCGGTTTATTAGGCATCTCAGTTTCCGGTTTCAGATCAGCTTACTTGCCAGGTGAAAAATGGACAAATGAGGGTGAAACCAATACTGCTGAGAAGTATACTCAGTGTTCTAATATAAATCTTAGTAATTTCTCATTAGAGGAAATATTTTGGACGCTGCATTTCAGCAGAGCAAATCAAGACATGGTCTTTTGGCTTACTTAGCTAGTTAACTTTTAAAAGTAAATGGATATTTTAAATTATTTGCAATCAACATATCCACATAGCTGTATTTTTCTTTTAGGATCAGAACTCCTGATCTTGAACAGGAGGCAATAGTCTAACTACCTTAATATCCTTCACAATTAAACTCAGCTACAAGTCCGCACATGGAATTGCACAGCAAGGTTTAGCCCTGACCTGGGAATTCAGACACCATAAGACTAGAAATACATCATCTTACCACCTGTAGGTAAGTAAACACACTAAATTTTTGAGATTATAGCACTGTGGGAATAGAGTAGTAGACCCTCCAGGGCCAGATCTGAAGCATGGAGTGCTGAGCCCAAGCCAGACACAGTTATCACAGAGGCCGATGTTGGCATGTCCCCTAGTACCAGGCAGCCACTAGTGAACTCTGTACACTAGCACTGTAAGCCATGAAGTTTGCAAGACCAGGAAAAAGTTCAGTGTGCACACTCTTTAGGGAGAGTGGTCATGATAAAAATATGTTTCATGGATAGTTTTCTTTAGACTTGTTTTGCAAACTTTTTAACTATTTAATGATTTCTACACAATTTTCTCAACATTTAATCAACAGACATTAAGAAAAACAATAGAGTATGTCAGTAAAATTCTAAATGGGAATAGTAGGGGAGAAGTCCATCTGTCCACAAAACTGTGTTTTAAGGAATATGTGGAATGAAATACAGTTCTACTACATTTCTGAACAAATTACATAATCTGAGACCATGGTATTGAACTTTGGAAGACACAGATTCCACCTAGGTTGTTAAAAAGCAGACACCAGGGCTTCTGAGTCTGATTCAATAAGCACCTCTCAAGTTATTTTGTTAGAGGTGGTCCAGGAACCACACTTGGAGAAATGCTGCCCTAAAAAATTAATAAGAACTATTTGGAAAAAACCTATTCACAGTAGGATAATATTACATATTAATGTAGCATAAACTGAAATTGTTGATCATACACATTAATTAGTCCAGGGATTTTAAACATTTTAATTTATTTTAAACCCATCCTTATTTAGAAGGTCCTTGATGTGATTTTACTCCCTCCAAACACTGCTTTTAAATCCTATTCCCCTCTACTCTGAACTGACATTCTAAACATTTGGAGAGAAAAGATATTTAAATGTCTTTATTAATCCAGAAGCACACAGAGCATACCCAAACTAATAGAACTGAGAATTAGAGAAGTATGCTATAATGCTCTTCAACTGTCAATTTTTGTCTAATAAAAACCTATGTGGTAAGACCCAGCCTCTAACATTTTCTGATTCTCCTCCAACTAGAAGTAATACCTGGTTCTTGTGCATTTCTAATTCTCCTCTAGTCTTTCTCACATCCTTTACTACGATACACCTTTTTGTGAATGTCGTCCATCCCACTGAACTATATCTTTTGGAATTAGGAACCTGGCATTCTCCATCCTTGTGTGTCCATCCTTAGAACACTGCCTTCAACAAGGTTGGTATAGAATAAAAGATTAATGAATTCAATTGAGTGAAAAATGTGTATGTTCTTTTTAATATCGAAATAATTGCATACTTAACTATATGTGTATACATGTGTATTTAAAAAATCTATTTTAAGTCTACTGATTCAGTTTTAGAAAGAAAGGGTCTTCTAAAGAAGGAAAAATAAAAATGTATCCAGGATATTGTCAATTTTTGAAAAATAATGAAGGTTAACATGTAGGGGCATCTAATCTCAGGCATTTAGGTGTGACCAGACAGCAACAAGAATGAGTTCCTTTACAAAAGAGAATTGATTTAGATACATTTGAAATGGGAGGCTTTGAAAAGTTGAGCTGGTCTACTTTGCAGAATTATGCTGTACAAACAACATTACTGGTTATGTGCAATTTCTCTATTTCTCCAGGCCATACAAAATTAATTAAAAGTTATTGAATTTTCTCCTAGATTACTTCTGGGTTAGTCATTCAAATTTGGAATAGATAAGAGGCTCAGAATGGCCTGAGTGCTATGACAAATGTTAACTTATGCAAAAGCAACATCCTAAGAATAGTGATGATTTTGTAGATTCTCAAAAGAATATTTGCATATTTCAGATTCTTTAGTGAGTACAAGTGATCATGCCACATGTGCTGACTATGAAATTTTGAAAAGGAGACACTCTTGACCTCTCTCTGAGTTCCTTTGGAACTTAAGTTAGGGAAAGAAAAGTGCTGAGGGCTCAGGCAAAACTTCTCTTACGTGTACTTGACCTGGAACTGGAAAAAAATCATGACTTCTCTTTGTAATAAATCATAGACTAAGAAATCACAAAGCCAGTCACTATAATAGGAATGAATTATTGCCCATTGATGAAACCAAGAACTAACAATAACTATTCAGTTAAATTCTGATAATGACAGTGCTAATAGCAGAAATTTCACAAATAGTTTTCGTTAATTACATGAACTTTAAGAATATTTATATCAGGAATGATTTTCCTATCACCTATGCAGGTTCGATAGACAGATTTTTTAAATGATATATTTACACAAAAGATATATAAAAATATACATATATAGCACTGAAGTGGCCATTATTATGAAGTATATGAACTGAAATTGTCTTTCTTATTTGAATTGAGGTTTAACAGTTATGTTTGAGAAATGTTGTCTTGCTTCATCTGCTAAATGAACTCCTATAAAATTATATGAGAGGAAATATACACCTCAGGAAAGAATCAGCTTGATCAAACATTTGACCAATGTAATCAGCAGTGAACATATACAAGTTCTTTGTTCTGTATTGATTAAAACTGCAAACATTGACTCTTCTAAATAGAACATTCTCAGCCTAAGAAGGAAATAAACAACACCTAATGTGTATTTTTTGTAAAACAAAGGAAGAAACTTAGGTTTTTATCAGAAAGAATTTTTTTCTAACAAAAATTCTCATTTAGCATTATTTTCATTGCAGTTCAAATTCTGTGAGTGACAAACACAACAAGGAATATCTTAGACTCCATTGGTTTGCATCTGTTTTTATGACATTCTTGACAATCTGATAAAAGATCATCTGGTAATTAAATGCAGTCAATTTTTAATATGCAAAGATTTGACTTAGTTTTAATTACAAAACACAACCATGCAATCTAAATTTATAGCAAGGTGCTTTTCCACTGATTTTCATCTTTCCATGTGTATCCAAAAGCCTAAGACAATAAAATAGTAAGCACTAGCCTGGTGTCTAGCAAACAGAATAAGCATTTAGTAATGGCTTGGTGCATCATTAAATGGCTACTGATATATAATGGAAGGTAAGTTTCCAGGGTGGGAGGAGGTAGATTTCTTTCTTAGACTACATGATAATTGATTTGAGATATTCTTCCAAAGAAAGGTCAGCTGATAATAAAATAAATTTTACATGAAGCCAAATAATTTTTTGGTGAAAAATGAAGTATGCTAATATAAAAGCAATTTTAAAGAAGTATAAGTTCGTGAGGTCCAATGATTTTATATAGATGAAAATAATTCTATAGGACCCTTAAATAAGTCAAAAAATTCTAAAGAATTATATCTGATAGGTTCACGATTAATTTTTCTGAAAAAATAAAAACTACCTTACATTAAGGTAAAAAAAAGATCATAGTCATTTAATAACTTTTTTTTTCCTTATTTTCTGTATTCCTGATGCTCTGGCATCAAAGTACTTGCTCACACAGAAGAGATTGCCTCTCCCAGGGGTGAGTAATGCCTATAGATAGCAAACTACTACCCTTTTCAGTAAGTGTGGCTTTCCCATGCAAACCAAATAATGCACACCCCATATTGCTAAACTACCTCCTCTATCTGGTTCTTATACTCCAAGAAGTCCTAATCAACTAGGGCCAGGTACCAGACAAATAAATCCAGCCCCTATAGCACAGCTCACTGTCAATTCTAAACCTGATTACCCTGCCTTGTCTTTTGCAAGGAAATCATAATCAAATCTGCTTTCCTCTCACTCTCCTTTTGCCTCCTATCCAAGCTTGGTGCTTCCTCAAGTGGCTCCTGCATGGCATGGCACGCCTCCTGTCTCTAGGGATCTGTGAGCATAATAAGGTTTTTCTTCATGACATTCATTTCTGTGCCTGTGTGCCTTACCATACTTAATTAAAACAAATTCTGGATACGTTCCACAATACCATTTAATAAGGTAATTAAATATAATATCATTTGAAGAATACAAATGTTAGAAGTGAGAGACACACTACTCCTACATCAAAGAAAGACCTTCAGGAACTTCATTGACAGGATCCAGATTCATGCTGTGGGCATCAGGAGGAATTGTGAGAGAACCTGGAATTGGTTTCTACAGTAACTATGTGGAAAGGCTAATGTTCCAGTGGCTGCAGTTTTCCACTTAAGGTTCATTGGGATTGGATTGAGAATCCTAGAGAATTCTGATGTTTCTGTTTTGGGTTTAACATTTTATGTCACATATTGGTCTATGAAAAAGAGTTAGAACTTCTGGCAGAAAATAGACTAGAAGAGTTTTAAAAAGGCCAAAGTTTAATCAGCACTGAGTATTTATACTACTATTTATCCAGTCCAAAATGGACTCTGGCTTCTTTATGATTATAAAAGTTATATTATGTCAAATACTTCCTTGAACTTTTCTAGCATTTAAAGATTAAAAAGTACAATTTAACACAAAATTTGTCTGAAAGCATTATCTAATTGTTGCACAAGAATTAACACTGTATACTCAGTCTTTCTGAGTATACAGTGTTAATTCTTGTGCAACAAAAGACTGAGACTGTCAACTACCTAGAGCTTCTCATTGATGCCTAGCTCATAATGGATATGTAAAACAATGCTTGTCCCTTTCTTCTCTTATCAATCTTTGAGGGAAAAGACATTATCTCATATTTTATTCTCTTGTGTACCTCCTTGAATTCTTCCCAGGTCAATTCTGAGAACACAGCTTAAAATTCTATAATAGTTTTTTTTTTTTTTTTGATTGGCTGAAAGATAGGCTGATTCAATGATTCCTACATTAGTATGTGTGAAATAATATACAAAGATGTAGTTTCTGTCCAAATGGATTATTAAATTTCATTAAGGAGTCCAAAGCTTAGAAGATCACAGAAACAAACCCACATACATATGAAAACTTGGTATTTGACAGAACCGTCATTGCAGACCAGTGAGAAGATAGGCTACTCAATAAACTGTACTGAGAAATTATTTATCCACAGTTAGATATTTACCTCATACCATTCATAAGGATGGATAATATTTAGAGAAAAATATCTTTATGAATCTGAGGTAGAAAACATTCCATAAACAGGAACCCAGAAGTACAAATAATGAACAAAAAGTCTGATAAATGCAACTGCATTAAAATAAAATATTCTGTTTATCAAAGATACAAATAAAAATAAAAACAGGCAGGCCATAGAATAAAAAAAAAAAGATATTTGCGATGTATATAGTCAGGAAAGAATTGGTATCCCATATGTCAATAAGAAGACAACCAACCAATGGAAATTTAAGCAAAGCACATGAACAGGGACTTTGCAGAAGAGGAACTTCAGATAAATGGGCTATCGATGTGCAAAAAGATGCTCAGTTCCATTCATAATGGATAAATTCAAATCAAAACCACAACAAATATTATTTCACAAACAAGATTTACCAAAAAAAATTAAGTCTAGCAAAACCAAAACTTGGCAGGATGTAGAGCTCTGAAAATTTAAAGCACTCCCAGTGGGAGTATAAACTGATGTAACTAACCATTCTGCACAGAAATTTGGCATGATCTAGTAGAAAATGAGTATGAGCATGCTAAACAACCTAGCAATTTCACTCCTATCTATTTGCATGCCTCTGGAGAAGCTCTTGCACATGTGCTTAAGAATATTCATAGCAGCACTTTTTGTAAGAGACACAGAGATAATATAAATAATTGACCCTAATCCATATAATGAAATATTACACAGCAGAGAAAATAAATGTATTATCAACATGGACATATCTCAGACAATGTTGAATCAGAAAAGAGAAAGTCAGATTTCTGTCAAGAAGTCAGAGTCAGTAAACGCTGTGCTTGCCTCCTTCTCAAGACCACATCAAATTACAGCTAAACTAAACTAAAACAGAACAATCATCGTTAAGAATAACCTTGTCTAGCTGAACAGAAGTCCTACAACTAAGAACACACAGAGGAAGCCACTCCACGACTGGTAGGAGGTGCAGAGGTGCAGAATGAGATAATTCCATACCTACATGTCGTAGTTAAAAATCAGAAGAGATATCTCAGCGGCAGAGGTCTCCCTGGAGGAGCGAGGGGTCCCACCCTTACACCAGGCTCCCCAACCCAGGATTCCAGTGCCAGGAAGAGAAGTCTCCACAAAATCTGGATGTGAAAATCATTGAAGATTGTGGCTGAGACAAAGGGCTCCAGGAGTCCCAGGAATTCTTCTTAAAGGGCCCAGATACAAACTTACCCACTGATGAAATACTCATTCTGAGCTCCAGCACTGAGGCAGGTGCTCAAAAGGCTTCCAGGGATATATGGAGAGGAATTGAATTATCTGGCTTCAGGGTGAAGGCTAGAGAGGCAGCTTTCTCCCAGTTAGGCAACTATTCCTTTGTTGAGCCCTCCCCCTACCCAGTGTGCAGACACAGGAGGCAGCCATCTCTGAGTCTCCATCAATCTGGCTAACACCGTTGGCCTCACCCTGAGACCTGACCCACCCAACTTGTAGGCCCACCCAAGTTGATTCCAGTGACTTTTCCATACAGACGGCCTGTCTTGACTCATGCTGTGGACTCTCCAAAAATCTCTCAAAGTTTCATAAACTCAAACAGGCAGCATCTGGCCTCGCTGTGCCCTGTACCTCTTGCTAAACAGCTCCAAACCCAGCACTAGCAACAACTGGCCTCAATTTGCAGTTTGGAATCTTGTGGCACCTCCAAGCCCAACATAGGTGATGACCTTCTGAAGATTGATTGGTGGCTCATGCCAGGTGGCCTCAGGCGGGCACAGGCTGCAACTGAACTTGACCTGCGGCAGGGCCCCTCCCAGGAGGCACCACCCAGGGCCATAGCCCAAACGACACACACAAAGAGCAGATTGTGCAGGCATAAGAACCCTGCTAACATGAATCCTGCTCCATAGAGTCAGCTTCTGCGCAACAGCTCCACCACTGTGCTCACCAGCCAGTCCCAACAGCCAATCAGCCCAAGGATTAATCCCTTCCACTGACATGCAAACAACAACTAAAGTTCAACTACAATAGGAAGGCACACATAACCCATACAAGAGACATACCTTGAAGGGAAGGTGACCAGGAAAGACTACGCCAGTGGGTCCCACAGGACACCTACTACATAAAGCCATTCTACTAAGACAGGGAGACATAGCAGTTCTGCCTAATATGTAGAAACAAACACAGAGAGGCAGCCAAAATGGGGAGACAAAGAAACATGTCCCAAATAAAAGAACATAACAAAGCTCCAGAAAAAGAACTAAACAAGGTGGAGAGTTCAAAACCAGATGCAGAGTTCAAAACACTGAAAATAAGGAACTCTTCTCCTAAGTTCATTGGGCATCCTTATAACCAGTGTTTTATGTTGCATACCTGAAATTAATATAATATTGTATGTCAACTGTACCTGAAAGATTAAAAAATATTTTAAAAAGTAATTAAAATATTTTTTAATTAAAAAGGAGAAAGTTGCAGAATACATACAGGTTGTTGCCACATTTATGTTTTATAAAAGAAACAACTTATAAGAACAGATACTATACTTGATCATAGTCAAAAGACAATTTATCATTGTTATTTATATCAGTATGAATTCACGGATATTTTATTCTGTGGGCTATAATCCAATATTGTCATTTATTTATTGCTCAAATTGACCCAGATTTTACCCCTAAAAGCTCCTTCAAGTTGGCTCCTGTTTCCTATCAACATGGCCCATTAGTTTTTAAGTACTTCCTTACTTTCGGGCACTACAAGATATTTTAGGCTCATTTTGTATTTACTCTGCCTTAAATCAGGAATCAACCATTTGGCTAAGGATTCCTGATTTCTTTTATTGAAAAATGGTATTGTAAGGGTTCAGAACAAGCCAATCCAAGATGTACCTCAGTGGTATGCAGATTATTTTGAGCTAAAGACAACTGAGACCCCATAGGCTCGAGAGAAACTTCTGCAAACAACTTAATTATCTAGAAGAATTTAAATTAGATGCTTGGTCCATGATAATAGTTATCCCCAGAAATAACTTTTTACTTACCTATATTGCAGGGCAAAATAATTACTGAATGTGTGCTTTCCCTGTAATTACTCTATGAAGCTCCAAGGTGCCTTACCTCATCCTTAGCTCAGAATGTCATATTTACCCCCATTTCCCTTTGTGTCTCTGAACCTCTCACGTAGGTGGTGTCTCTTACTCACTCATGAATATGGGGTTTCCATACATATGTATGTAATAAATTTGGTTGTTTTCTCTTGCTAATCTGTCTCATGTCTATTTGATTACTAGACCAGCTGAAAGAATTTTGAGCGTAGAGGGAAATTTATTCCTCTCCCACCTTATTTAGAACTCAAGATCTGGGTTATAAAGTTTGCTCATTGTTTACTAGACATTGTTTACATAAACATGTATGAATAATAACACAAGCATGTGCACACATCTATATTTGTTTCTCTGTCTAGCCATAGAACCTTGTTAACAGTTTTTATTGGGGTAGTGTTAAATTTATAAAATACTTTAGGGAGAACTCGAAATATCATTTCCAATAACAGGTTAATTTCTTTCCATTTGTTCAACTTAATTTTTGTGCATGTAATGGATGTTTAACAATTATCCTCATATAGAAAAAAATAAATGGAAAATAATGCTATATATAAATGAGATCCATAAACATGTATTAAAGGTAAAAATAAATAAAATGAACAGATACTCATTTTAAGATTAGGTTCACTCTGAGATTGGAAGGAGAATCGGATCAAGAAGAAATACAGAGATGATAACTCTATTTGTACTATTCTATTTCTTAATCTCAGTATTAAGTGTTCATTATATTATTCTTTATACAATTTTGAAACAAAATATTATTTAACTTTTTAAAATACCTAAATGAAAAATCCATGAAATATATTTTTAAATAATTTTTCCAAAGATTTAAACTATTTTAAAAAGTTTTAAATTCTTACAATAAATGAATGCTTCAAAAGTAGAGACCTTCCAGTGAAGGTTTGGTTTTCACTTGAAACTACCTAGCCCCTTAGAAATCATTTTAAATCTATATAGGGCAATTGGCAAAGTATTGCAAATTATTTACTTGATTTCAAAATTGGAAGAAAGCATTTCTGGAAATGGAAATATCAGCATGATCTTCCTCCAGAAGGGAAGAAACAGAAACGTCTGGGAGAATACATTGCTCATTTTGTTGAAGTTGGTGTTGTCAATATCCTTCTCCCTGCTATCTCTTTGCTGGCTCTATCTCCACAATCCAAGTAACTTTGTAGGTTGACTTATTAAAATAATTCATACTAAGGAAAAATTTCAGAGTGATTTGCCCTTGTTCCCTTCTTTGGCCACAGAGACCCACTTAAAGAGCAATAGTCTGCACTTGACCTCAGTAAATTCGATTACCTTTGTTTCTGGCTACTTCAGCCAACCATGATGATTGCAAATTGTACCCTGCCTTCATCTTCCAGGCTAATTTTCATGCCTGCAATGTAAACTTGATGGATATGCTTTTTATCCTCCAATACAAAGTTCTTTATTAAGGACCAAATTATAAACAGTGCTGTTTTAGGCATTTTCCAAAAACATTCTATAAAGTCTCAGAAGTCCCCTGCACCCGACTCCCATGAAATTTAATTCCTGCTCATTCCCAAACCACTGAACTTTTAATATTCATTAAGGCTGCCAAAATTGATGATGATCCTTACAAACTTTCCTATGAAGTGAATCCAATTTGTGTATGTTTGAAAAAGCAATGAAAAAAAAAATATCATGGATTATGAACTCTCAAAGTACATTTTCTGGCTAACTGAAATGAGAAACTTTAAAAAATATCTAGTATCATTTTTCAAAATAATTATTTTGACTTTAAACATGAAAGAACTCATCTGCCCCACCACCCTTTCAATTGCCTGGATGGTAATGATGTAATTGCAGTTAAAATTACAAAGGATTTCAATTCAATTTAATTTTAATTATTTAAAATTTGTAAACACTCCAGGAAAAAAACCTCATTAAGCTGGCTGAGCCAACTTGTTTGCAAGGGGGACCAAGGAGTAAGCATTTATAATTATTCACATTACAACCATTCACTCACACTAACCATTTTGATTAACCAGTAATCATACTCATTTGGAGTGAACAGCACTGGAAAAGCTTGTTACAGCTTTTAAAAAATGATTTACAAAGCTGCGTATATAACTGAACTCCCACATTCAAAAACCACCAGAACTTTGGCCTACATGCACATTGGAGTGTAAACAAAAAGATCCTCACAAAATACATGCATTTAAAAATATTTATTTGTAAAACTGATGTCTTAGAGTCTCTACTGATTCAGGTTCGAGTCTCTTTTACTATAAGATTATGTGATTTGTACTCATCCATTTAAAAAAATGAAATATGGTGACACCATGGATGTATCTTGAGAGTATTATGCTAAGTGAAATAAGTCAGATAGAAAACTGTATGATTTCACTCATATGTGGAATATAAAACAAAAAAAGTAACAAATGAACCAACAAAACAAAACAAAAACTCATAGATATGGACAAGACAATGGTGCTTAACAGAGAGGAAGGAAGGTGGGGGCAGGGCAAATTGGGTAAAGAAGATCAAATACATGGTAATGGAAGAAAACTAGACTCTTGATAATAAGCACACAATAGAGCATACAGATATTGAGAAGTAGAAGTTGTATACCTGAAATTTATATGATGTTATTGACCAATGTTACCTCAATAAATTTAATAATAAAAAAAATTATGTCATTTGCACACTTTCCTCAGTCAAAGCACCTCATGGTGATGCGAGGCTCACAGTAAGTCAAGGGAGGGTGAACCTCAGACCTCGCACAAGGTATACATTTAGAATGAAAATGCCCTGCTCTGGAGCAGAGGAAAGAGTTCTGGATTACACCTGAAGATTCCTGGCTCATACGTAACCTGGGATACATTTTCTAGCTTCTCTGAGTCTGTCTCCTTAAAATAATTCAAACACAAATAACTACTTCACAGGGTTTGGGGGAGCAGTAAATATGGCTGGCATATAGAAAGCCTGCAATACAAGCAGTTCATAGTGCTAAAAAGGCTGAGACAAAGGGATAATCTTTAGTTACAGCTACTAACATTCTTATGATTGATGTTTGAATATATTCTAACCATCC
Source organism: Pteropus vampyrus (assembly GCF_000151845.1). Classification (NCBI taxonomy): domain Eukaryota; kingdom Metazoa; phylum Chordata; class Mammalia; order Chiroptera; family Pteropodidae; genus Pteropus; species Pteropus vampyrus. The sequence goes on along the minus strand of NW_011888798.1, from coordinate 11,661,807 downwards.
CCCACAAAAACACCTAAAGTTTTCAAAAGCTACCCTCATTAGTTTATTTAATTATGAGAATGATAATAACTAGTGAATGAAGGCTATGAGTAATATACAAAGGCCTCTTGTGGCTAATTTGCAGGATTAATAAAATGTCCTATATCATAAATTCTCTGGACAATCTGAAGATTCTTAAATGAACATATTTATTTAGCAAATTAAAATCCATCCTGGTGATATAATATGCATATTGTCACAGACCTGTTTTCATCTACTATTGAAATTTTGGCACTTACAGCAGAGACTTGGTTAGAAATAATAGCAAAAATTGTTATTACTACTCACCTTTACAAAGGAGTTTTATATGTCTAAGATGTATTGTTTCAGCTTGTCCCTCAACATCTGACAGATTTTGAGAACAGGCGGGTTTATACAGTACACCTACATGCTGAGTGGTCATGGGGTGTAAGTGGTGGAAAGACAGTACACCTACATGCTGAGTGGTCATGGGGTGTAAGTGGTGGAAAGACTTACTTCCCTCTGGAATAAATTAACACATTTCACCCTGACCTGTACATCCTCTTCCCTGCTGGAGATCGCCATCCCATTCAGCTTCATCGCCAAACCTTGCGCTCGTAGTTCCAGGGCTCCAGCATGCCTAGGTCAGTCAACCTAAATCCTGGGTCATCTTTTAATATTTGACTCAAGCAAACCTCACTCATAAACATTGACTGAATAACCATCACACCCGAAGCCATGAATGAGTGCTAAAGACAAAATGTGTACAGATATAAAATTGGCTCTTAAAAGTTCCAACAGAGTGGAGACAAAAGTAATGTCCATAAATAGGTAACTATCAATTCAGTCCGATGTGCGAAGACTCAACAAGAAAAGACAGATCATACACTCCACTGAGTTGAGAGTTGGGGGTGGCAAGGCAGCCATCACCTGCAGCACTGACCTTTCCCATCTAACTGCCCATTGTTCTTACTGGTAATTCACAATTCATCACCTGATGGTTTTCTTACAGCTTCTCCAATGTTCTTTATGGCTTCTCACTTGGGGTGTAAGCCACTTGAGGGAGGAACTGGATGTCATTCTTCTTAAGGATTCCCAAAGCACTTGGCATAGTCTTAGTTACAAAGTTAGGGCTCCATAGAAATATATTAATTGATTGTGTGTATAAGATTCAGTGGACAGGAAGGGGAAAGGCTAAAGAGAAGACTGGGAGAAAGCAAGTCTTCTGAAAAAGAAAAAGATAAGAATGGTATTCTGGTGAGAAAAAGAAGGATGATTTTATGCGAGGGAAATTACTTTGGTAGAGAAAAAATAAATGAGCAACCTTTGCATCATTTGAAATCTGCATTCCACAGACTAATATAAAGTAATCTTTCCTATTTGTAAAATGAAAACCATGCACAGATAATAATACACTTTGTACTAAATCTATTTGGAGAAGGAACAACAAAATTTTCTCCATTTGCTCAATTCAGCCTGGAATATAATATACAAAATTCAGAGTACATTATGTATGCTGCTATTTATTTTCTGAAACATTAGTCCAGGAATATTTTTCTACATTTTTATATTACAAATATGTCCCTGAAGAATCATGCATACATTCTCATGGGAATTGGTGTACACCAGGTTTGTAAAATGTTGACTAAGTATTTGAGTGATAACCTAAACAAAAGGTCACCTATATTCTTCATTTATTACAAAGCAGCCTTTGATAGTTGAAAATGTTTGTTAACCTTTCTTTGTCTCAATTTTATCACTAAAAGGAAAGACAAATAAAAGTGCTTGTTTTGAAGTATATGTTCAACTGCACACATTTGTAAAATATCTTGCTAGTCTAAGATGTAAATGCTATTGGAATCATTAAAAAATAGTGAACCTTGGGAATTTGAATCCTTTAATACTCTAAAGGTAAAGTAATCAGATTAATGGATTTTTTCCCTTAGTTAATCTTGTCAAAAGTCTGGGTTGTTCAAGATCAGTGGTTTTCCACTTCGCTAATAAAAAAAAAAAAAAAATGACTTGAGACTTTGAGTAGAGAAATAAAAGCCAACTTCCTAATTATTCCCTCTGTGTGGTCCTCTGAGACAACAGATGATCTGGGGTTAAATTTATTCTTTAACTAATTAAACTCTTTTTCTTTAATTAAGCAGCTCTAACAACCTTACTTTTATAGACTGGCTTCACTACAAACAAAATAAATTTCTTATATTTATCACAGAGTAGGTGAGTGATGACCAAAAACATCTTGAGAAATAACCGTTGCCAGAGGAAACCTTTAGTTGAAGGGTAGTTAGTAAGGAAGGTGAGAGGGCAGTGGGTTGGAGTAATCCCAAAGCTGAATTCATCAAAACATAAACAGGAGCTGGGTTCTATAAGTCCTAGGCATCAGGGAGGGGGTGTCAACGCAGGACAAACCAGGTTTGCAACAAGTCCTCCCTCTGAGCACCTTGAAACATTAAAAGAGGCTGAATGCGTTGATTAAAGCCCGTGACAAAATTGTCATTATTTTATAATGCACTCTGAGTATCTAAGAGAATAAACCCACGTTTATCCCTGTTTTAAAATATTCAAATATATCATCCCTAAACGACCATCAAAATTTTTTGAGAATAGCTCCTAAAAATGGTAGGCTTTTCAGTATGTATTTTCAGAATGCTGTATGAGTAAATATAGATGAATGAATGAGAAAATAAATGAAAGATCTAAAAGATCATTTAGTGATCTGATTCAATATCCTCATTTTGTAGTTGAGGAAAGTGAGGTCTAGAGAGACTAAATGAAATATCTAGGTTCACACATGTAGATTTTTCAACAAGCCTTTACTGAAGGCCTACAAAGTACCAAGAAAATTTGGGCTATAAAGATAAACAAAACTGCTTTTATCCTGTGCAAATGAGCACAGTATCCTAGAACGCTTGTGACAAAACATTTATCTTTGATTTACATCAGCTGTGCAAGTTAAATGTCTAGGTTCACAAGTCTGAGGCTTAGAAAACCTTGCTTTACTTTCCATCAATGACAAAATAAACAGAATGTTATAAAGCAAGTCAAATTCTTGTTTCATCCTCTGCAGTAACCAAACTAGGATTTTACATATTAATCATGGACCAGAAAACCCCATTGTTTGGAGCCAGGCTACAACTACCAGAGCATTCTAACCTCAAAGCTGATGGATGGCAGTAGGTATGGGGACAAAGGGTCGGCTTCCCACCTTTCTAGAAAGGGATATTAGATGAAGGCTGGAGATGGACAAGGGAAGTAAAAAAATGGACAGCCTGCTGTAAAAAAAAAAAACATTTATATTTTACCTTAAGAAAAAAAAAAGGGTTTTGTTCTTAAATGAACAGTTAATGTAAACAATTGTGTTAAGTTCGGCCTCTGAAAGTGTGAAGAAAAAATTGTAAGAAAGCAGTGATTAAACAGAATGTCAGGGAGAAATATAATCAAAATCATAAGAACAGTACTGATGTTTCGGCATGTTCCTGGGACAGACAGTGAGAGACAGGAAGAATAATATTGCAGAAGAAAGAGAAAAGAGAGAGGGGGAAAATTCAGTTAATTCAGTTATTTCGGAGATAAGTTTTAGTTTCTATTTACCTAAGCTATAATTTTCAGTGACAAAACCAACTACTTGCCGCCTCTGCCTTCATTTGGTTAGCTGGTAAACTATCCTTCACAGCTCTTTCTCTGCTTCAATCCTAGGAGAGCTTTTATTCTGTAGTGCTAGGTCTAACAATCCATTCCTTCCCAGGCTACAGTTTCCATGACAAAAGTAATACAGTATATAGAAAGCAAGATGTCATCAGCTTAAAGAGGAATTTGACTCCTGGCTGGAAGTTTGCCATCCCTAGTCAAGATCCTCAAGAAAATCAAATGCTTTGGTCAAGTGGCAAATACTAATTCATATTCTAGGATGATGCTTGCTACCTACTTGCCAATGATCCGATCACAATCGTACTTTCAGACTCTTGATTTGACAATCAAATTTTCCTTTCTGAAATACAGCATGGCTATGGAAATAAAAATTTAATTAGATAAATTTGCAAAGTGGCCTTTTAAAAATCAAAGGTTAACTTTCTTTACTCTCTAAATCCTACTGCAGTGTGCATGGCCATGCAAAACAGCACTAGTCTAACCCATTTCCCTTATGATTTCCAATCTCATCGGCAGGTTTTCAATTTATTTTTTCAAGTCTAAGTTGCTTATAGGGTGAGATTTCAAAGCAAACTCCAGTTACTGGTGTCTTTGTATAACTTCGGTTTTAGTTACTAAGGAAATACTTCTTTCCTGAGCTATACTGTAAATTCTTTAATTCCTCCTTCTCTTAATTCTTAAATAATCCATTTAAACTGTAAAAGCAAAAACAATGAGAGCATTCCATAAAATATATAGCTTGCAACCTGATATGTGGAAAAGCATATATATAATTTAACCTCAAACTTTCATATTAATTGCCATTACAAATTCAAATTCAAGTACTCCATGCAGGGTAAATAGATGAATAGAGGCAGTATACGATAGATAAAGCTAGCACATATATCATAATCTATAGTATTTATCAGAATAAAAGAAAATAGCAAAGGCAAGTCAGAGGCTGGCACAAAATTTAAGGCTAGAGTTATCTGAACTTGCAATAAAATGTAGGTGGAATTTATTTTTACACTAATTCTAAAATGCTTTGTTTCAAAATGTTTACTTAGAATGCGATTATTCTTTTCACAAACATTGACTGAGATCGTACCTTGTTCAATAAACTATTTGGAATACGATGATATGTTACATCCCCTGCTCCAGAGGGGAGACAGCATATACAGAAATAACCACAGAACAAAGCAAACTATGCTAAGGGCTCAAGAAATGCACAACATGCCCTAATGTAAAGAGAGACATTTGTGCAGGGTGCTGTTACCCATGGAACGTGCCAAGATGATGGCTATGAGGAAAACATGCACTTGAAGAAACAGTGTGAGCACTGGGTGTGCCACTGTTTACATTATATCACATTGGCCAATGTCCTAGGGGAGGTAGATAGAGTGAGGCCACAAAGAGGCCAAGGAATTTAAATTTTGAACTTCAATACCTTGGTGATAGAGAGAATTTAATGTGTTTTTAGTCGGGCTGCAGATATAAAATAGTTCAAAGAGAAAATTCAAAACTGAAAGTGAACTATTCTTTACAAGGTAGAATGACATACTCTCACTCTTGTCAAATCCATCTTGGGATCTCCTCAGCAATTAGGTGTCCACTAGGGCACCACAATTTACTGTTCAGCAAAATCATGAGTCCTTGCACTGACATTTATTAAGGCTTTTGTCTGTAAGCAGGTCGGCATTTTCATTTCATCATGGAAAATTAAAATCCTGATGAAAGTACCTGCAAAACATCCTAACTAAAATCTTAAATTTACACATTGTTTTTTGAGGCATTTTAATCACCTCTGTGGATCTGCCTCCTGAAGGTTTTTTTTGAAAACCCTGCTTTTACTGGAGTTGACCATGATCATTCAGAGAATTATGCGGGGAAATGGGAGTGAGGAGCAGTGTTATCACAAAGGATCGAATTAGAAGAAGACAGTTCTCATTTAAGACCCAGCATTGATATCAACATCAGGATATATACCGATCCAAGGGTGAAGAGGGAATTGTAGTACAATCAGCCAGAAAGGGGAATCTGAATGAATCATCCAACCAAAAAAAGTAGAAAACAAAAGATTGGGTCTAGTTTTAAATAACAGCAAATAGCCTAAAGCAGTTCATTTCTATCTCAAGGCCTGAAATGGAGTAGGTCAGCCATGTTGAAAAGGCCAAAGGATGGTATGCTACAAGATATCAAATTTCAAAATTATAGAACAAAGATGCCAGTTTATATCAAGTCAAATAAAAAAGTATTAATGTTGAAAAAAAACAAACAAACAACAAACATAAGGGCTATAGTCAATTTAAACTCTGAAATGCACATACAGAGGATAAAATGATAATGATGGGTGACACTTACTGCATTATTTAGTCTATCTACCAGCTATTCTCTCTCCAAGTCTCATACTAGCCAGATGCAGAGCTGCAGGAAGACGTAACTCCCAGCAATGACACCTGTCCTTTTGATGAGGGACTCGAAAGTACAACTGGTCTTTTTGGTGAGACTTCTGAATTTTCCATCTGGCTAGTCTGCTCAAGGTTTGCCTGCTTCCCTTAGAGGGTTTTAATTTCATCATGAGCTTTAATTATGGGAAGAGTAAATACTTTCATCTTAAGATTACTTGCAACAGTTATTAAGAGACTATTATTTGATAGATAGGTGCATACATACATACTAATCCCTCTGCCCACACCTCAAGCTGTCCTTTCTCTCCATATTTTCATTCATTCATTTGTTCATTTATTCATTCATTCATTCTTAACTTTATTGGGGTGACATTGGTTAATAAAATTATATAGGTTTCAAGTGCATAGTTCTATAATACATAATCTATATATCGCATTGTATGTTCACCACCCAAAGTCAAATCTTTTTTTTGTCACTATATATTTGACACCCTTTATCCTTTCCTACCTCCTCACTGCCCCTCTTTTTCTCTAGTAACCACTAAACTGTTGTCTTTGGTTATGAGTTGTTTGTCTTGTTCATTTGTTGCCTTCATTTTTATATCCCACATAAAAAATTGAAGAAAAGGCAATACTTCCTAACTCATTTGAGGCCAACATTACCCTCATACCAAAACCTAGTAAGGATAAGACAAAAAAGAAAACTGTACACCAATATCTCTGATGAATACACATGCAAAAATCCTAAATGAAATACTAGCAAATCAAATACAACAGTACATTAAAAAGATTATACATCACGATAAAGTGGGGTTCATTCCAGGGTACAAGGATAGTTCGATATATGCAAATTGATCAATGTGAATTGCCATATAAAAATAAAGAATACAATCATATAATAATATCAATAGATGCAGAAAAACATTTGACAGGATACAGTACCCATATATGATTACAACACCTGTTTTCCTATATTACTACTTGATCAGATCACTCTGGAATCTCTAAAATTAACCTATATTTTCCACAGGAAAATTACATAACTGAATCTATCTGATGTGGATTCTCTTCTTTGTACCATTTGCTCTATGATTTCACTGTCTGTAATATATGTTTGCTTTTCTGCATCTATCCAGAACCTCTCTACCCGTCAGAGGCCAGCTCAATCCTGGCCTCTTCATGAAAACTTCCCCAAAGGCATTATCTCCTTCCTAAACTCCAATACTCATTATACTCACAGTAGCAACTTGATTCTTCATTATAATTCATCATATATTAGTTTAAAATGGTTCCATTATGTAATTCTATATTCTCCTATAACTCACCATTGCACCCAGAATGGTATATAATAGTAATTCAATAATACTTATTGATAAACTCTATTATTTTTTTTAATTAAGGGTTGGCTAAAAAAAAAAAAATCTGATTTTTTTAATGCTAAACCTTAAAGTGTCTATATTGCTTTTCATATTCAGCAAAGATTTATGCCAATTACATGTGAAGTGCTAAGTAACTCTAGGAGTGAGAAATGTGCTAAATATGACCAACACAGTTAAAGACTATATAGACGTCTTTCATTCTTTAAGTCAATAGTTATATGTTAAATATAAGCTGTCGATGACAAGCAGGAAATCTTTCCTTTGGGTTTTTTTACGGTCATAAGCTGAGTATGCATATTGCACAACAACATAACTTTTTCTGAAGAAGGATCTTCTTTTGGGCAATTTTGTTTAAAATTTTTTGCCAATTGTGCTCAGAAATCTATGGCTCCAAAGTTGAAGAATATCAGGAACAGCTGTTTTTCTTTGATCAAATGTGCGGCTTCTTGAGTATAAAACAATGAGGAAGAAAGGAAAGTCTTCTCATCAACCAAACCAGCTGACTTAATCTGGTGATTACCAGGACCACCGACAGATACTGCAGCCAGAAAACCATATCCTCCCAGGACACAGTCAGATGCCAAAATTAACTCCGAAGAAATGCACAACGATGCACATTTGAGTCTTCTAAGACTTCAATGGAACTTTAGGCTACTTAAGATAAGGAATTACACATAATAGAATACGTTTTAAAAATCAAAATTGTGATATGAGTATAATTGCTTGCATGTATAATAACAAGTTATTTCTTTTTTATAATGACAGATATTACACACAAAAGTAGCAGGTGGTAGGTGTGCTCTGGGAAAGAAAGATATCAAACTTTCATGGAAGGCTCTTTTGGGAAGAGATGATTTCAAAAGGAAAAGTGTTATACCGAAAAAGTCCCAGAGAATACATGTATCAAAACAGGTTGCTGTACAGCAAAATATAAATAAATAAATAAATAAGTAATCAATTTATTTAAAATTCCAGATATCACCAAGTATAAACACCACTGAAGGAAAAGTGTTTAGACTCAATATATTTTATAGGTATGTGTTCATGTATACATTTTCGTGGACTAGATTGATCAAAACATGAGGCTATCTGCCCTCCCGTTTTCTAGCTGTCCCTGAAATCTACTCTGCTGCCAACTAGAATCCTGTCATTTTTATTTAAAAGCCATCATAGTCTAAAGTAGTAAAATTGAATGAAGATTTTAAACGTGGGCCAATTTTCCTTTCTTCTCACCTATGAAGACAAACGTGCACACAGTGGTAAGGAATATGAGCTTTGCTGGGATGTACACTGGAATAAAGAGACATCGCTCTTCTCTTTGGGGAGAACTGAAGATTTATTAGGAGGCAACATACTGGGTAGCCTTCTGAATAGCTTATAATTCCTTTTGTGATGTTCTCTTCCCCCAGTGGTTTCATCAACCAGGCTTCTTTTCTGCTCACCTTGCTAGATTCGGAGATTGCTCATAAGCCTGATGACTAATTCATCCTGAGAAAACTGTGCGGGTTGCCTGCATTCTTGCCTGTGAAATTATAACTAAATAGAGGAACTGCATCTATAACAACCACTGAAAAGGGAAAAAGCAAAGCTAGCATTCATGTCCATGAATGCTAAAATATTCAAAAAAATTGTTTAGTTTTAAAAATTTTGCTTTATTATTAGACAGTTGAGAGTTGAATTTTATATTAGATTAGATTCAAATCCAACCACTGCATTTGGGCCTTTGGCCAGGTATTGTACCTGAGGCATTCAGATGTATCACCTCATTTGATCTTTAAACCCTTCTTAAGAGAGATGGACGATATCTCTACTTCATAGCTAAGAACACTGAGACTTAGAGAAGTGAATCACAGAACCAAGTTATAGAACCAGATGAAAAGCAGAGTCAGAATCTAGATTCGGGTTTTAAGTAGTAATAGGCAACAGAATTCAAAATCACATTGTCTGTTGGAACTGCCAAACCTCTGCTTTGAATTTGCTGGGGAAAATGAAAATAAAGGAAGAGAGAAAGAGAGATGAGTTCTCAGAGGAAGAAAGAAACCCGGCTCATAATTAATCAAAGTCTTCCTTCCCTTTTAGGACCGTGCCTTTACTATTAGTACCTGGTGGCTACTGGGTCATTTAGGGCTATTTAGTTTTAAACAATCAGGAATTAAACCATTCAGCACCTAAACACAATTCTGTGCTCTCCAAACATGAAGTGTCATTGAAAACTGAAAGTGTATTATGTCCGCTGATTCTTTGGTACATTCATATGAATAATATACTTTAACTCATGTTTGCCATGTAACATATCATTCAAATCTCGCTGTGCTTCAGTTTTCTGAAATTTTTCTGATGAGTACTAAAGATAAAACATAAATAACTCTGGAATTGGAACAAGCCAAGTATTATAAATGAACCCTAGGTTGTATGCTTTTGTAAAGAATTATTATGGCTAGGGCAAAACCTTTAAAAATAAATTGAATGTTCAATTTCCACCACCGTGAAAAAGACAAAAAGGCCAATTATTTACACTTGGTGTTACTTTGGGCTCTAGTTAAAAAGATACCAAAGAAAAAGTTAATGTATCACTCACTGTACGAGGCCTGGCCCTATATCTCCTGTTAAATGAGAAATGAGTCAACGTTCTTTGGCAACATACAGAGGGTCAGTTAAGTGCATCATGCAGATTTGCGGTAAAGATATTGAACAGTATTTTCAAAAGAATAGTATAATGACTATGACTGAAGTACCACAGATAAAAGTACAAAAGCACAACTTCAAATATGAAGACTCAGCATCATCTTGAGGAAATAAACAATTCTATGTCCTTCAAAGGAGCAACTCCATAATTGTGAAAAACAAAGCAAATTCTTTAAGTAGGAGAAATTTATAAATCATTCTGCTCCTCTTTGCAGAGGTACTTAGTTGTGTGATCTGTGGGATGGCTTGAGATAACTTTAATAGCAAGGCTATAGATTTAAAAATATATTTAAAAGATGGTTCACATTTAATTTTATTTCCTGTGAGATTAAGGTTCTACAAAGTTGGATTAAATAAAATGTTCTGTGAAATAATTTTCTTCGCGGATCAATCTTTATAGTTCAATTGCTTATAAGGTTTACACAGAAATTTTTACAAAACCAAAGAGTATTTAGTGAAAAGCACCCATAAATTGACCTGCATAAGAGGAAAAACAACAGGACTATATTATTAGTATATTTATTTCTAAATAACAGGATAAGGATTTGTACACGTTAGACACATCGTAACTGGTCCACTCTCCTGGGCGCTCTCCTCTTCCTACTTCAAAGTTGAAAACATTAAAACAGGCATGCAAAACCCAGTTCCTGTGGAAAGCACTAGCTGTACATATTATTCTAGACAAAGCAAGGTTAATGCAATCCCCCCAAGAGAGACATCCGAGTGACTACAGATGAATTAATCACAGCAGGAAGAAGCTGAGTTGCCAGCGATGTTGCTAAGATGCCCCTATAGAATGGACTCAGTCACTTCCCTTCCTTAGCAATGAAATGGAGATGTGATTCCACATGTCAAATTTTAGATTTATAATCAATAATTCTATTGTCAGATCATTTACAACTAATGTGTTTATTTAGCTGGCATTGACAGGGAACTCAATTTATTATCTCTGAGCTGTTTGAAGTTATATATACACTGCCAACATGCATTTATATGTGCTGAATCCATCTGCAGCTTCCCTTTTTCTGGTAGGAAGGGTTCACATAGCTTACTAAGGAGCCTGACCAGATCATAAATCAAGAGGAAACAATTTCTGATAACTGAATATGACTTTCCTCTAAAGCTTTTATGTGACAAAGATCTGAGGAGCTCTGTGACTAGCACAAAGGAAAATGCATCACAGCTTGCCCCCTCCCATCAATTGCTGGCCTCTTTGTTCTAAAATGCACAACCGTATTCTGTAGGCTCTTTTCAGCACTTTAATTCACCGTTGTCCTTACACCCAGGAAGGCCTCAGCAGCTTAACTTTCTCTACTCATTGCTCTCTTCACATCTAATATTAGCTGAGCAAGGTGAATTACTACCAACTTTTGATCTCCTGCCCAAGATACGGTTTCAATTTGGTTAAAAGTTGGAAAACTTAAACTACCTAACTTATATATTTTGTGAGAGGAAACTGCTGACATTTGAAAATCAGTATAAAAGCCTTAATATCTGCTATATGACAAACTAAAAGTATGGGAATTAGAAATATCCAACCAACCCCTTGCTCCTTTAGGAATTGCCCATGATTGCTGCTAACTTCCCTTCCTTGGCACCAGGTGCCACCAAATCACACTCAGCTTCAGTGACTCAAGATTCCTGTTCCATTTCTCTCCTAACAGAGAGCTGAGGAAAAGGCGGGGAGGAGAAGATGCTGACATCAACAGATGCAGTTCTACCTCATCCAGGCTCGGTCTCAGCATGGATTTTCATTGCTAGCTATAAAGCTATAAATAAAACACCATCAGGAAACCAAACTGGGTATAAACAAACATGCAATGTTTTATCAAGTTGCTTGCGAAGCTCTTCCCCCACCACAAACAAAAGTGATTACAACTAGAAGATAAAGCTTTAAGTACACTGATATTTTAAGTACAGTGCTTAGTTTCATTATGAGAAGAAATCTTTCTAAAAGGGTCTTCTAACAACATAAAAATCACATATGTGCTGAACTAAAAACTGAATTTCTTTCTAAACTGATAATGCCACTTCTCCATGATTACACAACTCAAAAAACAGATTAAGAAAAACTGTTGAAGATTTTTTCTTTTGCTGCAGCAAAACCATTTCAAAGAAAAGATAAACTCAGAGAACTATTACAAATATTGTAAAAAGCCAAGGAAATCTTGGTAAATAAAAAAGTTTTAAATTACTGCTCACATAAAAATAAATGTTACTGTCCATCGCTGCTCTGGATGGGCTGGATATGCTTTGTATAAGGAGTACTTAGAGGCTAGGAGGAAAAATGCCAACAATTATGATTATAATAGAAACTCCACATTGTTTACAAAAGACAGTTAGTTTGCCTTCTAATCTGCATCTCTGAGCATAGCTGTTGAGTACCCACATTCATAGCATTTATTTTTTTTATTTCAAATTCTGCTAGAACTTAAAAGTTCATTATAGTAAATAGGCTAGTCTATCTGTGGCTATGCCAACAAAAAAAGGCCCCCTTAGCACGTGACAAAAGTCAGGATGCTCCAAGAGGCTTTGGAAGCAATATTTTTACTGAGCAGCAACAGCCAAAGTGGATTAAAATGATCAGGACCATAGACAGAGTGATTTAGCTTGATCATTTTGTTTAAAGTGTTGAGTACCTAAAAGTTATTAGAAGAATGTTCTCTCATCTCCAGGCACCAGGGTAAGAGAAAAGGAAACATCTTATAAATCTACAGTCTAACAGTCACACTTGCAGTTCTTTAAAAAGCTCAAATGGTAAAAACAGCTGTGAAAAGTCATTTCAGTCTTTTTTTTTCTTCAATAGAAATTGTCTCATGAGTTAGTTTGCCATATGGGATATAAACATGTAGTTCAGAGGGAGGATATTATGATTGAAAGGCCACCAGCAGGGCATCAGGACACTTGAACGAGTACATGTGGTGGCCTCGTTACCTCAGCCAAGTCACTGAGAGGTCAGTCTCCCTGACGCTGAACTGGAATACTATTTGGTTTTTTCCCTGTACTTGATGACAGTGTGAGATAATGTGTTAGATAATGAATATTTGGTAGAAAATTGTTTATACCAATGCAACTTATAATGATATCCGTGTGAATCATTATTTCATTCCTTTTCCATTCATCTTAATGTAAACTGCTAGCTCTACTCGCCCTTAATGCCAAATGTTCAAATAAAAAGCTAAAGAAAAGTACGTGTGTTTACATGTATGTTACTCATGCATCTGTATAATACATATTTGTGTATGTATGTATTTCCTGTATATGCTTCATTGAGATAACTGGAGCTGAGTAAAACATAACTGATCACCAGAAAATTTAGTAGTAATAAAATAAGAGAAATCTGGACCTTTAGTATGGTGAAAGACAAATTGAAGGCTTAATTATCAAACTGTAGAAGCTATTTAAAAACTATGATTCATATTAGAACTCACAATTGAAACAAGCCTCATCATTATATTTCTTTTTGTTTTTAATAAGTGTTCCTTTTTCTTATCGTCCAGAAAACTGTCTTCTTTTTTACCCTTTAAAAGCTTCTTACAATTCTACAATTAAATTTATATCCATCACCAAAATTATAACCTACGTTCTCTGGATAAATCAGAACCATAAGCTATACACTGCTAATGCAACTCATTAATGAGAATTCACCAAAGTAGAGAAATTACATTTGTTTCCAAGTCATTCAAGCTTACACACATTCTGTCTCCCTCCCTACCACGCTCCCTTTCTCACTCGCTCACACATTCACTTACATACATGCTCAAAGATGAAAAACATTGCAAACATAAAATGCTGAGTGCTACATGTTCCATTAGGCTGAATAAGAATAAACTCCTTTCCCACGCAATTACATGGAAATGCTATCCACCCCTTTACGTGCCAAATCCTGTTATATGTTTATTCTGGTCTCAGAAACATTATAATAACCAGTCTGCAAAAATATTTACGATGAGTTGGGTAGGAATGAAGAAGATGGGAGGGAAAAGAAAATATTAAAATCAGAGCTAATCTGTATCATAAAAATCCTCTCCTTGGTACTGAGAACTTCAGTGGAATCTAGACTTTTTCCAGAGAGATTACCTCAATTTAGATGCAACAGCAACAAAGTTTAATATTAAACTATTTTGACGTAGCAGTTACCCCATTCAAGTATTTTCCTAAGACCCGAAGGGAACAGATAATCCAACTTGGAGTAGAATGGGGTAAACCAAATTCCATTTTTTCAGTGCTATTCAAAAGAGTCTTCTGGGTGCGACATCATCATTTTATTACAAGAGTTAGACATTTTCCATATATATTCTGGGATCTCGTGATCTCTCAGTAAGCTGTAGTTCTGTATTTTCAATAGCCTATAAGATATCCCAGTTAAGATATTCTAATGTTACCTAAACTTGTATTTAACATTGGCAATACTGTTTCTTGGTCTGCCTTCAAAAAAAGAGGAAATTAAAATGAAGATTATTTGGGCATGAAGTTTACTGGAATCTAGCCTCTAAGAGAAGAACAAAAGGAATCCAGGATCATGTAAAAATGGGAGTGGACAAATGTTTATATTTTACAGCTGGCTTTAGCAGCAAGAGCCAGAAGTACAGTGTGCAATGTTGGAAGGAGCTGGAATGCAGGTCTGGTTCCAGGAGATGCTGGTGTCAGAGGGGATCCCTTATGGCCAATGAGAATACTCAAAGTCAAGTGGGAGATGACAAACTCATTCAAAGTGGAATGTCTCCCAGCAGCTGGGAGTGTAAGGACAAGTTTCAGGCAGAGAGAGGTTGAGTAGAGTCAGGTATGTTGTGATGGCCTAAGTGGGCCAGGCTGCATTACAGGACAACATTTTCGGTTCTGCTCATGAGCTGTTACAGATTGTCTCCCTGAAAAATAGACTTGAATAGAGAAATTAACATGCAGGAAATTGATGGAAGGGGATTGTTCAACTATGGGACTGGGTAAAAGGTGGTCTGGAGCTAGAGTGGATCCACAGAATTGCCACCAGTTGGAGGAATATAACCAGGCTTTTATGTCCCTCATGAAGTAGTTATTGAATGTGGGCTAACCCTAAGAAAAATCATGAATTTGGGCAAGATGTCTTACTTTACCTGATAGTGATTCCCTGAGAGGGATGTAGCAGAGAGCTATCTGTCCATCCATACTCCCAGTAGCTGGAGAAAAGAGAGGAAGTCCTGAAGGAAAAGGGTCTAGACGGTGTATCAATGCAGCCACTGTAGGTGCTCAGTGGACCACTAAGGTACAATCCTAACAGTAATGGTGAAGTTTAGGGCCATCTAAATCTTCGCAGGCACACCAGTGTCCAGGACTCTCAAGGTCCAAGGTCCAAGGCTTTAGCATCAGCAGGACAGAGCTGCACAGGTTCTTTCTGCTGCCCCTCAGGGCCATTCAGAAATTGTCTTGTTAAAATATAAATCCTCATGGTCTTTAGATAATTAATTGTTTTATATCACCTACATTGCCCTAGTCACAAAAATAGTAATAAGATGGCCATAGCCTGAATGTACTATTGGAGGCATGAAGAAAGTGAACGGCAAAATGAGCAGTACCCTTGTGCTCAATTGCAGGATGCAGGCAAACTTAGCAAGGGGCCCATCTAGACAGCATCCCATATAGATGCTCCCTGATCAATGTTAGGTCTGTTAGAGCAAAAACTCAAATTCTGGATCTGAAGGACCACCAGCACAATTAAGAAAAGGTAAAACCATTTTTTGAGGAATTATCTGACTCCACTCAAGTCACCTCTGTCTGGGTAAGGATTGAAACTGTGAGCCACGCAGGGGACTCAGCACCATAACTAGGTCTGTTTGCACATTGGGAATTTATCTATTACCCCAAGACAGATGAAGCTAACTTCACGCATAAAGATTTCAGAATATACATAACCAGGAAAGACTCCTTCCTTAGGGTTTGACTAACAGATTTTAACAGATTTATAACTAGCAAAATGATGTACCATGAATTAACCTGAAAAGCCAGTTAGGGATGAATATAAATGCAAAACAAGGCAATCTTCAGTCATTTATATTCAAATTTGAAATCAGGAATTCTATGATTCTGGATTATAGCTTTCCTTCGCTTACTCAGTTGGATAATGTATGTAAACTGTGACACTATGTCATAACAATGGAGCCCAAGGAGTAAGCAATACAGATTCTAGGGACCAACATTACCCAGTGAGGTATTCATGATTCAACAGGGAGGCTGAAATTAGATGCCTTGAAATCTTTCTGTGGATTCCCCTCAAGCCTAAGGAGAAAATAACTCACAAATGAAAAGCACTGGAAAATACAATTTCGTTATTGTTATTTTAATACCTTTCTACTTCCCTTTACTAAGTATTTTCCTTCTGTGGGGTATCCTCAAACACTTTCAGATCTTCAATCTACTTTGCCTGTTCCCCATATGCCCAGAAATCAATGCTAAAAAAGTAGTGATGTGGGCAACATCCCATGTTCAAGTTTTTCCTTCTATTTCCAATCAAAATCTTTTATCTCATTCCCTACACCCTTCTCTATTAGGCAGTTAATGAAATCATAAAAAATTAAGGCATTGATAGTTATTGTTACTTAATGGGTCACTCATTCCAGATATAGATAGGTACTGAAGTTTTTATCAGTCTTTTAATTCCTATTAAAGCATAGCTAAGAATAAAGGAAAGATTATGATATCACAGTAAAGCCTACGATTTCCTCCCTGCTTTATTAGATGGTGGAGTTGCTGTTGTTGGGTAAAATGAGAATAACTTATGAGGTAGTTGCTTGAAAGTGACTGAATAAATGAGGACAGAAAAAATGCAGGTGATTTATAGAGTATAATTGATTAGCAGAGTAATGTGATAAACAAATCCTCAGCACCTTATAATTATAGAAATCACTTAATAAATATTTATAAATTTCATTGATTCATTCAACAGATATATATTACATTGGGAATCTAGTGTTTGCTGTTCAATAGGTACCTTTCATTGTGTATTCCAAAGTGATGATTTGTGGCGGAAATTTCGACAGCCAAGACAGGTGTGTGAGAAAGTATATTTGAAGACAGGAACTTTCGCAATGAATATCATCTTGCATATGTGGTGATTATTAGAACTAGAGTTTAGGTAAATTCTAAGATTGATATTCACATATGGTATTTGTTGATGAGTATGAAAAGAAGTGTCATTTTAGTGTGAATTTATGATTTTCCTTTTGTAAAAGGTGGTATGAGAACTTTGTCTCCTTACTTAATGAAGAATACAATTAGAACTCTCAAGGGTGTGAGAATTACTGTGTAAGGATAATGAATGGAAATCAAACACAGACAGTAAATTAAAATGTAAAAATAGGGCTAAGGATGTAAAGATGAGAAGGATCTGCTGGCTTATCCACCAGGCCAGCAGATCCTTCTCATCCCAATTCCGAATCAATTTTTAGGGACTGGTGGTTACAAGGACTGAATCTTAGTACCCACTCTCCAAGAAAAGCACCCATATATCAATCTGTTTGTACTCAAGAGAGAAAGGCAAGGAAATTTTTCCTGTATCATCTCTCCAGGCTACCTAAAGACTTACTTTTCAGTTCTTGTTTCCTAGAGAGGATCAGCCTCTTACCCAAATCCGTGGAGTCAGAATTGTTCACCATCTGCCCCTACTCCAACTCCAGAGGAAACCTGCCTTCCTTAAAGAATGAATGGGCCTTCCTCAAGTCAGTTATTGCAGACTTCAGCATAATAAACCAAAGAAAGAGTTACATAATAACCTCCAAATTCATAGATGGTTGATCCTTGAACAATATGGTTTTGAACTTCATGGGTGATTTTTTTCCAATAAATACATACAGTACTGTAAATGTATTTTCTCTTCTTTATGATTTTCTTAATCACATTTTCTTTTACCTATCTTACTTTATTGTAAGAATACAGTTTATAGTTCATATAACTTGCAAAATATGTGTTGACTATGTTACAGTAAAGCTTCTAGTCAAAAGGAGGAGATTAGTAGTAAAGTTTTGGGGGAGTCAAAAGTTATATACAGATTTTTGACTGCATGAGGGTCAGCATTCCTAATCCCTGCACTGTTTTAGGGTAAACTGTACATACAGACAGTAGGTATACTGGAAGGGTGAGTGTGTGTATGTGTATATCCTCTTATATAAATCCTCGAAAATGTCATTTCATTCAGTATCGTTTCGTCATAATGTTAATGAGGTGCCACAGGGACTTAATTCTTGTGTATATCAATTATCCTATGGTAAAACTGGTTTCATTATAGTTTTGCTTAAAGTTGTAGAATCTATTGATGTTATTAAGTGAGGACTTAATGTATATGTAGAGGCAGCTTATTTTATAAAAGATGTGGTATATTTTATTTTCAAAAAGGTTGCTTTTGTAAGAAGTATGTGAATATTCAATCCCAGGAATACTTATTAATCTTAACAATTTAATGGAAGAAGTATGCATGAAAAGTTACCATAGCTAATTATAACTCTAGAACAGTTGATTACACATCTATCAATTATTCTAGGGCAAGCTAATAAAAATAGCTTTAAGCATAAGAAAGACCAAAAAAATATGACACTAAAGAAGAAAAGGAACATGACTATTTCCAGATAGTGTTAAATGTAGACCAATCATATTGGCAAGAAGCAACAGACAAGTTAAAATGTTTGAATTTCAGAAAAAGAAGGTACTATCAGGGTAAAACAGAAACAGGAAAAGCAAAAGCAAAAAGGCCTACAATAGAATTATAGTGACCCCATGTGCCAGGATTGGCGGAATGTCCATAGAAGAAACTGCCAGTCTGTATACTATCTGCCAGTCAAATTTCACTTAATAGAGGCCAGAGACAACTTATGAGGCTGGGTAGTATTCTGGTTTTCTGAGATGCTCTGAGTACAGAACCATGAGAGGCCTCTTATTCTTTCTGAGTCTTGGTATTTTTAGGCAGGAAATAGAGTCCAACCCTCTAGTCAGTGATCTTAAAGCTATACTAGTTGAGCTTTAAAATTCAGAAAAAAATATCAATATATTCCATGATACCATACGTTTTGAAAGAAAGAGAACAGCAGAGAATTAACATTTCCTGGGAGCCTCCTATATAAAGACAGAATAGCACAAAAGATAAAATCAGAGGCACAGAGCCAGACTGCCCATTACAGATCCCACCTCTCCCATTCACAAGCTGTGCCAGAGTGTTATAAGTATTAAATGAATAAATACTATTGAAGAGCATAGTAAATATATATTGTGAGTCAGTTATTGTTTCTGTCACTCCGTCCTGAGTCATTTCTTACATGTTTTGTGATATCTCTTGTTTCAAGTATTTGCTGTGCTCTTCCGTTTATCTAGATTCTTCTAATTCTCATGATGGTTCTCCCTCCTGCCTTCCTTAGTTCTTGCCCCTCAACATCTCACCATCTCAGGCAGCATTGCCTGTTCTTTCCAAACTAACACAGGTACCCCCATTCTCCCAGTTCACTATGTCCTCCCACTGTGTGCCTAAATATAGGTAACTTGAGAGCATGCATTCCATCCCCAGGGTCCAGCCCAGTGCCAGGCATTTATAGGGACTTCACACTTACTGAGCTAATATATTCCTTCATTGAATCCTTATGACAACTCTACAAAATGAGAACATTGCTATTTTCATTTTACACTGGAGACACATGAGGAACAAAAGACTGAGAATGAATAACGATTCAAGGAATACCTAATTGGCAAAAGCAAGATTCAAGATTTGACCCAAATCTGTCTGAACTCACAGTTCATGCATTTTCCTAAGTCTACTCTCCTTATGAATATGACATATTACAAATTTAATGAGAGATTCATTTACAAAAGTATATCAGTGCCTAGAATGACAATTCATGCAAAAGGCTTGGTGTAAATTATCATCTTCATTTCACTAAGGGAGATATGCCAACTAAGTATCATCTTTAGAACAGTCATTCTCAAAGTGTGGTTCCCTGGACCAGCAGCAACAGCGTCATCTGGGAATTTGTTAGAAATGTAAGTGATCAGACCCCAACCCAGAACCACTGAATAAGAAACTCTAGCAATCTGTAAACAGGTCCTCCAGGTGATTCTGATACATACTCAAGTTTGAGAATCACTTACTTCTAGGTGCCTTAATTCATTGGCAAGTGCTCCCCTGCCAGGCCATCCAGTGGGGAAAACTGGATGTTTGCTCAAGTCCTTCCTAGTGATACAGGTCTGTGATTTTCCACTTTGTCACAAGCCAACAACCTAGTTAAGCTTTTAATAGAAGCCTTAAGTTCAAAGAAATATACTGGAGGATCATGTAACATGTTTTTTTATTGAAAAATGATGTCATTAATTATTACAAATAGGCATTTTTAAAAGAGATTTTTGTTTTTCAAGAAAACCAACATTCTAGTCATTCCAAATTATTAGGTTCTTAATTATGGTACATTAAATGCCATTTTAAATTCACTGGCAAATATTTGTCGAGCAACTGTGTGCCAGAACTGTTTTAGGAGATGGAATATGATGCCAAATAAACAATGTCCACGCCCACAAGCAGTTTAAGGTTAAACACAATCCAATAATAAGCCAATATAGCAATGTTTTTAAAATGCAAATAAAAAAATCAAGTTATGTTTAAGAACCATGTATCTATAGCATTTTAAGAATCATAAAAACAAACAAAAAGAATAGAAAAGAAGCCTCAAAATATTTACTTAAAAACCCAGTTAGGACTTCCAATTTAAGATTCAGTAAGCACATTCTGTCTCACTAATGACAAAAAATAAAAATAAAATAAAATAAAAAACTGAACAGACTACATATAGCCCTATTTAAGAAGTCTGAAAAATTAAAAAATAGGTAGATTGGGGAGAGTCAGAACTCAAAGAATGACTCAGAAGGCAACATATTTCTCAATTCTTTGTTCCTTTCACATTTCCTGGCTAAGGCTTAAGTACCACCTGAATCCCAAAACCATAGAGCTTAAATGAACAGGAATATATCCAAGAGAAATTATTAATTTTTGGCCAGAAGACAAAGGAAGGTAAGCATCTGTGCACCAGAGAGTATATATGGAAATCTTTTCTTTTCTCTTTTCCTCTCTTTTTTTTTCTTTTTTCAGTATCCTGAGTGGGGCGTTGGTGAAGAGGATGCACTCCTTTCAGGAAGCAAACATTCAGATACTTAAAACTCAGAGAAAATCTTCCTCTCTGATCTGAGGGACTGGGACAGAAGGTCAGAAGAGTGTGAAGAGAATCCCCATTTTTTTTTCTCTATCCTCTTCCCACTTCATGACAAAGGTAAACCCATGTGTGGAAAGCATGCAACAGTGCAAGTACGTTAAAATCCAACTTTGTAGCCAGAATTAGGAAAAGGGACTCCCTCGGAGCTGGTAAGTACAGGGGAAATTACAGAAAGAAAGAAGCTGGAAATGGAATCTTATAATTCTGGGCATAAACCACAGAGGTCAGAAGATAGTGAAAGAGTATTTTTAAAGTGCTGAAAGGAAAGAACTGTTAACCTAGAATTTTATATCTAGTGAAAATATCCTTCAGGAATGAACGCAAAATAAAGACATCCTCAAATGGAGAAAAACAAAGAGAATTTATGAGCAGGCATACTTGTTCTATTTGAAATGCTAAAAGAATTTCTTCAGGAAAAATGGAAATGATGCCAGACTGAAATTTGGGACATCATGAATGAAGAAAGAGCAACAGAAATGGTAACTATATGGGTAAATGTTATATTTCTATTGTTAAGTTTTTAAAAATATACATCACTGTTGAAAGCAAAAAAATATAATATCTGTTTGAGTTTTCGAAGAAGGTACATGTAATACATGTAACAACTACATATGTTGGGAGGTAAAGGGACCCATATGATTGATGTTTCTATGTTCTATTTAAAGAGGTAAAAAACTAACTCTAAATAGACTATAAAAAAATAAGTATGCATATTGTGATTCTTAGAGAAATCACTACAAAATCTATACAGGAACACAGTTAGAAAATGACAGATAAATTTAAATTTTTCAAATAATGCAAAAGAAGGCAGAAAGGGGAAAGAGAAGAATAAAACAGAAAACAAAAGACAAGGATCAAACAGAAAATTAATAATAAAATGAAAGATCTAAATCCAAACATATCAGTAATTACATTAAAATAAATGGTCTAAACACAATGATGAATGAGAGTATCAGATTAAATATCAAAAATATCAGACAATATAGATTTCTGAACAAGGAAAATTACCAGCAATAAAAGGGAATATTATATAATGGTGAAAGTGTCAATTCACCAAGAAGACATAGCAATTCAACATATGTATGTACCTAACAACAGAGCTTCAAAATACACGAAGCAATAACTGATAGGACAGAAAACAGAAATAGACAAATTCACAATCAGTTGGAAACTGTCACATTTCTAATTCGTAAAACAAGTAAAATCACTAAAATACAGAAGACCTGAATAACACTACCAACCAATTGGAATTAGTTGGCATTTATAGAACACACTAACCAACAAAGGCAGAATATACCTTTTTTTTCAAGAACACATGGAACAGTCACCAAGGTAGCACCTATCCTTGGTCATAAAACAATCCATAACAAATTTAAAGGAACTAAAATAATAAAAAGTATATTTTCTGACAATAATACAATTAAAGTAGAAATAAATTACAGAAAGAAATCTGGAAATTTTCCAAATATTTGGAAATTAAGTAACATAGTTTTAAATAATCCATAGGTCAAAGTGTGTGGCACAAAGGACATTTGAAAATATTATATTAAATAAAAATGAAAATACAACGTATCTACAAAAGGGTAGAGTTGTAAAGATTCATAGAGAAAAATTTATAGCATTACATGCGTATATGAGAAAGGAACGTTCTCAAATCAATTATCGAAGCTTCTACTACAAGGAAGTAGAAAAAGAAGAGTAAACTAAACACAAAGCAAGCTAAAGAAATTAAATAAATAAAAGCAGAAATCAATAAAATTGAAATGAGAAAAACAGGGAAAAACAATGTAACTAGAAAATGGTTTCTGAAAAGTTCAATAAAATTGATCAAGCTCCTCTGTCTTGACTGGCCAAGAAATGAAAGAAGATATAACTTTAAAATATCAATAGCAAAAAGGAATATCCCTGTAGATCTCAGACACATTAAAGGAATATTAAAGGAATACTATAAATAACTCTGTATCAATACGTTCAACAATTTTGATGAAATAAACCAATTTGACACAAAATGACACTAACAAAATTCACTCAAGAAATAGACAACTCAAATATTCATATCCATTAAAAAAATTGATTTAGCAGTTTAAAACCTCCCAACAAAGAAAAACCTTGGCTGACATCTCTTCTAAAACAAAAAAAGAACAAACATTTCCTAACTCATTTTATGAGGTCAACATTACCACTAGTTCCAAAACCAAAGACAGAAAAGAAACCTATAGAAGATTACACTCTTGAACACATATGTAAAATTTTTCAGCAAAATATTAGCAAATATATTCTAGCAATACATAAAAAGAATAATACATCCCAACCAAGTCAAGTTCATCACAGAAATGCAAGACTAGTTCAACATTCAAAAATCAATCAGAGTAATTCACCAAATTAACAGACTAAAGATGTAAAACCATATAATTATCTCAATAGATACAAAGACATTTGAAAAAAGTTAATATTCATTCTGGATACAAATTTTCAGTAAATTAAGAATAGAAGAGAACTTCAAAAAGCCTACAGATAACTTATAAATAGTGGTGAAAAACTGAATGTTTTTTCCTAAAATTAGAAATAAGGAAGAATTTCTACTCTCATCACTCCTATTTAACATCATACTGAAGATCTTTGCCGAAGAAATAAAGTAACAAAAATAATTTAAAAGCATCCAGGTTGAACAAGAAACATAAATAATTCTACCAAACAACTTGATAATCTATGTAGAAAATCCCAAAGAATCTACCAAAAAAAAAACAATTCCCTAGAATGATAAGTGTGAAGTTACAGATAAAAGATCAATATAAAAAATGAACTGTATTTTTACATATTACCAATGGACAACTAAAAACTGACATATAAAAAGCAGTTATCATTTACAGTAGCTCCAAAAAAATGAAATAGATATCATTGAGGTGATTCTAAAATTTATAGAGGCAAAGGCATCGAAATAGCCAAAAAATTTTTTTAATGAACAATATTGGAAAATTCAGGCTACCTGATTTTAAGAATTAGTATAACATTACAGTAAACAAGACAGTGTAGTCTTGGCTACACAAATAGACATATAGACCAATGAAGGAGAATCAAGTCCAAAAAATAGACCTATATAAACAAATAACTACAAAAAAATAGCATAAGGGAACTTTTTCAGGGTGAGAAAATGTTCCTGTATCCCAACAATGGTGTTGTTACACAACTTTATGTATTTATCAATATAAATAAAACTGTATATAAGAAGTACATTTTATGCATATACATTTTTAAAAAAATCAATTAAAAAACCCACTTAGTGTTTTGCATCATTAGTTTATATAATTCTATGTAATCTAGATACTGTATAATCCAAAGCATAAACTTTCTAAATGACATATTTTATAACCACATGATAATTAATTCTACATAATGGAAAAGAAAAAAATCGATTGATAGTCAAAGCTTAATATTGCAACACTCTCTACATGATTTTGTTTCAAATAGGAAAAGGGTTCCTATTTTGTAGCAGAGTCAAATTAACAGTGGTTTGCTCAAACTGTGAGATTATTTTGCATTTACCTAAAAGAAGGCTAGAGGTGGGCAGTCTAATGCTACCTGAACTACTTAGATGATAGTGGGTACATGATATTATCAGTGTTTCAGGATTACACTATCTATTGGTCTGCTCTGTAATTTTTAGAGTATAATTGCTTCCACCCTCAAGGTCAGTCATAGGATGTTGTTTGGTGGTAGCACCATAAGATCCACCATAAGAAGCAAGGAAAGTGGAGAAAGCAAAAGATGTGTTGGCTGAATAAGCCCCATTAAAGAGTCTTCCAGGAAGGTTCATGAACAAATTCCACCTGACATCTCACTGACTACCTCTTTCTGCAAAGGAGACTAGGAAATGTAGTTTTTAAAAGCTGCCCTCATTGATATCCTCAACAATATAGAGATTCTCTTAATAAGGATCAGAAAGGGAAGAATGACTATGGGGCAGACAAATGGCAGTGTAGAGATTTGGACAGTCACAAATTTGGTATTAGTTGTCTGGGGAATCTTATTTCAGAAAAATAATTCAAGCCAGTGGAATTTAACAAGAACAAATATAGAGAGCAGTGGATCCCATTCACATATCTATAAAACTAAAGCTATATTTGCAATGTTGCTAAAAGGCAATGTAATACAACAGTTTTTACAAACACAGTTG
The DNA here is from genome assembly GCF_000151845.1 of Pteropus vampyrus. NCBI lineage: Eukaryota > Metazoa > Chordata > Mammalia > Chiroptera > Pteropodidae > Pteropus > Pteropus vampyrus. The sequence goes on along the minus strand of NW_011888798.1, from coordinate 11,636,312 downwards.
TTTGAATCTATACTAACAGGCACTCCATTCCTCAAAATTATAGAATCGCTCTTTCTTAGTTTCAAGATTAATGTGTTTGAGCTAAATTCAGCTTGAATTAACCATGGATGTTTCTTCTTCTTCTTGGACTAGAAAAGAGAAACAGAAAGACATATATTTTCAGGCTGATCTTTACTTTCCCATGCAACGATTTCTTGCTCACCCCATTCTAGAAGCTTTGATGTATGCCGTAATGAAAGGTCATTTTACAACTTCACACATTTTGAATGGCAACTCTAGAAAGAATCTCTTTCTGGTAAAAAACAACAACAAACTACACTACTTACTGCTGTTAGCATTTTGTTTCCTGACAACACACACACACGAAAAAAAACAAAAACAAAAACAAGCCTTGATGATAAGACAAAATGTTTTCTCTCAATGTAATTGGTCTTTTGAAACGCAATGGTATATAAAACGCAAGGAAAGGCAGCGCTGGAGGGAAGAAAGCTCTGTCTGAGGCTTTCTTGCCACTAGCCAGCTATTAAAACTTGTACAAGTTATTATTTTTTTTAGCTTCTGCTACTTTTGCACATTCTAGAATTCTCAATTTCTTCTAGAATATAGTGATTAGTTCAACAGTCACAAACAGAACATTAATCCAGTTCTCCTGACGTCCAGCATCTTACCAACTGCATGCTGCTTTTATATCTGAAAAACCCATAGTTTCATCTAAGTCTCTACAGCTGTTTTGCAGAAAAGGGAAGACCAGAAAATGAGATAAGAGACCAACACATGGGTCCCAGCTCTGTCACTAAGTATGGAACCTTAGGATCAGGTTCCTCATCTGTCAGATGAGAGGGCTGTCCTAGAGAGAGCACAGATTCCCACATGCATTTGACTCTGAACTTTGTCAGATATTTTATCTTATAGCAGGGAATATTCTTGGGTCTCCTTTTGGAAAATCTGATCAAAGCTTCCAAAATTTTCAAGTCACAATGCATATAGTAAATGAACATATTAGCATTCTACACTTGCATAAACAGAAACGGATGCTTGGGGCTGGGGATGAATCCACCTGGATCCCCGAGGGCCGAGGGGAATCACTGCCTCAGCACATCTGTAATTCCAGTTGTGTCACACTAGTTGTGAAGCTGGCGTCTAACAGATTTTTAATTCATTACGCAGCACTCTGGAACCCTGGTTCTCATTAGAGCCAGGTCTGGGTGGGGTAATTCCTTCAGGACCTCTGCTTGCTGGACAGTGAAATGGAGAGAGAAGGTGGAGGTGAGGGTGGTTGTCCTAAGAGACTCAAACCAGTATGAAATCAGACAGAAAAGCTGGCTCCCCTTGTGAAATCAAAGGGAGTGAGACAGACCTCTTATCTGCTCACTCTCCCACTCCTAACTCATTATTCTAATACTAAAACCGGACAGACAAGAAAAGAAAACTATAAATATCTCTCTTGAACACAGATGTAAAACTTAGATCCCATTTAGATCACTGACTGCTCTTTTACAACTTCTCTTCCCCCAAACAGCCTTTGCTGTTTATTCACTTCAACCTGATGTCAACCAGATAAGGATTTTGGCCAACAGAGCAGAATGGAATGTTTCGGGTCTCTTGATCCCAAGAGACAGTCCTAGTCTAATCCAGTCAACATTAGATAAATAACCAGTGCTCAAGTAATGACACAGAGATAACAGAATAGGAACAGCAGATTTTTTATATTTTATATGAGACTAAAAAAAAAAGGAGATGGAAGGCAAGGAATAATAATCTGGAGGAACCAGACTCTATGTAACTAGATAGTTCAAATCACGGGATTTTTTTTTTTTCTTTCCCTGAACTAAGTTAGCTTTTATAAGAGAAAAGACACACAACAAAAACTCACTGACATTGGGGATTTATTCTATAAAGCAATTTCCAGAGGCAATCCTAGAATCATTTCATATTCAGCTCAATATTCTATATCTTCCACATCTATATCTTTTGTCCTGTACAATGATAATTGATGGTCAGCATTACAGCCCTAAGGCCCTGCAACACACTGAATCATCAAAGGAGATTCAATTATATTCATAAGACTGGATTTGTTACAGCGGCAAAGGGGACTTGGAGATTAAGAAGGGTTGAAACAAAGGATTTTTCAGTTAACCCTTAGTAAGTCAAAATAAAGGGGAAAAGATTTGATTCTACCCAATAATACTCTGGTTGATGAAGAAAGATTTTAATATTTGGAAGTGCCTAAAGATGAACATTTATAATCTTACAACTCAGCAACTCAGCAACAATTTTGTTGGAATAAGATTCTCTATTTTTGCCCAGCATAAACTCATCCTCAACTTCTAATTGTGGGGGGTTATGTCCTCTATTGTTAGGAATTTTGCATAATTCAAAATATCATGGGTTTCTTTTTGTTTTCACATAAATGATACATGGTTACTTTAGAAAAAAGTATAAAATACAGACACAAAAGGAAAAATCTTTGGGAATTTCACCATCAAGAGAATGTCATTGTTAACATTTGGTGACTACCATCATGTTATTTTATCTAGGCACATCTACACATTTTTAAGTTTGGAAAAATATTTCTATAAACAAATTTAATCTACTTTTTCATTTAATATTTCATTGGAATATCTTTTCATATAATTAAAATTCTTCTACAGTATCATTTTTAACAGTTGCAAAATATTTAATCATATAAGTATACCATAGTTTAACTGCTGCCCATTGTTGAATACAAAACTTTTTCTTGATTTGTGTCTGTGTTAAACAATGTGGTAATTGATAGGCTATGACATAAACTTTGTTCACTTCCATAGAGACCTAACTCCTAGCACAGTGCCTGGCACACTGTAGGCCCTTGATAAACATAGACTGAATGAATGAATGCTTTCTTCAGCATCCTTTCCAGAAGATAATTGATGGAGAGGAGACGATGAACATATTTAGGCTACATAATATTAAAGTGCTTCCAGAAATGTTGGACCAATGTACACTCCTGACAGCACTGTGTGAGGGTTCCCGGAATGAACATTACTTTTAAACGAACGAAAAGACATTACTTGTTATATTCTGAGTAACTAAAAAACATTACTGGGGATGTTTTGGAAACACGTCAGGGAAACTCTGACATGCTCTTCCTTCTTTGGACTGGTGAATGAGATGCATAGCTCACACGATTTACACTGTTCTCTCTCAGTCATTAATCTAAGTTAATCGAGGTAGTCTGTAAGAGTTTCCCATGCTTTAAGTCAGAGCTTGGTAACATCTCAACAGCTGCTTGTTTGGTAAAGAAAATATTATTGGGACAGAGCCACACCCACTGGCTTACCTACTGTCTACAGCTGCTTTTGTGCTGTAATGGTAGAGCTGAATATTTGCAGAGAACAACATCCGGTCTACAAAGCCGAAGATACTTACTATTTAAACCTTTACAGAAAGTGTTTGTTAAACTCATCTTTAAATCACTAATGAGCATTTGAGATTTTTTTTTTCAAACGAAACTAATGATATACCAATAAAAAAAATCAGCTAACAAAATTTTATTGAACACTGTGAGGCATGAGGCCTACTCTCAAGGAAATTAAAATTTAATTGTGGAGACAAAGCAAATAGACATGTGAGAATTAGAGTAAAAAAGAGGCATTGGGAACCTGTGCTGGAATGAAGAGTCTAAGTACTGAAGGATTTCAGAAGAGGGACAGTAAAGGTGCGATTAGAAAAATGGCAGAATTTCACTGAGAAACAAAATTGAATTAGGTCATAAATGAAAAGAGCGTGGGCTATGAAAGAAGAAAAGGCAGACTGTTCTAGAATGAAGAGCATCAGCAGAAGGAGGAGGCTGGACTGCACAGGATAGAGTCACAGGCGTGGCTCTATCCAGAATGCAGGTGGACCAGCATACTGAAGAAGGTGTGATATGGTAGGGTATAAAAGTGAAATGCAGCCATATATTTCAAAGGCATTCATTTTTTATTTAAGGGAACCCCTGAATACATCTTTTACATAAGCAAAGAATCCTTTTATAAAGCAAAATCTTATTGTACAATCTCTCTTGATAGCTCATAATATCTAACTTTCATCCTACTTCCAATTCTAATTGATAATGTAGTTCTCCAAGAATCTGAACCAATGCAAAAACTAAAGTGTAACATTTAAAAAAGGACTAGGAAAAAAAAAAAGAACCTGAATACAATACACAGAAACACAAAAGGACAGGCAAACTGATCTCTGTCACTTAATATTTGTCAAATTCCCTATTTAACAATGTATTTTTCGGAATCTGTCAAAAATACAATATCTGCTTATTTTCTAGTCTCTTTCATATAAGCTAACACACATGCCATTGTAAAATTAATGTCTATAATCTTGCTGTTATAAATTTTAAGATTCAAAATGTTTTTTAAAACTTGTAAAGAAAGATATTTATAGTATGATCATTATTCTTTAACAAATCTTTACTGCAAAGCACACTCATACATGCTATGGGTGAGCAGATAGAAATATGACATTAAATATATTCTCTTTCTCAATGCCTTTTATGCAGGGTACAAGGGTAAGGGAATGACTTTTTAGGGAAATGTGTGTGGGAGAAACTTTTTAGAGAAGATTTCACAGCAGTTTTAAGTGAAGGAAATGAATAAATGTATCAAACTTGCCATTACGGATTTTTGGATCCTGATATAAAATGCTGTAGGTATTTAGCACACACTGTACAAGACTGTATGACTGTTGCAATCCATTATCTTTGTGTTGATACACACCTGGCCTATGTGATATGTTAAAGTAATATATACTCCCATAGGTTTGGATCACAGAAGCAACATGGACAAGACTAAAGATTTTTTATGGAGTTAAAAGTCAAAGCATGTCTATGTCCATGCCACCCTGAACAAGCCCAATCCTGTCTGATCTCGGAAGCTAAGCAGGGTCGGGCCTGGTTAGTACTTGGATGGGAGACCACCTGGGAAGACCAAGTGCTGTAGGTGTAAAAAAAAAAGGCAAAGCAGACTGAATGTGCCTAAAGAGGGACATTTTAGTGCTTTTTAAAAAAATTAAATTTATTAGGGGTAACATTAGTTAACAACATTACATAAATTTCTGGTGTACAACTTTACAATATGACATTTGTATACTCTACTGTGTGCTCATCACCTGCAATCCAGTCTCCTTCCATCACCTTGTATTTCCCATTTTCGCCTTCCTCTCACCCAAAGTGGTGCTTTTCCTCTAAAAGAACATTCATTGGTAGGAATGATGGGGATGCAAAAAACATGTAGTTCATTTTCTCCATCTCCTCCTGGTCTGGAACGCCGTCCCATTTCCTGGGCTGGGGCTAGGGTTTCTGTCGTTCTTACTCCCTTATGCCATGTTCAAGTTCAGTAGGAATTTCACTCCCTTGAGAAACCCAAGGCTGAGAGTGGGAGCTCTCCTTCCTCGGGCACCTGGGTGAGCAGACTCACCATCCTTTCAGGCAAGTTATAGAAGTCGAAACACTTTGAGCTAATGATTCCTGTGAGCCCCAATAGCCTACTGTTTAATTGTGTAATTATAGACAGTTAAAAATGCATGATATGCAGTGGAAAGAAAATAGTTGGTGCTTCGGGAGCCTTTATAGATTACAGTTTATGAAAATTTAAAACGATGCAATATTTATGTGGGCTTGGCTGCACAGAATTTTCATGCATATGCTGCACGCTGTCTGGGGCCACTGTTCCTCCCCAGAAGCCAAGAAAGGCAGAAGAAGATTAGGACTGGTATCACAGTGACTGTATAACTGGGAAAACAGAGCATCTTGAGGGCTCTGTTTCAGAAGACCCTTTAAGTTTCTGTGCCCTGGGGATCCCATCTGTAAATGGTGTTAAGAAAAACCCAGGCAACAATGTTTTAATAACTATTTAATAGTTACTCAGATTCTCCTACATGGACTTTCTTTTGGTGGTCACTTCCGTATAGGCAAAAAAATAAATAAATCCACACTGTATCAATAAGGGTTCTCTAGAGAAATAGAACAAATAGAATATATATGAGCATATTTATTATAGTAATTGGCTCACACAGTTATGGGGGCCAAGAAGTCTCACCATCTGCTGTCTAAGAGCTGGAGAACTAGGAAAGCCAGTGGCGTAATTTGGTCTGAGTCTCGTGCCTGGTGGAGATGAGGGAAGGAGGGGGATGCGGGGAGGAGTGAGAAGGGCTGCTTGTGTAAGTCCTGGAATATAAAGGTCTGAGAACCAGGAGCTGCTCTGTCCAAGAGAAGAACATGGGGCTCCTGATTCAAGCAGAGAGAGAAAGTTCACTCTTCTTCCACTTGCATTTTTCTTTTGGGCCCTCAATGGGTTGGATGCCCACCAATGTATGAGGCAGATAGATCTTCTTTACTAAGTCTACTGATTCAAATCCTAATCTCTCCCTGAAACACCCTCACAGACGCACAGAGATAATGTTTTACCAACTATCTGGGTATTCCTTAGCCCAGTCAAGTTGACACATATAATTAACCATCATGCACACCAAGCTAAAAGTACCTTAGATAGTTTGGGAGATAAAGCATCGTATTAGCAACCATGCATAGGCTACCTGTCTGCCTTAAAAGTCAAGCCCACTCAATGGCTTGTCCAGCATAGAGCCATCCAGTCCACAGGCAGCAATGGAACTAGAATCTTCAAGAATACACTGGGGCTTGAGGAGGGAGGTACGGAAACAGCATTAAGTGGTTACATCACAAAAACGTAACAGTTGGTAAACACCTGCAGCTGAAGTAAAATTGTCTTCGGTGAGGGTCCCTGAACTGATCCTAAAGTGTTTGCAAACCTGAATCAAGAGCAATAGGTTGGCATGGACCACAGCAACTTACCAGATAGGAAGTTATCAGGATACGGTAGGTACTGATGACCAAGGAATAGACTGAGTTCTGCAGGGAGTACAACATACAAACAGTGCATCTGAGTGGGAAAGAAACTCTCACCATTCATTCATTCATTCATTCATTCATTCGTTTGTTCACTCGTTCTTTGTTCATACATTTGTTCGTTCATTCTTTCTGTCATTCGAGTCACCAAAATCTAAGATCTCACTATGTTAAGATTTATGCTAATTGCTGGCAGATACAACACTCATCTTTGAACTTGGTTCTTAAAGATTCACAGTCAACTGAGGAAGAAAGGCAAAAGCACTTTTTTTTCTGACTACCCAAGATACACGAGAACAATTCTAACAAGGTCAGAGGATCTTGCATAACTTTCAGGAGGAGTCAAAGGTGACTCCTAAGAGAAGCTGACATTTGAGGAGGTGTTTGAAGGATGAATAGGAGTTTCTGAGCAAAGAAACTGAGAAGGAGCTCCCTGGCAGAGGGAGCTGTATTCAACAAAAAAGGAAACTTGAAGAACACAGTGCAGTGGGGAACAAGCATGTCATCCAGAGTGTCTGTAAGAAAAAAGCAACAGGAGAGGAAAAGTGGTAAGAGAGGCAGAAACATGCCTACGAATAGCCTTGAATGTCATATTAAAGATAATTCAATGTATCTGGAATGGATGGGTAGTATACAGTTTCACTTTGTACCTGCCATCACCATTTAGTGTAATGACATTACAGAAATATGTATGATACACACAGAAAATACATACCTGGTAGAGACAAAACATCATGGATATTTGGAGCCAAACAGATGTGTTTTCAAATCTAGATTCCATTTACTAACTGTGTGACCTACAGCAGGTTTTTAAAACCACAGAATTTTGATTTTCGTATCTGTAAAACACAAATAATGCAAGCTTTGTGGGGCTGATTTCAAGAATAAATGGGATCCATGAGAAAATGCTTAGCAAAGTGTCTTCACTAGACTCCGAATCTCTTTTCTTGCCTTATCTGCCTTTATTACATCTAAGTAGTATCTGTCTCTGAGCTTTGGTGCCAAACTCAATCTCAACCCCTGCCCTTCAATGGGAATAAATATATAAACTAATAAAGTTTCTGCCCCTAAAAGCCACCTCTTTCAAGAGGCCTACAAACACCATCCATGCCCTCAGCATCACTAGGCACAGTGTCTCTCTCACTTAGATGAGGCACTTAAGCATTCGTTTACATACTCCTCTCACAAATTTCAAAGCATTTTTCACATGGATATACCTCACCTCTTTCTTAAGTGGAGGAATTCTTTTGAATAGTCATAATAAATGTAAATATAATTCTAACAGGGGCTAGCTGACAAAGTTTTTCCTGTGAAGGCCAGATCTTAAATATTTTAGGCTTTGCAAGTCACACCTTTGCATATTCTTACTTTTTTAAACACCTCTTCAAAAAAGTGTGAAAACCTTTCTTAGCTAGCTGACCATACAAAAACAGGTGAGGGAGAGGAGATGGAGTAAAGGGTGAATTTGGTCCATAGGCTGTGGTTTGCTAGCCCCTGGATTAGGACAGTAATGCAACAATATCTGATAGAGCTTGCGATGATACATGCTTCAGAAGATTTCTGGAAAATAGCACCGCTGAGAAGTCCCAAAGTGTATGAAACTCTTTCTTAATGAGCATCAGGCATTCTCTACTTTCAGCAACATTCAGAGATGATGCAGCATTTAACAGAATTGCAAAGTAGCAACTGTCTAGGTTGCATTTAAATTTTTTGGTATGTATTCTAAATGAAATAAGCAGAAAGAGAAATTTCATAATCAGTTTGATTACAGTTTTTTGAAACACTGAATTAGATACATAAGCACACACACACAAAAAGAAAAAAAATATACATGAGATTTCTAACAGTGCTTATCTCTTGGTGACAGGATTGATTTGGGGGAAGCTAAAATTTTTTTCAGAATGCTAGAGTTTCGGGTGGTATAAAAGAAAAAACACCTGTTCCTCTTTCTAATCTTGGAATCAACTGAAAGCAGCATATCAGGTAAATGCAGAATCAAATTAAGACCTTGGTTACTGATGAAGCTGTTAGGGGCATGTGTCAGGTCTTTGGGTAGGCAGGCTCACTAATTACTTTACCATTGGTTTAGAAACACTGTCACATCCCTGGACAACCACAGGTCTGCCCTAGAAGGGCAGGCTCCCTACTGCACAGCAGAGGAAAGATTAGAACAGACCCCAAACGAGAAGCAGAAGCAGATGGTAACCCCTTCCCTGCAGAAAAGTAGATGAGGAAGAAAAAGCCAGAAGTGGTACTGTACTCTATTGGTAGTAAGTGTCCTCAACATACATTTGATTGAATTTTCCACAGATATAATAAGAACCAACCAGGAAAGCACACGAACTCCCAAGAGACTGAATAATCAAAACCTGCTATCAAAACCTTCTTCTCTCAGTTTCTAATTAGAAAACTGTCACTTCTGTGTGACTTTAGATCACTTCACGGCTCTGGCTCAAAGACTTCATCTGCAAGTTGTAGGAGCCAAACTAGGTCTACTGAAGTCCTTTTCAGCTGTTCTTTGTCATTTACTGAGCCACACTACCTGCCAGGTGCTACCACTCGCTCGGCATACATTTGTAGACAAGAGAAACTCTCAGAGCTGGAGATGCTTTATTCTAATGGAAAGAGTATTTAAACAAGTTGCTATTTTTTATCTGATGCCTAGAGCTCTTCCATTTCTCTTTTGAAGTCAAGTGAAATACCATATTACAACAATTTGGAATCCATTATTTGCATTGTTTTGCTTAATTTTTCCAAACAAACAAACAAACAAAAACCCTCATAAAGAGGTCACATGGGTTTCATAATGCTGTAAAAATATAAGACAATTTTTCATGTATGTGTCAGCCTAGGCGATGATTACTAGTGAGGAAACTGGATTTGTGGAAGGGATAGGGAGCACTAGGAGAAAGAAAGAGCTCTGAGATGATTCTAGAGGTGAACATTCTGTGATTTCATGCATCATCAATGATATGGGAATTTATTTACCGAATAATAATAATATCATGTTGACATCATATTTTTTAAAAATCTAGAAAGTGACTTTTCAAGAGAACATGGTGTAAGAGGGAGAATCAAGGAGATTTCTCAGTCACATAATTGTTAAAATACCTCATCTTGCGATCTGTTAATCTCTGAGTTTAATTAAAAGTCTGAATGAACAAACTGCTATCTTGTCTGACGCCCAGTTCCATTTGGTTTTCCTTCTGATGCCAAGAGAAGTTGCTTGAACTTTCTTACCTATTTACTTTTATTTCCTCTGTAAATGAGTTCAAACCTAAGGTGTGATATTCTCCTCCTCCCCACCATGCATTCTATAACTAAAAATAAGTTACTAGTAAAATGTACAAATCCAGTGACAAACCAATGCAAACACTGAAAAGAACAGACTAAAAAACAATTACTCTTTTCTGGTCAATCCTCAAGTTTCAAGGCAGAATTTATTGATAAAGACAGAGAAATAATCCTCTGATAGAGTGAAATGGTATATCAGTGTTCTCCATACTCATCCAATTAATAGACCACACTGTATGCAAACGCTGATAACTGGATGAAATGTGTTGGTTCTTAATGATCTAATCTGCATTCTAACAGGATGGAGGCTCTGCTACACAAACGTTTTGCTTGGCTATTTCCCACAAACATTTATATCTCAGAGTATGCAAGTCACTTATTTTGACAGTGGGGCTTGATGCATATCTCTGCTTAATAGATATGCTAACATTTTACAATGAAAATACCACACAACTGGAACTAATCTCATTATTTTTTATATTAATAATTTTTATAGCAGCACAAGATCATGAAAATCCAGAATGATAATACACAGGTGTTTAATGTAGAGGTTCAAGAGCTCCTAGCCAAGTCATTCATTTGTTCCTTCTGTCAACAAATATTTACTGAACAACTACTCTGTTCTAGGCACATGTATCTAATAAAACAGAAAAAAATGGTCCTTTTCCTCTTTGAGTTGCCATTCTAGTGTGAGAGAGAACAATGAGTTCAAGAAGAAAATAAATGCATGCTCATAAATTGGGATAAGTATTTCAAGGGCTCTATTTCTCTTCACCGTACCCTGACTGAAATGCATCTCCTCTTCATTTCTATCTCACTATCAAAAGCCCAGTTCTTTTCATTTGTTTGTGTGAAAGTCATATTGGTTCTTTATTTTTCTTCCCCAATTTAAAAGTGAGCTGTAGATTCTTTTTGCCTTGATCTGGTATGGAAGCATTAAATCTTTGGCTCCTAGAATGCCAAACTCATAGCCTGAAATAAAAATAATTATAGTTTGTGGTTTAAAGTTTGCATAGGACCTGGACAAAGCCTGTTGTTAAATCCTATACCACCTTCTTCTGTAGCTTTATAAAAGTGATGTCACTCTCTTTGATTCATGGAGACATTAACTCAATATAACTTCCTGATAAGCACACCTCATGCACAGTTTTGGAGAAGCCTTATGTGCATTTATGTAGACTCTAGTGTTTAGTCCCTGTTCTCCTAGTTTCCATCCTCACTGGTTCCTCAAACATGGGATAGAATTGCTTCTTCTGCCCCAAACCTCTCATGCCTCTTCTTCTTCTTCTTCTTTTTTGTTCTTTTTTCTTTCTTTTTTTTTTTAGAATCAAAAGGAAAGTTTATTAGAAAGACAAAGTGTGGCCTCCTCTCAGAGGCAGAGTGAGAGGGACAATGAAAGGGACAGTGAGACAAAGTGTGGCCTCCTCTCAGAGGCAGAGTGAGAGGGACAATGAAAGGCACAGTGAGAGAGAGATGGAATAAAAGCACCGAGAGGGACCAAGAGAGACGTGGAAATACAGTGAGTGGGGCATGCCTCTTTTAAAATGAAGCTTGAGACCCCTCGCCCCTACTCCCGCCCTGCCCTCTCCTAATTCTCCTCTTATCTTCGGACTACACCTGCTCCTCTCACTGCCCAGAGAAAGGCTGCTGCTTCTGCCTTTGGCTTAACACTTGCGTGTTCTCACAGTTTAGACTTTGTCATATTATTTACGGTAATGGTTTTCAACCCCATCAGATGCAACATTTTATTTTATAACAAACGTTATGTAATACTCTCTTTACTATCCTGAAATGAAATTAACAGATAATATAACAGATAATATAATTTTTTCAAGAAAAAATCAATATGATGTCCTAACTGTAATGCAAAGGAGAAATAAATGGGAAGTTATTTGTAATAAAATAATATGTATCGAGAAAGGCTATCCTGGAATGGAGAAATTTGCAACCACTTACAATTATAATAAATAATGTTAGATGCAAAAGAAGTAAAACAATTTTTTAAGTTCCATATAAGAAGTCCAAGAATATAAAAGAACAGAAGTAGAAGTTGACGTGAAAATAATAAATAATAATAGATCGTACTTATTTGTATATGGTAAGAAATAGAGAAAAACAGCCTTAATTAGAGAGAACATGTTGAGATGAATTATAGGCTGCCAAAATGGAGATATGAGGAAGTATGATATTCTCATAAGTGACCTGAACCTTATTTATATGTGAAATGTCAACATTTTCCCTTGAGTTATGACATGCGACAGGGTCATAAATACCATAGAAAATATCCGTTTTCCTAAAATCTCATCACCTACTGAGTTACTTAAAATACTTTGGACAACATACTCTTCAATAGATCGTGGTAAATAAAAGATGAATGTAAAAGTGAAAGTAATTTAAGAATGTGCGGAATGTGTGGAGACCTCTTGGGACAGAATAAGAATTAAATTAAAAAATGCAGAAAAACTAAAATAAATAAATAAATACATAATGTATACATAAATACATAAACAAATAATTTATAATAAATAATTTCCATACTATAGGCTTCTTATGAAGCTATCAAAATCATTTACACACCCACACATACATACACAAATATATATATGTATATATATGTAAACATATAAAATATTTTAAAGACAAGCTTTAATAATAAAATTCAGTGAGGTCTAGGGAGCTTTACTCGTTTCCACTCTGCAGCTATGATTAGGTTAAAGACCCTGTTGATTTTAAGTGTCTTATTTAGTCTCCCATCTCCTCTATTATGTATTTGTGTGTGGCAGCTACAAATGTTGACTGATGGTTGAAAACAGGAGTGCTTTCTAGTTAACTGGGATGGTACAAACAATAACCCTGTTGGTGAAATAGTTTATTGAAATGGTAAAATACTCTTGTTAAACACAGTAAAGTAACTGAACTTTACAAAGCAGGTGCATTCTGGAAAAAGATTAGTGTATATTAACACTATGCAAAACATAGTTTGTGTGTGTATATATAAAATAGAGTTAGGTTCCAGACATTTACTAGTAGACACATGAGTGTCCAGCAGAACCAGGGGCAATTCTTTCTTTGGGCCTCTGTATCACATGTTGAAGGACATTCAGCTTGTCTGGCTCCTACACATTAAAAAACAATAGCACATCTGTGATAATGGGGATAAAAAAGAAGCCCAAACAGTTTTTAAAATATTACTTTATGGGCAGTATTTTCCTAATTAAGACCACTGCTTTGTGAAATCCTTTTTGAAAGAGCCAAAATCTCACACTATTCTGCCTTCAGGTTCTTTCCTATAGCTTTGACTCTTCCAACCTGTCTTTCTACATGCTTTGCTATCTCAGCCACTCCAAGTGTGGGTAGGGTGAACAATGATCTCTGCAAAGAAACCTAGGTCACATCCCTAGGACCTGTGAATGTTATTTTATTTGGAAAAAAAAAGGCTTTGCAGCTATATGGCAAGGTTAAGGGCCCTGAGATGAATAGATAACCTGGATTATTGAAGGGGATCCTAAATCCAATGGTAGTAGTCCTTATAAGAGAAAGACAAAGGAAGATTTGTGACAAACAGAAGAAGGGAGACACAGAAGAGGAGGAGACAAAGATTGGAGTGATGTAGCCACAAGCCAAAGATTGCTAGAGAAGGCTAAAAAAGGCAAAGAAAAAATTTTCTTCCATGGAGCAGAAAGTAGTACAGCCCTGTGGACACTTTAGCTTTGGACTTCTGGGCTATAGAATAGGAAGAATAAATTTGCTGTTTTAAGTCATTCTGCAGAGAACTCACCTCACTTTAAAGCTAAACTTGCACTCCTTCGATTCTTTGGCAACTATTGGTGTCCTCACAGGAATGCAAGCTCCTTGAGAGAAGGACTTCTGAATGTATTTCCTCACCATTGTTTTCTCTACAGCCTGGCATGGTGTCCAGCATAGAGAAATGTGTATATAAATATTTTATGAGTGAATGTTTATATATAATCATTCGCAGATATTTTGGTTTAAAAAAATACTTACCATTCAGCTTCACAGTAGCAGCAAATGTTTTTCCAAAATAAAGCAATGTTTTAATGAGTATATTCTCCAACACATTGTACTTAAAAAAAATCTATTTCAGTGGCCTCATCACTCCAACCTCTAATTCAGTATCTAAACACAATCAATTCTTGGCCAGTTAAGTGAGTTGAATCCACCTGTAACTAGTGAATACCACCTTATTCAGACATAGAATCTTTGCAGATGTTGTCAAATTAAAATGAGATCACATTGGATTAGGGAAGGCCCCAAACCCAATGATTGGTGCCCTTATAAAGAGAGGGAGATTTGGATACCTGGAGACACACACTGAGGGAAGATGCCCTGTGAAGACAGAGGTGAAAACTGGAATGAAGCAACTACAAGCCAAGGAATGCCAAGGATTGCTGACAAACGCCATAAATTATAAAAAAAAAAAAAAAAAATAGGGAAGAATTCTTCTCTAGAACCTTCAAAGGGAACACGACCCTGCTGATGCCTTGATATCAGACTTTTAGCCTCCAAAACTATGAGAGAGTAAGTTTCTGTTGTTTTAAGCCACACTGTGTGTGGTACTTTGCTATGGCAATGTTAGGAAACTAATAGAGCCAGTAAATCACTGGTATATTTTACAGTTTTGCCCATGTTTCTTATAATGAGTCACCTCACTCAGTTTGGCTCAGTAACACTACTCCTATCAACTGATTTCAACCTTTGGTAATACAGAATTATGGGAATTGAAGGGCTAAGGCCTAGGAGAAGACTGCAAACCAGTGTGATCTGAGCAAGATAGTACTGCATAGAGGGGCTCAGATGCCAGGTGGGTTTTAGGATTTTATTGCAATTCCTGCCTCTTTCTAGTTACATAACTGGTTAATTTACTTAAGAGCTCTGTGCCTTAATTTCTCCATCTGTAAAATGGAAATAATAATAATCCCTTCCTCAATGAGTTCTTGCTGCATGTTAAATGCTCTGCAGAGTACCTGAGACATAGCAACTGTTCAATAAATATCAGCTATTACTATTGTTAATACTAGCTTTAGTGAAGGCTAAAAATAAATCACTTTATTCAATTTAAAAAAAAAAAAAACTATGTTGTGGCTATATTGTCCTAACAAACTAAATACTATCATTCTGTGTATTGAGGATCTTATTTTATTTGCAAATTGCTCAGGAGCTGGACTCCACAGGTTACCTTTAAGGGCAAACATCATATCATTTTGAAACAGCAGCACATGCACACTTATAGTTGCCTGAACTTGCCTGAGTCACTACTTAGGAAGCTTGACATCCTGCAATGATTTCTGAGTGAAGCTCAAAGTCAATAAAATATTATTCTACTTACTGTGGAGACAGAGAAACAAACCCTTCTCTCTGCAAGGTTTCTATAAGTAAACATCGTGACATCTGATGGTGTGTTCAACCTCTTCTCACTAATGCAGAAACTTTATTTCTAATAAAAACACAATGTTAGCTTTCTTCCCTCTAAACAGTAAAGGAGAAAACATATAAATATCTCTGCAGTGGTTTAAGATACAGCTAGTTGGAGTGCGCAGGACACATATCAATCACTGCTAGGGTTTGCAAAGAAAATAGTTTTGGTTCCAGCTCATTTATCATTTGAAAGAGAAGGAACAGATGCATGTGAAAGGTACCACCTTATGATTTCGAACTTCTAAAACTTAGACTAGGAAAAGTAATTTACAATATGGAACAAGCAGTAAGAGTAGGAGAACACTGTCCAAGGAGAAAGAAAGGACACTGGCCTGAACACTAGAGCAGCCCTGGGGGCCCTAACATATCAGATGCTAGACATTTATTTGCTAGATTGCAGGAGGTCTAAGCATCTCAGGGAGGAGGAAGTTGTTCCAAATCATCAGCTTGAGAGGACATGTCTCTTGGTTGCAGGGCACTCAGGGAGCTTGGAACAATGACTATTTGCCAACTAACATGGAAGTATTTTAATATTATGACAACTATGTGGTTATAAAGGCATTAGTTGGTGAATATTGGCCCTGGAGAAGGCTGTGATGAATTATACTGATAATTCAATGATAGCAGGTGAACCCTGGAGCAGTCACATAGTAGAAGACAGTGCCCAAAGAGGTAGGCGGTCACCCCTGTGCTCTGGTGCAGGCACAGTTAGTTCTATACAGAGTCAGGGAGGTGGAGTGTTTGACCCTTCGGATTCTATTCTAGCACATTATTTTACTTTCTAACTATATTAATGCAGAAACAAAATTTCTTTGTTAAAGAATGTAAAATATAAAATATTTTTATTAAGGCTAAATATCACCTCCCTTCCAAATTTTGGTCTACTCCCCAGCAGTAACTACTATAATTAATTTACTAAATTTTCTATGTGTATTTATATGCATTTGGAATTATCTTGGGTGCTAGCTTGTGTTTACATATTTGGTAAGCAGAATGTTAAAATGCTCCCCTAACATTTCCTGTCTATTCCCCAGACCTGTGAATATGATGAACTATCATATCCTGATTATGTTATGTTACATAGCAAAAGGAATTTTGAAAATATAATTAAAGTTGCTAATGAATTGATTTAAGTTAATCAAAAGAGAGTTTATTCAAGTGGGCCTAATCTAATCGCACATGCCCTTTCAAAACATTGTCTTCTCTAGGTAGTAGCAGAAGGGAAGTCAAAGAGAATTAAAACATGAAAGAAATCTGATGCACGGCTGCTGGCTTTGAAATGGAAAGGGCCAAGGAATGCTGGTGGCCTCTAGAAGTTAAGTGTGGTCCCCACTGACACCTGGCAAGGAGATGGGACTTTAGTTCAACCAAAAGGAACTAAATTCTGTCAACAACTTGAATGAGCTTGGAAGCAGATTCTTCCCCAAAGCTTCCAGATAAGAACCCAGCCTGGCTGTCATGTTGACTTCATTCTTGAGAAACCTTAGGAAACCAGGTAAGTCAACTCAGACTTCTGACCCATAGAAGTATGAGATAGTAAGTGGGAGTTGTTTTAAGTCACTAAGTTGTGGTAACTGGTTATACAGCAGTAGAAAAATAATACCACGTATCATTCTACAGTTTTTAAATTCAGGAATACATACTATAAATCTATGCAAATCAATTCACATGTTCTGCCATATTCCATAGTACATGTCGCAAATAATTTCCAAAGATTGCTACCAACAATTCACACCATCGCTATACAAATCTGCCACTCTGTTATTTCTCCTCTTTTTGAATCTGGGCTAGCCTTACATGCAATGAGTTTCACCAATAAAATCTGGTGAAAATGATGTCATAGAACTTCTGAGTTCAGGTTGTAAGAGACCTTGAAACTTCTGCTTTTGCCCTTTTGGAATCCAAGTAGCTTGTATAAAAAGCTCAAAGTAAACTACTGAATGATGTGAGACCACATGGGGAGGAGTGGAAGGAAAGAAAATAAAAGGGAGGGAGAAGGAGGGGAAGGAAAGAAAAAGGAGGGAGAGGAGAAGAGGGAAAGGGAGAGGGAGAGAGGAGGAGGAGAGGGAGAGAGAAGAGATAGAAGGACCCAGCCAGTCCCAAACCAAGCACCAGGTAATCTCAGGTGATATTATATAGAGCAGAAAAACCACTCAGCTAAGCTCAGACAGCCTAAAGAACTGTGAGAAATGCTACATCACTGTTTTTTTAAGGTAGTTTGTTAAGCAACAATAGATAACATTATACGAGACACATCATGAATAGACAAATTATGAACATTACAATTCGTTCATTCACTTACTGATGAACATTTTTGTCTTTTCCAATTATTAAATTGGACCACACCAAATTGCCATGTCAATGAGTTAAAACTGGTCAAACATCAGCAATGTCATCAGTTCAATCACACAAACAAAGCTGCCATAAATATCTTTTCATGTTCCCCGATGTGAACATGGTGGGCGAGGGGGGGTCACTTTAGGATGAATACTGAGCAGAATTGTTTGGTCATAGGATAGGCACATTCCAAATGCTTCAAAATTCTAGATGCTGCAAAATTACCCACTAGAGTGACTACCAGTTTATATTCCTACTATCAGTGTGTAATTCTATCCTATATCCTTTGATCTATTTGTTTCTATAATTGCATTATAATAAAAATGGTTCCCCAGGACAAGATGCAGCAACCTAACATGAACCAACCTAAAACTAAAGAAGTGTTGTTAAACCTGATGTAAAATTCCTGATAACCCATGGGGCATTTTGATTTTACTTTCAAATATTCTATTGTAGATTACTATTTTCAGGAAGATAGATACAGCTTCCCGTTTACAGAATAGCTAAATTAATATTAATTTGAGTTTATATTCATGAGTAAACCTCACCTAGGTGTTAGGAGTGAAACTGAAGTAAGGTGTTTAGTGGTAGACTGCACCAGCCTAGGAGGTCATACAATTATATTGATACTAGATGATAATGCCTGAAGACACCTTGCTACACAGATAACAGTGTCATTTATCCATATATGCCAATATCATAATTGGGATGCTGAATAGTTAAATAATATTTAGAACATATGTATTAAGAAGTATCTTATAAACATCTGTCTAAGGCAGTACTATGTACGGCAGAGTGTACTTGTCCCCAGTATCAGTTCCATGCTCCTTCTGTAGTAATACAAATCTATCTGGGTGCCTGGCCATATTTCCCACCTCTTTCATTTGATTATCAGATCCTTTGCTGTGAACAGGATTCAAAGAGAAGGCAGAAAGATGGGAGTTCCCTGAAAATTTGGTGAGCTGTTACAACGGTATGGAAATTGCCTCCTAAAAAAAAGAAGGCCAAAGACACAAAGGTTATAACAATAATTGACTCTTACTTCACAGTGTGGTCACACGTGCCTGACCCCACAGAGGCAGGAAAGAATCATGAACCCAAACTACCCTAGCTGACTGGCAGTGCTCTCTGATATAAAGATTAACGGACACATGTTGTGAAGCACATGTCACCTGACATAACTTACGAGGGGACTTGTCAGAGATTCCTGCTAACACGTGCATTTTCTACCTCTGAGTGAACCCTATAATCCAGGGAGGCAGCTGACACTCTCGTCCCAGAAAAACCTCCATGCTGGCAAGTCACCTGAAAAGTCATTGGCCTTTTGGCAATCTTGCTATTATACCCTCTTTAAAAGTTGCATCCACTTAGAAAACAAAAAATTTGCTTTCTCCAAAGCAAATAACCAGGAAAAAAACCCAAAAAACAAAAAACAAAAACAATCCAAGAAAAGCACTGAAGCAAATTAGAACTATTCTAAAAATGGAATGGGGAGCGCCTTGTGAAATACCAACATAAATACCTCAAGTAAAAAAATTTCCAATGTAATGTGTTTTTAATCAGCTACATCAATCTAAAGTTTTTGCAACATCTGCAAACTTGAATACTATCGTATAATGTAACCAAAATGCATTAAAATAATTGCATTAGGGTTTTTGGCATCACTTTATAATAAGTGGACAGTAATTGTTGCTAAATTACAGCTGAATCTCTGCAAAATTAGATATTACATCTATATTAGGATCGAATGACTCTATAATGATTAATGATACTGCAGTGAATACCAAGAGAATTAAAATGATTAGCTACTTATTATAAAGTGTTGACATTTTCCCACAATTTCAGTTATGTTTCAAGAAAACTTTGCAATTAAACTTACTGTTAATGGTTACTGAATTAAATCTAGAGACAAATATTTCTTAAAAGGTCAACTTTATTAATAATAAATATTAAAATTTGAAATAATATAAATAACTAATAGCAGATGATGTGTTTAACACCCTAGTTTTATTTAAACAATACTGCTGTACAAGTAAGAATACTTGGCTATAATTAAAATCTTCATATTATTTCTTTCAAAATAATTCTTGAAATTCAGACTACATATTTGTGGTAAGCTAAAAAGAAGAAATGCATTGTTTTTCAGGGGAGTAGATGTTATTCAGTTGTCAGGGGTATTTTTTTTTTTTTTTGCAAGTTTTTAAGACATTGTGACGAGTAAAAGCATGAATTATTATTTAATTTTTTATAGAAGATGTTTAGTTTATAAAGTACTTGCAAACTTGGTAGCAATTCACCAGACAGAGACCTGGCAGTGTCTTAGTAATCATGTACCTGGAAATGGGCATTAAACAAACATTTAGGGAAAATGATTTATTTTTCCTACTGTTCTAGTACTATTGAATATTAATTCTTAAAACACGTACAATATGGTACTTGTGGTTCTTAAAATGAGCTATTCTCAGCTCCAACAGTAATTCTATAAATGATTGAAAATTATAAATTCTATTAAAGAGAGTAAGCATATATGGAAAGAACAGCTTTGAATGGTATGAAAATAGCCATGGGTTCAAATTTTGAGTTTGTCTCCAGTTTACCCAATGATCCCTCTGGAATTTATTTTCTGCACATGGACTCGGTATTTTTTTCTGACTTGGTTTCTCAATTCAAAATATTATAAAGAAAATAAATGAAAAAAAATACTGAGAAAATAATTTTAACTCTTCAGAACAAAGCTAATTTATTTCTTTTATTGTCTATCACTGCAGTTAGAAAACTCTGCCTCAATTCTCTTAGCAACTCACACACATAATATAGAAATCTGAACATAGACTCTTTTGGTCACTGCCGCTAACTAGTTATTAGTTACTAGTTACTGGTCTCTGCTAAATTTGCCACAGGTTGATTACAACCTCTAAGAACACAAACCATGTCTCAGATATCTTTATTTTTATATTTTTGACACTGCCTGGTAAAGGATTAGGTAAACAATACATTCTCATAAAACCCTTTTCACTTGATCAGGCTTACAGAATGCTGCTGGTCTTCATTCCACATAGCCAACTGGCAAAAACTTGCAAAAAGCCCTCATTTATTTTAAACTTCACATTAATCATAGTCTCAAATATCATTTCTCTTTTGATCAAATTCAAATTTGGAGTAATACTTTCTATTTAAGCAGTTCTAATAAACTCTTCTTTGGCTTGGAAAAATAAAGTCGTATCTCAAAATGCTTCTTTACAATGATTTTCCCAGTAAACATGTGAGATCAAAGTGACCATTGTTTAAATATTTTGTTGATGTTTATATTCTTAATGTTTTGGGTCATATGGATATTACAAATAAATGATAATTTACAAAATTAACATTTTTGTTTTCAATCTAAGAAAAAAATAATAAAAGCAAAGTCTGAGGCATGTAGAAGGCAGTAGCTGGTATCAAAGGATATTTCTGGACATAATTGGAAGACTATTCCATTGAGGCTTCAAGTCTCACACGAAGGCATATGTTGGGCTAAGCAGGGAAGGCTGTAAAAGAAGTAAAGATGTCTCGAGGGACGCTGGGTTGCAGAATGTGATGAAAGGTAAATGTGCTGAAGTGAATCTCATGTGGCATACAAATCATTCACTAACATACCAAAAAGCATATATTCCAGGCACCTCAGAGCACACCCTGATTCTGATAACTGGGAAGAATGAGGAGTTTCTGGGAAAAAAACATATTTTAGGGGGAAAAAAGTGATTTTTAAAAGATTTTGTAAAATCTTAGCAAAGAATACAATGACTGTAGGAGAAAGCATGAGGTCAGTAGAATGAATCATGCTAACCTGACTTTTTCTTTCTGTTTTTTGTTTTGTTTTGTTTTCCCAATAGACTCCTTAGCTCTGAGAAATGACATAGGTCAAAGAATAAGGGAAGGGAAAAAGGAAGGATGAATCTATTTTGTTTTGTTAATTAATGTCCTACAAATACTTTGTAAACTGCTATTTGTCTAAG
Source organism: Pteropus vampyrus (assembly GCF_000151845.1). NCBI lineage: Eukaryota > Metazoa > Chordata > Mammalia > Chiroptera > Pteropodidae > Pteropus > Pteropus vampyrus. Next base: position 11,614,352 of record NW_011888798.1, on the reverse strand, counting down.
AAACTTTATTCAGTTCTTTCTTCAGGATCTTGATTTCAAAGTCCAAGTTCAAATTGCTTTGCTTTAATATATCTCTCACGACCACTTTATTCATATATTCTACTGCCTCTACAAAAATGCCTTTGGCTCCGGTATTGCTAATTAGATCATTTTTAATTAATAGGTCAGACAAGCATGTTAACACACACGCAAATGTGTACCAATATGCTGTTCTTATGAATATTTTCTTAGGAATCTTTTACACTAATAATCATAGTCTGAAGTGGAACGAATTTGAGGCTAGGCTCCTGGAGAACCAGATTAAGGTCCTAGCACTGCACTGAACTCAATCAGTGACTTTGAAAGTGTCACCTTTCTTCTTTGAACCTTAATCTCCCCACTTGAAAAATGATGGGTTTGAATCTGAGGATGTTCCTTTCAGTGCTGTGATATTTTATCATCTATGAGTCATGTCTGCTACTTCACCCTATTTTTATAGTGCTAAAAGCTCGTTTATTTTCATTTTCCCCAGTGAGAATGATTGATAGCTTTCTCCTTAGCAATCTCATTACATATTTTTACATATTTGCTGGTTATTATGTTTTCCTTCCATCACTTTTCCACATGAATGAATGGTATAAGTTATCTTCATCTTCCAAAGTTTTACCTTCATTTTTCACTGTTTTCTTTTATGGCTACTTTTTGAATACTATTTCCTAAAACTCATGTAGAGTAGTGGTTAAGAGTGAAGGCTCTGGATTTAGACTGCCTGGGATTTAAGCTACTTTCTCAAGGTGAAATGTAGGACAGGTCACTTAACATGGTGAAGTTTAATTGTTCTTATATTTAAATGAGGGTTTTAATAGTACCAAGCTCTTCAGTAATGTGAGATGGAAAAAAGAGAAAGCACATTCAGCACACACTGGATGCCAGGCACATAACGGACACTATTTAAATTATTATTTGTGGTGCTGTTATTGTTGTTTTGGATACTTCCTCATC